>NC_064844.1:42002976-42603214 GCF_024166365.1 Elephas maximus indicus
AAGAAGGCTCACTCACGTGGCTTACAAATGGAACTTTAGTTCCTCGCCGCGTGGATACGTTTGTAGAGTATCTTTATAACATGGCAGCTGGCTTCCACGGAGCTAGTTATCCAAGAAAGAAAGAGGGTGATGCTATGTTGCTCTTACGACCTCATCTCCAACTCACACATAGTCACTGCCTTCTTATTCTCTTTGTTAAATATGAGTCACTACATTCAACTCATGCCCGGTAAAGGGTTATGTAAGAGCTTGAATAACCAGAGGTGGTGGTGATTGGCAATGGAAATACCTTGGAGGCTGACTATTGAAGACTTTAAAATGGTCAAAATTTTTTTTCAAAATGATATATATTCATGCTTCTTTACACGACTTCTAGAAAGTGAAAAGTCTTGAGCAAATGAAATACAATATGGAATTTGTTGAACTCTGAGACAGATTAATTCCTCATTCTTCTAAATTCCAGGAAGAAATGAAAAGCAACAAAATGTTCACTATAAATATCTCAATAAAAATTTATAACAAGGACACTTCAGAAGCGGTGGTTTCTGTGATTTGGAAGTATACTACTGTAATCCTTGTGTTTCTTAAATTATACTGGATCTTTTAGTATAACAGTCTGTTGCGATTGTTTACATGTATAATGAAGAAATATTATTGCTTTTTATGTTGAGTTATAGAATTCAGTTTGATGGTACCTTGAGGATACCTTATAGAATAAGACTTCTGTCTACTCAGAAATGAATTTTATAAACTCTTTTGCCCTGTTGTGAAAAGCCCCCCTGGAAAGGTAGATTTGAAAATGGCTGAAAAGAAAAAGTTGTTTATTATTTTCTATAATTTCCCCAATAGCACAAATCTATGTTTAGAAGAATAGAAAGAGTCATAAAATACATCTCTTTAAAGTAAATAATTACTTTTGAAGAGGACAGATTTTCTTTTAACTGTGAATTGACATCTCACTAGTTTGAGTTCAGGATGCTTAATTTTTATCTCCATACAGTTCCAGGTTTGTCTTGACTATGACTTTGGCCGAGTCACTAAGATCTGTGGGAATTTGTATAAGAGATTTTTGAAGACACCGATTATGCTTTATGTATCCTTGTATTTCAAGAATCTAACACTGTGTAGTACGTAGTAAGTGACTAATATGTGTTTAATAATTGAAACTTTTTTAAAAAAATCATGAGGAGAGGTCATAAGGTCTTATGCAGTCCCTGCCTCTGGTTGGGCATCTAGATAATGTCTCAATTTAGGGGGAAAAAATATTAAAAATTACTGTCTTAACTAGTAATCTCACAGAAAGCATAGTCCTTTGAAATCTTAGAGTAAAAGTAAAAAAGATGAGTTAATTAATTCCCCCATTAAATCCATCTTCTGTGTGGTGATGTGCATATCTTATTCTGGACTATAGTTAAATTATAATATCCTTATTCCTTTTTTTGACATTTAGCGGTAATGGTGCTTTCAAACTTGGAGATCCCTCCCTCTCTTCTTTCTCTTTTCCTCTACTTTTGTGCTTTTTTCCTTCTTCTTTTTTTTTTTTTTTTTTTTTTTAAATCTAAGCAGATTTGTGGAAAATTAAGGTTGAGATGAGTGTCTTTATCCTTCAGGGGCTCTTTTAGAGCATTTTGGATGCTCCAAACTTTTTATTATGTGGAACAACTGTCACTGTGCCTGATCATGATAAAACACTGAAATAAAGTACTTACTTTACTGTAAATAAGTTTTGCATACTTTTCTGCTGTGAAATATGGCATTGTGTATGTATGTTTTATTTGCATGTATAGATTTTTTACGTTTCGTATGGATTGTTTCAGGATGGCTAATGAATGTTGTTAAATATTTATATGAGTATTGGAGTTCATTAGGTTGAGAATCACTACTTTTGTTTAATGTCAGTATTTCCACATATGGACTAATTTCTTTTACTTGAAAGATCTAGTCTAGTTTAGATACAGCATGGCCTTGTCATCATTATGTTATGATAGAGATTTAATTAACAGAATACCAAATTTTAGACTAGACCAAAAAACAAAAGTATTCTGGATCTCTAAGACTTTGTAGTATAATTTCAACATCAGATCATTAAGAAGGGTTTTTTAAAATCTTATCAGCTGTTGCAGCATTGTAGTCAATAGAATTTTCTATATGCATACAGGATCACTGTGTGTCAGAATTGACTCATCAGCACACAATAACATACTAATGCGAACAACAGATTATCCTCGTTTTTAATAATTTAAAAATCTAATTTTACTCTTTTGTCTACTTTAGTACTTGCTAATGGAATTTTACCTATCAGTGCCGTGAACCACCCTCTGAAATTATATGCTTTTTCTGTATGTGAATGTACTTAAGATTCACAAAATGTTTCAGTGATCCAAAGAAAGTTAAATATCATTGGCTTGTACGGTCAAAACAGTTTTATTTTATTGGGCAATTTTAGGAATGTTTGACAAAGTTTTTATTTTGGGGGGGGAAGCAAAATTTATAATACACAATTTAATGCAGATTTCTTGTGTATTTAACTTTTTAAAATTCTCACAAAAAATAAAGGCTGTATTTTAGTGTATAAACAACCTATCTTCGGTACTGATTTTGGCATTAAATAAAATCACATTATAAATTTTTACCATTTTGTTCAGGAGTTTGTATGTTTAGGTGGAAATCTTTTAAAAATACTTTCCCTTTCTACACCTAGCTCCCTTAACCTGGACGTTGTCGTACCTACAGTTGGATATTGGGAATATCCGATGTTGGTACTTACTGAATTTAGAGCCCTGAACATGAAAGAGAAAGCTCTGTATAATGTAGTTAAAATGGATCTGGTTAAAACATAGGACAGGTATTACTTTTCCTGATTAATAAAAACTAGTCAAATTAAAAAAAAAAAAATTTTTTTTTTTTTTTTTTAGTCAAATTAAGTTCAGTGTGCCAAATGTGCCAATGTAGTTTTTGTTGAGATTCTGAATTAAAGATTATACCTAACTTTTAGGGTTTTATTATTGCTCCATGCTCTTTCCTCTAAGAGTACAGTACATTTCAAAGACTCTTCTGTCTTACATTCTAAAATTTGATTTGAATTGGAGCATGTAATCACTGGCAAGGAATATGTCAGAGGTTATAGAGTGGTTCTGATTGATTTAGTAAGTCTTAATCTTGGAATTCTTAAGTTTATTGTTTAATAATTATGCAGTTGAAACTTAAAATCATTTAACTAGGCCAGGATTCTCTGTACCCAAGGTTGATTTGGAACTTTATTTCAGTTTCTTTAAATTATGTTGATTTTTGAAGCAGCTTTTCACTGTTCACATTCTTCATTCTCTTTAATGTGAGAGTGATGACATTTACAAAACTCTCCATACTTGAAATAAAAAGGAAGTAGCTAAATGATAGTATGAAAGAATGTGATGAGAAAGATTTTTTCTTTTATTGTTTGATAATTATGTAGAAGTTACTGAGCAACTTTTAATGTTTTCAGAAAACAGATTTAACTGAAATGTTCCACCAAATCAGGGAACATTTAGTCTTCAGTTATAGAAGATTCCAATGATAAAGAAATGAAAAGAAGTATAAACGTATACGCTCTCTCTGTTTGGAGATTTTCAAGAGTAAGGCAGCCAGTGTATATTTAAGTCAGTCTTCAGGACCCTCCCTGTAATACACATTTATTGTCTTATGTCTCTGTCTTCTTCTTCCCCAACCCTCCTCGCAATATTCTTCCTCATACTTCTCTACCTCATGGAATATTCCGTTCTTTTTAAATGTCTAAAGAGCTTTGACGTTCGCAAAGAAAAGATTCCTTTATTATAGATGATATGGGAGTTTGGGAAGGAAAGAGAGAAACTCACGATTTGAGCAGTTGTATGTAACTTTTCAAAGAATGGCCAGATTAAATTTTATATTTAACGTGGGATAGAAAAAGATTAACTGTAAAATCTGTTGTTCCACAGGTACTGTGAGAATAGAGATGTTTCGAAATATGCAGAATGCAGAAATCATCAGAAAAATGACGGAAGAATTTGATGAGGTATATAGCATTATAATTTATAAAATTGCCCATTTATACTCTGACATTGTAAATATGTGATTATTTTCAGTTTTGTTTTGATTTAGAGATTAGTATAAGGGAATATATACTATTTATTTACATGAAAATCCATGTTGCTTATTCCAAAATTCATGATATTTGGAGGCTTTGATTACATTGCATAGAGGTAGTGTTGAATAATGACTGACGATGATAAGGATAAGACTGATATTCGAGGTAGAAATTGATTCTTGATATTCATTCTTGAAGACTTTTTCCAATCCCCCTTTATAAATACACCTTAAACAGTTTCATTATCTGTGGTATGCTAGTGCCACGAAATGTGTGAAGAAAGAAATCTGAGCACGGCTCATATAGAGATTGTTAAAGCACATCATCATATTTAAGGCTCGGAGAAATCCTAATGGACTTAACTGTATTTAACCCAAGATTTCACAAAGTTATGTTACATGGAGCCCCTCATTCCTCCTCCCCCCCGCCCCCCGGCTTTTTTTTTTTTTTTTTTTTTTTTGCCGTAAACCTTAAGGTTCTATTTGGGATAATTCTTGCTTGAAAGTATTTATTTTACAGTACTTAAGATGAGGGTTTACAGAGCAAATTAGTTTCTCATTCAAAAATTAATATATGCTATTTTGTGAAATTGGTTGCCAACCCCACAACATGTCAACACTCTCTCCCTCTCAACCTTGAGTTGCCGTTCCCCATTACCAGCTTTCCTGTCCCCTCCTGCCTTGTCCCTGCCCCTGAGCTGGTGTGCCCATTTAGTCTCGTTTTGTTTTATGGGCCTGTCTAATTTTTGTCTGAAGGGTGAGCCTCAGGTGTGACTTCAGTACTGAGTTAAAACAGTGTCCAGAAACCATACTCTCAGGATTTCTTCAGTTGGCGTCTGACCAGTAAGTCTGGTCTTTTTTTGGGAGTTAGAATTTTGTTACACATTTTACTCCAGCTCAGTCCGGGACCCTCTATAGTGATCCCCGTCAGAACGGTTGGTGGTGGTAGCCGGGCACACTCTAATTGTGTTGACCTAGTATGGTGGACGCTGTTGTAGTTGTGGTCCATTTGTTCTTTGGATTAATCTTTCCCTTGTGTCTTCAGTTTTCTTCATTCTCCCTTGCTCCGCACAGGGTTAGAATAGTGGAGTAACTTAGATGGCTGCTCACAAGCTTTTAAGACCTCTAGACAGTACTCACCAAACTAGAATATGGAACACTTTATCAACTATGTTATGCCACGTGAGCTAGATGTCCCCTGAGACTGTGGTCCCCAGCGCTCAGCCTAGTAATTCAGTTCCTCAGAATTTGGATGTATCGGTGAAGCTTCCGTGACGTTGCATTGGTCAGGCTGTGCTGAATTCCCCAAAATGGTATACTCTCTCTTACCCTTCACAAAAGTTACCGCTTATTTATTGTTTAGTTACTACTTGTCTCTCCCATCTCTCTCTTCCCTAGTAACCATCAAAGATTGTTTCTTTCTGTGTGTAAACATTTCATGAGTGTTTATATCAGTGGTCTCATACAGTATTTGTCCTTTTTTGATTGACTTATTACACTCAGCATAATGCCTTCCAAATTGATCCATGTTGTGAGATGTTTCACAGATTCATCATTCTTTTTTTTTTTCTTTTATTAAACTTTAGATGAGGGTTTACAGAACAAACTGGTTTATCATCAAGCAGTTAGCACATACATTGTTACATGACATTGGTTAACAACCGCACGACATGTCAACATTCTACCTTCTCAACACTGGGTTCCCTATTACCACCTTTCCTGTTCCCGCCTACCTTCCAGTCCTGGTCTCAGGGCTGGTATGCCCCTTTAGTCTTGTTTTGTTCCATGGGCCTGTTCAGTCTTTCGCTGAAGGGTAAACCTCAGGAGTTGCCTCATTACTAAGCTGAAAGGGTGTCCAGAAGCCATACTCTCAGGGTTTCTCCAGTCTCTTGTCACGCCATTAAGCCTGGTCTTTCTTTTTCAGTTAGAATTTTGTTCTACGTTTTTCTCCAGCTCTGTGCAGGACCCTCTATTATGATCCCTGTCAGAGCAGTCAGTGGTGGTAGCCAGGCACCATATAGTTATACTGCATTCACTCTGGGGGAGGCCGTGGTAGATGTGGTCCATTAGTCCTTTGGACTAATCTTTCCCTTTTGTCTTTAGTTTTCTTCATTCTTCCTTGCTCCCGAAGGGGTGAGAGCATTGGAGTATCCTAGATGGCCATTCACAGGCTTTTAAGACCCCAGATGCTACTCACCAAAGTAGAATGTAGAACATTTTCTTTATAAACTCTTCTATGCCATTTGAGCTATATGTTCCCTGAGATCATGATCCCCACCACCCCCAGCTCAACAGTTCAGTCCCTCAGGAAGTTTTGATGTGTCTATGGAGCTACCGTGGACTTGCCTCGTACAGGTTGTGCTGGCTTCCCCAGTATTGCGTATTGTCTTACCCTTCACCAAAGTTACCGCTTATCTTTTGTCTATTAAATGTTTTTCCATCTCCACCCCTCCCCTCCCTCCTAACCATCAAAGATTGTTTCTTTTTTGTATGTAAACCTTTTCATGAGTTTTTACATTAGTGGTCTCATACAATATTTGTCCTTTTGTGATTGACTTATTTCACTCAGCATAATGCCCTCCGGATGCATCCATATTATGAGATGTTTTACGGATTCATTATCGGTCGTTATTGTTCCATAATACTCCATTGTGTGTATGTACCACAGTTTGTGTATCCATTCATTTGCTGATGGGCATCTAGGTTGTTTCCATCTTTTTGCTACTGCGGACAATGGTACGGTGAACATGGGTGTACGTATATATGTATTCGTGTGGCAACTCTTACTTCTCAAGGATATATTCCTAGGAGTGGGATTGTTGGACCATATGGTTTCCATTTCTAGCTTCCTAAGGAAGTGCCATGTCATTTCCCAAAATGGTTGTATCATTTTTGCATTCCTACCAGCAGTGCATAAGAGTTCTGATCTCCTCGCAACCTCTCCAACATTCGTTATTTCCTGTTTTATTGATTTGTGCCAGTAATGCCAGGGCGAGATGGCATCTCATTGTGGTTTTGATTTGCATTTCCCTTATTTTTCTAAACAAAAAAAAAAAAAAAATTTTTTTTTTTTTTTTATGGCTAGAGATCGTGACCATTTCCTCATGTGTCTGTTGGCAGCTTTAATGTCTTCTTTGGTGAAGTGTCTGTTCGTTTCCTTTGCCTATATTTTAATTGGGTTATTTGTCTTTTTGTTGTAGAGGCGTTGGATTTTCTTCTAGATTTTAGAGATTAGACCTTTGTCTGATTTGTAATAGCCGAACATTTTTTCCCAGTCTGTAGGTTCTTTTTACTCTTTCAGCGAAATCTTTTGATGAGCATAAGTGTTTAATTTTTAGAAGATTCCAGTTCTCTAGCTTATCCTCTGGAGCTTGTGTGTTGTTGGTTGTGATTTGTATCCTATTAATGCCATCTATTAGGGCCTCTCTAGCATTGATCCTGTTTTTTCTTCTATGAACATCATGATTTTTGGCTTTATATTAGGTCTTTGATCCATTTTGGGTTAGTTTTTGCATATGGTATGAGGTATGGGTCCTGTTTCATTTTTTTTGCAGATGGACATCCAGTTTTGCCAGCACCATTTGTTGAAAAGACTGTCTTTTTCCCATTTGATGGACTTTGGGCCCTTGTTGAAGATCAGGTGACCATAGGTGGATGGATTTACATCTGGTTTCTCCATTCTGTTCTATTGGTCAGTGTATCTGTGGTTATACCAGTACCAGGCTGTTTTGACTACTATAGCTGTATAGTATGTCCTGAGGTCAGTTAATGTGAATCCTCCTATGTTATTCTTCTTCTTCAATAGTTCTTTACTTATCCGGGTCCTCTTCCCTTTCCATATGAAGTTAATGGTAAATTTTCCATCTTTTTTCTAAAGAATGTTGTCGGTATTTGGGTTGGTATTGGATTGTATTTGTAAATTGCTTTGGGTAGAATTTTCATTTTCACAATGTTAAGCCTACCTATACACGAGCATGGTATGTTTTTCCATTTATGTAGATCTCTTTTGGTTTCTTGCAGTAGTGTTCTGTAGTTTTCTTTGCATAGTTCTTTTACATCCCTGATTAGATTTATTCCCAAGTATTTTATTTTTTTAGGATCTATTTTTTTATTATAAATGGTGTTGTTTTCCTGATTTGCTTTTCATTTTTCCCTTTATTGGTATATAGGAATCCACCTGATTTTTGTATGTTTATCTTGTATCCTGCCACCCTACTTAATCTTTCTCTTAGTTCCAGTAGTTTCTGATGGAGTCTTGGATATTTTAAGTATAGGATCATATCATCCGCAAATAGGGGTATTTTAATTTCTAAACTACCAATTTGTAGGCCCCTTATTTCTGTGTCTTGCCTTATTGCTCTAGCTAAGACTTCCAACACAATGTTAAATAGGAGTTGTGATACAGGACGTCCATGTCTTGTTTGCTGTTCTCAAGGGGAATGCTTTTAGCCTCTCTTCGTTGAGAATGATGTTGGCCATTGGTTTTGCAGAGATGCCTTTATTATGTTGTCAAATTTCCCTTCTGTACCTGTTTTATTGAGAGTTTTTATCAGGAATGGGTGCTGGACTGTGTCAAATGCCATTTCTGTGTCAATTGAGAGGATCACGTGATTCTTTTTTTTTCCTTTTATTTATGTGGTAGATTACATTGATTGATTTTCTAATGTTGAACTATTGCATACCTGATCTGAATCCTACTTGGTCGTGGTGTATTATTTTTTGATATGATGTTGAATTCTGTTGAGAATTTTTGCATCTATATTCATGAGAGATATTGGTCTGTAATTTTTTTTGTGTGTGTGGTGTCTTCACCTGATTTTGTTATCAGGGTTATGCTGGCTTCATAGAATGAGTTCCAAAGTATCACTTCCTTTTCTGTGTGCTAAAATAGTTTGAGTAGTACTGGTGTAACTTCTCTGCGTGTTCAGTAGAATTCTCCAGTGAAGCCTTCTGGACCAGAGGGGTTTTTTTTGTTGGGAGTTTTTTTTTTTATTACCTTTTTAACCTCTTCACTTGTTGTGGATCTGTTCAGATTTTCAACATCATTTTGTGTTAGTTTGGGTAGGTAGTGTGTCTTTAGAAATTTGTCCGTTTCCTCTAGATTTTCAAATTTGTTATAGTTTTTCATGGTACTCTGTTACAATCCTTTTTATTTCAGTTGGGCCCAGTGTAATGTCCCCCATTTCATTCTTATTTGGTTATTTGCATTCTCTCCTATTTTTCTTTTGTATTTTGGCCAGTAGTTTGTTGATTTTTTTTTGATCCTTTCAAAGAACCACTTTTGGTTTTGTTTATTCTTTCTGTTGTTTTTCTATTCTCTATTTCTTTTATTTCTGCTCTGATCTTTATTATTGGTGGCTTTGGGCTTCTTTTGCTGTTCTCTTTCTGTTTGTTCAAGTTGTATAACTAATGTATTGATTTTGACCCTTCTTTTTTAATGTGTGCATCTAGTGCTATAAATTGATCTCTGAGTACTGCCTTTTCTGTGTCCGAAAGGTTTTGGTATGATGCGTTTTCATTCTTGTTTTATTCCAGGAACCTTTTGATTCCATCTTTGAATTCTTCCGTTACCCGGTGTTTTTTAAGCAAAGTGTTATTCAGTTTCCATGGAATTGATTTTTTTTCCTTACTCTTCCTGTTGTTAATTTCTACTTTGATAGCAGTAGGGTCAGAGAAGATACTAGGTATTATCTCAATTTGTTATGTTTTGTTGAGGGTTACTCTGTGACCTAAGGTGTGGTCTATTCTGGAGAAAGTTCCATGTGTGTTGGAAAAGAATGTGTACTTTGCACCTGTTGGGTGGAGTGTTCTATATGTCTGTCAGATCAAGTTGGCTGATTGTGGTCTTTAGCTCTTCTGTATCTTTGTTGAGTTTCTTTCTAGATGTTCTGTCCATTAGTGAAAGTGGTGTATTGAAGTCTCCTACTCTTCCTGTGGAACTGTCGATTTCTCTTTTAAGTGTTGTTAGAGTCTTATGTGTTTTCGAGCCTTGTCATTGGGTGCATAGATATTTATTATGGTTGAGTCTTGATGATCGATCATCTCAGTAATCATTGTATCATTATATATAATCAATATATGATATGATATATATTTATATTCTTTGTCTTTTATGTTATATTTTGTTTTAAAGTCTATCTTACCTGAGATTAGTATTGCCACTCCTGCTCTTTTTTGGTAGTTATTTACTTGATATATCTTTTTTTCCATCCTTTGATTTTTAATAAATTCATGACTTTATTTCTGAAATGTGTGTCTTTCAGATAGCATATTGATGGGTCCTGTTTTTATATCCATGCTGTCACTCTGTGTCTATGGGTACATCTAGGCCATTTACATTAGTGTAATTATTGATAAGTATGAGTTTATTGCTATCATTTTGTGCTTTTTTGTGGAGCTAACGTTTTCTTTGTTCCTCTTACTCTCATGTGCTGAGTTCCTTTTGTTTGTGTATTTCTTTTTCATTTATTTTTGTTTTTGTAGATTTTGTTTTTATTGAGACTTTATGTTTTTCTTCTTTATCTTGATAAGTAGGTATGTGAACTTTCTTTGAGGTTACCTTGAAGTTTACCCTTATGTTTCTAGGTTTGAACCAGTCGATTATTACTTGGTGTCGCCTTGCCTTCCTCTTCATTATGAAGTTCTATACTTATACCGTTCATTCCCTCTTTTATTGTTCTGATGTTGTTGTCATTTACAGATTAACCTCTCTGGTTCTCTGTTGGAATTGTTTTGGTTTTGGAGAGTCCTTGAGAGTTCATTTCCTGTGTTGGTATCCGGCTGGTATAATCTTGCACCCTCGATTTAGGCTGTAGTCTGATGTTGTTTGTTCTCAGACCAAAGGACTCCCTTTAATAGTTCTTTTAAGTTTGGTTTGGTTTTTACTCATTCCCTTAATTTCTATGTATCTGGAAATGTCCTAATTTCACCACCATCTTTGAAAAAAAGTTTTATAGGATAAATTATTTTTGTTTGACAATTTTTTTCTTTCAAGGTTTTATATAGGTCCTTCCATTGTCCACTTGCCTCCATAGTTTCTGCCAAATAATCAGGGTTTGGTCTTATTGTTTCTCCTCTGTATGTGACTTTTTGTTTTTCTTGCATGTCTCTCAGCATCTTTTCTTTGCCTTTGGTTTTAGCGAGTGTGATTATGATATGCCTTGGTGTTTTTCTTCTGGGTTCTGTCCTATATAGGGTTTGTTGAGGTTTTTATATAGTCAGCTTTTCATCATGATATTAGGGATGTTTTCTGTCCGCAGTTCTTCAGTGATTCTCTGTGTTTTCTATTTTCTGCCTGTGTTCTGGAACTTCGATCATTTGCAGATTTTTGCTTTTGATTGTATCCCGCATAATTCTCAGGATTTCTTCATTTTTCTTCATTCTTCTGATTTTTTCTCAGAGTTGTAGCCAAGTGTTTGTCTTCAGTTTTGCTGATTCTGTCTTCCATCGTTTCAAACCTGTTCCTCAGCCCTTCTATGACACTCTCCATTTCTGAAATCTTGTTGTTTACCTTTTGGATTTCTAATTGTTTATGTATAATTTCTAGTTGTTAATTTATTTTGGCATTTTGTTCTTGTATTACTTTCCTGAATTGTTCCATTTTTTGTATTTTCCATGAATTTGCCTTTCGTTTCCATTTTTTTCTCATTTTTGTCTGCTTTTTGCTTCAACTCCTGGATTGGCCTGAATATTAGAGATTTCCATTCCCTATCAAGTAGTTCTTTTGCCTTTTCTTCTACTGGGAAGTCATCTGGTGTTTTATGTTGGGCACCTATTGGAACTACCCTGAACTTTTTTTTTTAATATGTTTTGGTATTGTCTGCTGTCTTTGGGACATTTAGTAGTTATTTTCTTCATTTCTTGATTGTAGATTAGTTTATTTTGTCCTTTTTTGTTTTATTTGGGTATGTCTGAGCAGACGGGCTCTGCATTCTTTGCTTCTCTGTAGTCACGATACTTTTTACCTCTTTTCCAATGGGCAGGGCCAGCCATTCAGCTATGGTGCAGCAGGGCAGGTCCATCTGAAGAGAAGGGTCTGGGATGGGTTGTTTGAGGCACATACTAGGGTTGACAGGGCAGGCCAGAATTCAGTGCTGGGCATGTTTTAGTAGGCCGTGCCTGTGCTGCTCGGGAGTGTGATGGTCAGTGCATGGTGCAGGTAGGCAGGAAACAGGGATGGGGTTGTGATGTGTGGAGCTAATAGGGGTATGGAAAATAGGAGAGAGAAACAGGAGCCAAAAACAAACAAAAAAGTGCTAAGGGAGCTTGGCATTAGAGTGGAGAGATGAGAACCTGAGAAATGGAGAAAAGCAGAAAGGAAAAAACAAAAAGGGAAAAGGAGAGAAAAAAATAAAGATAAAAATTTGGAAAATAAAATTCCCCAGGAATCCCGGAATCCCACTCTTGGGGCTGCTAAGACTGGGGAAGTGTCTCTAGGGCTGCGCAGTATAGCCTGGCTGGCGTGGGTATAGATGTCACACAGCAGTAGGTATTCAGGAGACAGGAAAAGAAGTGTAAAGAGAGGAGAACTGAGAAATAAAGACAGAAAAGGGAGAAAGAAAAAAAAAGAAAAGCTCCCAGGGATCCCACTTTTGTGGCTGCATACATTTGGGGGGTGTGGCTCCTAAGCTGTGCAGTGCAGCCTGGCTAGAAGGGGCTTCCAAGGTATGAAAAGAAAATATGATACAAAAGAGAACAAAGCAAAACAAGGGGGGAAAAGCCCAGGGATCCCAACATCATGGTGTCGTAGGCCAGGGAAGTGGTTCCCCAGTGAAGTGTGGCTTCACAGACTTGTAAGAAGAAGCATAGATGGCACACAGAGCAAGGTGTTCCAAAAAAGGAGGGGGATGTGCTGGGAGATAGATTAGAAACCTAAAGAGAATGAAAGAATCAACACCAGCTCAGGGGCCCAGCCGATGTGGGCAGGGCGAATTCAAGCAGCCTGATGCCAAAGCAGTTACCTCCTGGCCTAGAGTCTGGGGCTGGCAGGAAGCCGTGGAGGCCGAAGCCGGGGGGAGAGGGTTAGGAAAGTGTATGTCGCTCATTACTGGCTGTTCTGTCTTCTGTTGGGAACGTCGTGAAGCTGTTTTTCTGTACTGACTGTCCGCAGATCTGTGATGTGGGTGGAGCGAATCCACCCAGCAGTGGCACTGCACTCCCCAGCTGGCTGAGCCACCACAGCCCACCAGGAAGCTCAGAAGTAGAGCAGTGGGGAGAGAATGGGGGGTGCGAAATCGCGTATCGCTGTTTACCGGATGCCCTGTCTTCTCGTGGGCATTCCATGAAGCTGCTTTTCCTTGCTCCCTGTCTGCTAGTCCCTGACTGGCAACTTAGATGGTGGATCTGTGCTCCGTTAGCTGATGGGGCCCACCTCATGTATCTCTCCTCCCTCTCTGTCCTCTGTCAGTTTCTTATTCCATTTGGTGCTTGGCTGAATTCTTTATCTCTTCATTTGACACTTCAGGTTCCAGGAATGACATCTGTCTCTGTTTTACTTAGTTTTTCAGGCCTTTGCTGTGGAGGGACGGCGTGGTGCTTCTGTCTGTGGCCCCATTTGGCTGGAAGTCTAGATTTGTCACTTTCATTGCTGCTTACCATTCCGTTGTGCTTATGCACCATAGTTTATCCATCCATCTGTTGATGGGAACTTAGGTTTTCATTTTTTTTTTTTGCTATTGTGAATAATGCTGTAATGAACATGGGTGGTGTGCGTATGTCCGTTCGTGTGATGGCTCTTATTTCTCTAGGATATATTCCTAGGAATAGAATTGCTGGATTATGTGGTATTTCTATTTCTAGCTTCTTAAGGAAGTGCCATGTCGTTTTCCAAAAGAGTTGCACCATTTTACATTCCCACCAGCAGTGTGTAAGAGTTTTGATGTGTATAAGTGTTTAATTTTGAGAAGATCACAGCTATCTAGCTTATCTTCTAAAACTAGAGCTTTTTTTGTTGGGAGTTTTGTTTTTTATTACCTTTTCCGTCACTTCTCTTATTATGGGTCTGTTCAGATTTTCAACATAAGTTTGTGTTAGCTTGTTTCTAAAAATCTGTCCATTTTCTCTAGGTTTTCAAATTTGTCGGAGTATAGTTTTTTTGTTTTTTTTTTTTATAGTTTTTCATAGTACTCTATTATAATCCTTCTTATTTCAGTTTGGTCTCTTGTTTTCCTATTCTCTATTTCATTTATTTCTGCTCTGATCTTTATTATTTCTTCTGGTGCTGTGGGCTTCTTTTGCTGTTCTCTGTTTGTTTGAGTTGGGTTGCTAATGTTTTGATTTTGTCCCTTTATTCCTTTTTGATGTGTGGTTGTATTGGTATAAATTGGCCTCTGAGTACTGCCTTTGCTATGTCCCAGAGGTTTTGGTATGATGTGTTTTAATTCTTATTTGTTTCTAGAAAAATTTTTATTCCATCTTTCTTATATTACCCAGTGGTTTTTAAGCAATGTGATGTTCAGTTTCCATGTATTTGACTGTTTTTTTCCTTGCTCTTCCTGTTATTAACTTCTACGTTTTAGCGTTACAATAAGAGAAGATACTTTGTATTATCTCAGTATTTTGCATTTTATTGAGGGTTGCTTTGTGTCTTTAGATGTGGTCTGTTCTGGAGAACGTTCCATGTGTGTTGGAAAAGAATATATACTTTGCTACTGTTCGGTAGAGTGTTCTGTATATGTCTATGAGGTTGGATTGGCTGATTGTGGCCTTTAGATCTTCTGTGACCTTGTTGAGTTTCTTTCTAGGTGTTCTGTCCTTTACAGAGAGTGGTGTGTCCAGTCTCCTACTATCATTGTGAAACTGTCAGTTTCTCTGTTCAATGCTATTAGAGCTTTTAGTGCTATTAGCATTATTAGAGTTGGTGTATTTTTGTACCCTGTCGTTTGGTGCGTATTTATTATGATAATCTCATGATAGATTGTTACTTTAATCATGATATAATATCTTTCTTTGTCTTTTATTGGGGATTTTGTTTTAAAGTCTGTTTTACCTATGATTAGCATTGCCATTTCTGCTTTTTTTTTTTTGGTTGCTGTTTGCTTGATATATTTTTTTCTATCCTTTGATTTTGAATATATTTATGTCTTTCTTTCTGAGGTGTGCCTCTTGTATACAGGATGTTAATGGGTCCTGTTTTTTCATCTGTTCTGTCACTCTCTGTCTCTTTATGGGTTCATTTAAGCCAATTATGTTCAGTGTGATTATTGATACATGGGAGTTTATTGCTGTCATTTAGCAGTGCTTTTTGTGTGTGTGTAGTGCTGGTGTTTTCTTTGTTCCTGTTACTCTTTTGTGCTGAATTCCTTTTGTTTGTGAATTTTTTTTTTTTCAGTTTCTTTTATTTTTGTAGTTTTTTGGTTTACTGAGACTTTATGTTTTTCTTCTTTATTTTGATGTTGTAGGTTTGTTAACTTCCTTTGTGGTTACCCTAAAATTTACTTCTGTTTTCCTAAGTTTAAGCTGATCTTTTATTATTTGATAACGCCTTAACTTCCTCTCCATTTGAAAGTTCTACACCCGTACTGCTTTTTCCCTCTTTTATTGTTCTGACGTTGTTATTTACAGATTGATATCTCTTTTTCTCTGTTGTAATTCCTTTAGTTTTGTTTTATCCTTGAGAGTTGATTATCTAGGTTGGTATCTGGCTGAGTCTGTCTTATGTGCTAGATTCAGGTAGTTGTCTGATGTTGGTTCTCTAACTGAAGGACTCTTTAGTAATTCTTGTAATTTAGATTGGGTTTTTACATATTCCCTTCATTTATGTTTATCTGGAAATGTCCTAATTTCACCATGATATTTGAGTGGGAGTCTTGCAGGATATATCATTCTTGGTGGACAGTTTTTTCTTTCAAGGTCTTATATATGTCATTCCGTTCCTTTCTTGCCTGCATGGTTTTCTGCGAAGTAATCACAGCTTAGTCTTATTGTTCCCCATTTGTATGTGCCTTTTTGTTTTTCTTGAGCTGCTCTCAGGTTTCTTTCTTTGTCTTTGGTTTTAGCAAGTGTGATTCTGATGTGTCTTGTTTTTCTTTTGGGGTGAGTCCTATATGGTGTTCGTTGAGCTTGGATGGTCAGTTTTTCGTCTTTCAGGATATTAAGGATGTTTTTTGTCAGCAAATATTCAATGATCTTGTCTGTGTTTTCCATTTTCTCCTCCTGTTCTGGAACTCCGATCACATCCACCTTTTTAGTTTTGATTGTACCCCACATCATTTTCAGGGTTTCTTCATTTTTCCTCGTTCTATGATTTTTCCTCAAACAAAATAGTATCTAAGTTTTTGTCTTCAATTTTGCTAATCCTGTCTTCCATTATTCATATTTGCTCCTAAAACCTTCTGTTGCATTGTTCCTTTCTGAAATCTTTTGGATTTCTAATTTTTATTTTTATTCCTGTATCATTTTCTTGAATTCTTCTATTGTTTTGTCTGTCTCTTGCATGTTTTTTTCTGTATTTTCCATGATTTTGTCCATTTTTTTCCTTATTCTTGTCTGTATTTTCCTTCGTCTCTTGGAGAACACTGAATCTTAGAGTCTTGAATTCCCTGTCAGGTAGTTCCAGTTTCTTCCACCAAAAAGTCATCTGGCATTTTATTTTGGTAGCTTTCTGGAGCCATCTTCTTCTATTTTTTTTTTTTTTTTTTTAAATATGTTTTGATATTATTGCAGTCTCTGGAACGTTCAGGAATTATTTTATTCACTTAATGGTTGCAGATTTTTTTGTTTCCTCCTGCTTTTTGCTTTATTTGGTTATATCTGGGCAGGCGGTCTGGGTGTATTTTGTTGGTTGCTCACCTATGGGCACACTACTTCTTTCCACTTTGTCTATATCGGTATGGCCAGTCACTGAGCTCTAGTGCAGCAGGATGTGTCCAGTGGGGGTGGAGGGGCAGGAATGGGTAGTTTTCAGCATGAACTGGGGATGGTGGAGCGGGGCTGCAGTTCAGTTCAGGGCAAAGTCTGTGGGACCTCTTTGGTACTGCTTTGGGTCATGGCACTTGGCACAGGGTGTAGATACGGAGGTGGGAAAGGAGAGGATGTGATGTGCGGAGCTAAGCAGGTTGGTGAGAGACGAGAAATAAGAGAGAAAAACAAAACCAAAAAACAAAAAGGCAGAAAATGAGGTAAATGAAAAAAAGTATAATTAAGATAGCGGGGCAGTTGGATTCGGCAGTGGGGGCGCAGCTGACCTGGTGAGGCCATGTGTTGGTGGCTCTCTAGTAGAGTGGTTTGACTCGTCCTGTTGTGAAGGTGCTTGGGTGTCACACAGGGCTAGGTGGGTTGGAGAAAGGAAAAGTTAGAGGGTAAAGAGAGATAAGAATCCAACAGTCAAAACAAACAAAAAATAAATAAGTAAAAGATAATAAAAATAAAAACAACAAAAACAAAAAATGTGGTGGGGCAGCCAGCCGTTGGGGGCGAGGTGGAATTGGTGTGGTGGTGAGCTTATGTCTCTCTCACCAATTGGCACACCATGGCCCGTCATGAAGGGGTGGGGGCTGTGCAGGGCCTATGTAGGAGGGAGAAGGAGAAAGGTAAAGAAAAATAAAAAAATTCAGCATGGCACTGAGCAATTGGCCTGTGGGTGCAGCGCCAACCTGGGGAGGCTGTGTTCCAGAGGCTCTGTAGCCGAGCAGTACAGCACAGCCCACCCAGAAGATAACTCGGGGAAAGATGAAGAATTTAGGGAAATGAAGTTCATGGTATACCAAAGAAAATACTCCTGTGATTATTCAGTAAAAGCAAAAAAAAGAAAAAAAGATGGTTGCCTCTGAGTTGATTCTGACTCATTCAGGGAAGGAATGGTAAACTGTTAATAAAACTGATAATGAGTTAAAAGTAGAACTTGCAAATGAAATATTCAAAACTCATTTATTTCATATTTCTAAATGTTTTTTCACAGTTTGAGATTAGTGACTTAATCAAAGAAGACCTTTTTAAAAATCACTAATTTTTTTTTCCTGGTTGATAGTATGACTAACACAGTTTTGATTACTATTAGAATGTGTTTATCTAAAGCAGAATTATATGTTAGACATTTTCTAAGGCTGTCCATTTTATATTCAATAACTTTAGCTGTATTCTGTTCTTTAGATACTGTGTATACACACTAGACACTGGCTTTAAATTATTATTAAATATTTTATTAAGGTTTTATTTTCAAAATAGCGTATAGGTCCTTTAGTGATTTGTGAATGGTCGGAGGTTAGTTTTGGTAAATTTTATTTTGTGGCAAAATTCTGAAAGATCTGACAAGAAGAGCCTGGAACAATGTCTGGTTTACCTGGAATAGTCATGAATTAATATTTGTATTACAGTAAATAAAATTAGATGAGCTAGATGTAGGTTAAATTGAAAGCCTTTAGATATTGATAAAGTGATCCAGGTGTATGCCTGAGAAGTATTGTCTCTTTTTTCTTAGTACAAATTGGTTATAACATTTGTTATTAAATAACCTTTTTTCAAGGTCTGCAAACCTGTACACAACCAAAAGTGCTTTGTAATTATAACATCAACCAAATAATTTTGAAATGTATTAATTCCCAGAGCAGTCTGTGGCAGGTCAGAGTTACATCTATATACATAAACTCTCAGATATGTTTTCCCGAGGGTCAGTTGGCATAGTTTTCAAGTTTAAGTGTGACTTGTATATAGCAAAACGTTTGTAACACAACACATTTTAATGTATGTATTTACCATCTTTAATTCTTGTCTCTGTTATTTTGCTTTATATAGCTCACAATTATTATAATATAGATTTTGCATACTGTACTTTTCTACAATGATTACAACTTATTCTGCACCTCTTTTTCTCTTTTTTCTAATCATATGTGCTTTTGTGCATTTATTTATTTAAACTTAATTACAGAACTTTTTATCTATTTATACATTTGAACATTCTTTAATCAAAAGATAAAAAAGTAAAGTGTAAAAATGATTACATATGTACAAACTGACAAAACATAAAGGAAATGCTAAAGAAATGTTAGAAGAAGATCAGATTATTTCCATTCCCAAATTAAAATCTCTGAATTGTTTGATTTTACATCCCATCAATAAAATATTTTTCAGCCTATACTCCTAATAGTGAAAACTTGTGTTAAGCCTGATTTTATACATAGTTTTTCTCTTCCTCCTCTTCTTCATTCCAACACTCTTTCTCAGAGAACTAGCTAGGGTTCTTGTCTTGGGGGGAGAGTGCCTAACAAGTGACTGTCTAGTGATTGTTTCAGGCTTTCTTAGTTCTGATCTAGATGTATTTTCTACAAATCTGATAAGGAAAATAAATAGATGAAAGTATTGTTTTTCTCCCTGCCTTGGTAATCAGAAAACTTAGTTCGTAGACCTTATTTATTGTATTATAGTATTTGTACTTAAATATACATAAAACTGTACTATTAGATTGTTCACATAAAAGTAATCTTTAAAGAACAAGATAAGGAAGACGATATTTTTAAATGCCCAGATTTAAGTGCTGTGATTACACAGTAATTTCAAAATACCTCAGGCTAATATTTCAGTATCCGCTTGGACAAGGTATTCATATTGATAAGGGTCTATATTCATATTTTTCATAGTCATGTTAATGATTTGACTTTTTTGAAGGGCAGTTATTAATCAGATCTCGTTAGATTGTCATGGCTTTAACTTTCATAGTGGTCTAGGAAGAGCTCTCACAAGAAGTCAGTGCTGCCCCTGTTCTTACTATTTGCTTGCCATTACATAGTTGAGTTTTTTTGTTTCTCTTTTTCCCAGAAATCTTTGCATGATGGTACCCCTCCATTTTGTAAAGAGGTATAGTATAAATTCATTCAGTTGGTCATATGAAAATTATAGTAAATGAACAAAACAGTCCGGGGTTACCATTTCTACCGTTATCCCCTTTGAGTATTGAACTTTCTTACTCTTCCCTCAGGATACCTCAGATATCATTTATGACACAAAACATGGACTTAGTGAGGACATACCAGGCTTATTCTATACTATTAGGTATTAGTAATTATTAATTTTTTCTTACATTTTAAGATAAAAATCAATACACGTTGTAATATTTTCTTCCAATACATCGCTTGGTTTGTGTTGTACACTTTACTTTGAGGACTGCTGCAAGAATAAGAAGGTAAACAGAATGAATGTTAAAGAAAGGAAGCAAAGTTGGAAATGACAAGTGCCAAAAGACAAAGGAATAATCAGGTAGAAAATGTCCTGAAGTCTCAACAAGTAATCAGTTGCAAAATGGGCAAGTGTAACATAGGAAATATATAACTGTGAACACTACATGCAAAATATTGAGGAAAAGAATAAATGTGTTGAATAATAATCTATAATAATAATGATAACGGGAAGTATTTATATATGTGCCAGGCACTGTTAATTAAATATAATTTGAGAATTAAATACAACTTAATTCTCAAGTTTTAATGAGAAAGGTCTTTTACAGTATTGTTTTTTCATTTTACAGATGAGAAAACTGAGACACAAAGGGGTTAATTAAGAAACTTCCCGAGGTCTCACAACTGATAAATTGCAAAGCCAGGAATTGAACCCAGAACATCTGTCTTTTAAGTACATGCTTTTAATCCCTACCTTATTTTGCCTATATATAACTGCAAGTTTATAACCGTGAAATACCTCGAAAAAGGATATTCAAATGACCGTTTTAGTCTTTCAACTTACAGATTTTTAGTCATCTAATAAATTTTTTGGCTATTTTTATTACTAGCATCTTATGACTGATTGGACAGGTTATGGAATTAAACTATTGTTGTTAGTTGCTGCCGAGTCGATTCCAATTCATGGCAACCACATACGTGCAAAGTAGATCTGCTCCGTGAGGTTCGAAGCCGGGACCCTTAGAAGCAGGTCGCCAAGCCTATTCTCTGAAGCGTGTCTGGGTAGTTCAAACTGCCAACCTTTTGGCTGGTACTTAAGTGCTTAACCATTTGTGCCACCTAGGGACTCCTAGGGACTCCTAGGAATTAAACTTGTTTTAATGTGCCATCGAGTTGATTCTGATACATCGTGACCCTATATGACAGAGTAGAACTGTCCTGTAGGGTGTCCTAGGCTATAATCTTGATGGGAACAGATTGCCAGATCTTTACTTCTGTGGAGCCACTGGTGGGTTCTAACTGCCGATCTTTTTGGTTAGCAGCTGAGCACTTAACCATTGCGTGCATGCGTGCGTGCGTGTGTGTGTGTGTGTGTGTTAAAGACTAGTTGTATTCTTTTGACCTAAATTAAATTCTTTTGGATTGAGTTAAACCTCTCTGTTACATTGTCTGAGACATATACTATCTTGAAAGAAAAAAAAAAAAACTATCTTGAGAGATACTTAAATGAGATACTCATGAAACCAAAGCATGAGTCAGCAGTGACATTTGTATCAAACTAAACTGTTGCTAGGTTATCTTCTGAAGTTTGTGTGTTACTATTTACGGTTTGTATCTTGTTAATGCTGTGTATTAGGGCCTCTAATGTTGATCCTATTTTTCCTTTATGATCTTTATAGTTTTTGTTTTTATATTTCGGTCTTTGATCCATTTTGAATTAGTTTTTGTGTATGGTGTGAGGTATGGCTCCTGTTTCACTTTTTTGTAGACAAGCATTCAGTTTTGCCCACACCATGTATTAAAAAGACTATCTTTTCCCCGTTTGATGGACTTTGGGCCCTTGTCAAAGATCAGATGACCGTAGGTGGATGGATTTACATCTGCGTTCTCAGTTCTGTTCCATTGGTCCATGTATCTGTTGTAGTATCAGTAGCAGGTTATTTTGACTACCGTAGCTGTGTAGTAGGTTCTGAGGTTAGGTAGTGTGAGGCCTCCTACTTTATTCTTCCTCAGTAGTGCTTTACTTATCCAGAACCCCTTCCCTTTCCATACAAAGATAATGATTAGTTTTTCCATCTCTTTAAAGAATGCTCTTGGTATTTGGATCGAGACTGTATATGCCCACATTTTAGTTGGGAACTGTGTGTGCAAAGATCAGTAACATTATAGCTTTAGATACTGATGAGCTCAGGTTTTAAATGGAGAGAGACCTTAGTACAATAATAGTTGTAATGCCTGGACAAGGTCTGTAGTTGAGGAATATACAAGACCCAGGAAGAACCAGAAGGAATGAGTTAATTATCTGAGGCATGAGAGCTTCACAAATATTTAGTCTTTAAGCTATGTTTTTAAAGATGTTCACCAGAAAAAAAAAAAAAAAACAGGAAGGAGCTATGGGGCATGTGGTGTTTTGGATGTTACGGGGGAGACAGTAAGACATGAAGCTGGAGAGAATAAATCAGAAAATGGAATGCCAGGTTGTCAAGAGCCTTGTGTGCCATACTGTCTTAAAAATGTTGTTCTTCTAAATATATTAGTGTCCTAGAAAAACACTGGAGATACAAATATGAATAATATATGGGCTCTGAATTTTTTAATAAGTTTTATGTCAGTGACTTATAGAATTGTTCTTTCCAAATACATTTTTACATCATTTCTTAATTGATGTTAAAAATAAAACTCACCGGAATTTTAACATAAGGTTTATTTTGAGCAGTTACTCAGTATGCACATAGGGATCATTTTGCTTCCGTTAAAAACAAGTGGCTTGAAGAAAAGCTAGGTACAGTGAGGCTGCGGTGTGACTGATTACTGATTGATTATTTTTGTGTGGACTTTCTAGCCATAATCTTTTAACTCCCACCCAGGTGATTGTGCGGGGCTGTGTGATAGGACAATCGAAGGGAATTGGTCAGTTTTGCCTTAAAAGAGAACCAGTTCCATAGCAGAGAGAAAGAGCCCACCACCACCAAGGAAGGAGAGCCCCGGCAGCAGAAACCTGGCATGATGGGCTTCCCGGCCCATGGAGGGAGAAAGCTGAGTGCCTTTGGTCAGAGACTGAGGGCTAGGGATAGGTGTGCCTGCGAGTGTGGTTGGGAAGAGGCTGTCCTAATGGAAGAACCGTATCCTTGAGTGTTCCTGAGCTTGAATTGTAACTGTTGCTTCCCTAATAAACCCCGTAATTGTGAGTATGATCTGTGAGTTCTGTGTGGCCATTGCAATGAATTATCGAGCCCGGTAGAGGATGTGGTGAGAGGGATGGTTTGTGTCAGAATTGGTACAGATGATGGAGAGAGGAGGCATGTCTGACCCTTGCCTCATAGGAATCAGCCTTGGGCTGTTAGTCTTGATTCTCCTTCCCCCTTGTCAAGTTAGAGGAGGTCTGACACTGCCCCCAAACCATTGTTACAGAGGCTTATAAAAAGCAGAGGATGGAGAAATAAAGAAACTCAACCCTTGGCTAATCTTACTGTGATTGGTTGAACCCTGCCTTCCCCCCTTTCCTGAGATCAGGTGCTATCAGGTTACTCCTGACCTTTAACTTCCCCAGGGGGAAGGAGAATCAAAATCAACAGCCAAGGCTGATTCCTATTAGGCGGAGGTGAGACATGCCTCCTCTCTCTGCCTTCTTTACCAATTCTGACATCAACCGCCCCTCCCACAGTGCTCTCTACTTCTCCTCTGAATTTGGTAATTTATTGCAATGGCCACACAGAACTCACAGACCATACTCACGATTATGAGATTTATTAGGGAAGTAACAGGTTACAGTTCAGGTTCAGGAATGCTTAGGCTACAGTTCTTGCATTAAGACAGCCTCTTCAGCTGGCTCCTTGGCCTCTGCCCCTGCTCAGGCAATTGTTACAAAGCTCTTTTGGCTCTGCCAGTAAATGTCCCAAGGCATCCCACTCTACCTGTAAGCCTTGGCCCAATCCTTTAGCTCCACCAACTGCCCGGAGGCACCCTACTCCTCCAGCAATCCTCCTGCCCAAAGACATTCAGCTTTCTCATTCCATGGGCTGGGAAGCCCGCTGTGCCATCTCCTGCCAGTCTCTCCAACTTGTCCATCCTGCCCCCGTTTCACAGTGCCTCCCACCCTCCACGTCCACCCCCCCATCGTTTCGGGAGCTTCTCAGCACAGGGATCCTGCCCAAAGGATGCACTTTGCTCTTGGCCCTTCTTCCTTGGTGGTGGTGGTAAGATCCTCCACCTGCTCTTGCATTGGCTGTCATTTAAGCCTAGCAGGATGGCAAAACTGACTAATCCCCTTGTTAAAAAAAAAAAAAAACCCAAACCCATTGCCGTCGAGTCAGGTCCGACTCATAGCAACCATATAGGACAGAGTAGAACTGCCCCATAGATTTCCAGGGAGCACCTGGTGGATTTGAACTGCCATCCTTTTGGCTAGCAGACGTAGCACTTAACCATTATGCGACCAGGGTTTCCATCCACTTGTTAGGGCTCCATTATACCTGATTAGCGTGGTCCCACCCAATCATATGGTGGGAGTTACAAGATCATGGTGAGAAAGGCCACACAGAAGCAATCCATCCCTCCACAAGGCTTTCCTGGATTTAAATTACGAGGTAATGGCTTGACGACTATCCTTTTCTAGCAGGAATAAGACAAATTTACTTTACTGTAGAGCAGTTTCCAGCAGGTTTTTGCAGTTTTGGTCAGGTTTTTTATGGTTGTGGATAAGAAAAACCTTAACATCAACGTAAGATGTCTATTGTTAATTTTCCTATTTAGTATTTACCACTTCTGATCATGATTTGATTAGAATTTTTGATCACTAACATTGGCGGGGCACCAACCTAGGTTTTTTTGGCCTCATAGGTATTGCTTTATGAGGTACTTTTTTGTTGGTTCTTTAGCTTCTTTTCATCGTTCTCTAGTCAGAACAACACTATTTGTTCTACCTTAGATAGCTGCTCGCAAGCTTTTAAGACCACAGACACCAAGCAGTTTTTATAAAAGATCAAGATGAGGAGAATGTCTAAGCCAGTGGTCTGAAAGGCTCGGCTGGTCCAGGAACCCAAATTTTCTAACCATGGAACAAACCCCAGGAAGATGTATGAGGAGCATCTGTGGCATGCATTGTACCTCTAACATGAACTTCCGTTAAAACTGTATCTTCATATACTTTTACTTAGGTGTTATTAATACCATATTTTTACTCAAATAATGTGCGCTACACATTATTTGTGTAAAAATACTGTGTATATATGCATAACAATTTGCTTTTACGAAAGTACACAGTTGTTCTTGGGAAGCTTGTAAATGATCAAGAGAATCTATTTTACAATGTATTTATTTTTATCTAATATTTTGGAACGAGTGTGTATAGCATAGTCTATATTATTAACAGAGCCACCTTGTTTAATATCATTTGTAACATATATATATATATATATATTTGTTTTCACATAGTTTAAACCAACTTCAGTAACTAAAGGGTATTATGGCTATTGTAACCCGTCATCACTGAGCCTATTCCGGCTTATAGCGACCCTATTTGACAGAGTAGAACTGCCCCATAGGGTTTCCAAGGAGCCGCTGGTGGATTCGAACTGCTGACTTTTTGGGGCCCCGTGGCTGTTATAGAACAGCCAATTAACGCTCTGTTTGTCGATGACCCTGACTTAATTGATATGAGTTTAGTCATTTGATGGCTTTCAGCTTTTAGTCTCTAGTATTTTCATATTTTCCTTTTGGTTAATTGCTTATGTAGAGAACAACATAAACCAGGTAAAAAGAGCAATTTTAACCTGCAAGTTAGTTATCTGTGGTTTTTCAAAGACAATGAACAAAAACTAGAATTCGAGCTCGCCACGATTTCCTTTTGAAACTTAAAGCTTCTCTCCACACTTTCCTGTCAATCAAAAGACAATTGCAGAGCAAAGTTTTTAAAAATGTGGTTGTTCATCATTATTTACATAGGTGTAGCAAGAGCGATAATTTATAATATAAATTGTTTTGATGGATATTCTGGTACTTTCTGGTCAGAGCTTGGTTGTATAACCTAGATTTCCAGTTATGCCCTGTTAACAAGGGATACAGATTTTTCTTGAACTTGTATAAATAACTATATTGCGAGAAAAATAGGAACACTCATTAATAGTTTTCCAATTCTGGAGGGATTGGGGAGAGAGAAATCATTTTTCATCTTTGTTTTGTTAAAGAGTAAGAATGCATACTCTTTAAAATAAAGGAATTTATTGGAGGTTGAAGACAGTTTGAACTGGGGAGTTGCATAGACTACAGAGTTACACTAAGCATTTCAAGGTGATGAGTTACAGTGGTATATTTATGTTGGAAAATTAGGAACTGAAAGTACAGTTCTCTGAATGGAATGTACAAAACTTGGGAAGTAAGAGGCAGGACAAGTTGGGGGGGTGGATCATAACATGATAGGTCTAAAATGTATATGTGGATTTTCTTAGATTAGTCTTCTGAATTGCAGTACTTCACTAAAAGGGGGTTTACAGGCGGTCACAAAGAAATCACAAGACATTCCTTCTGAGACCATTCTTTAAAACAGCTTTCTTAAAACAAAGCATTTCCTAAGGGCTAATTGCTGCTGATTTCTGATAAGGGTCTTGCATCCAGACTCCCTCTTAAGAACAGTCTTTTCACATTCTTAGCTTGACTGCCCAGAAAAACATTTCCTCAGGTCTGTACAAAGGTTAATGGTTGCTAGAGAAGTAACTGAAAGATTAAGATGGAGTCAGAGCTCAGACTTTGGCCAGTAATTTTACTACAACCAAGTCTCTTAATTTGGGGGCTGTCACACATTCCTTCTTTTTGATCAAGGATTTCCATGAATTCTTTGATCACTTTCCAAAAAACTGTTGTCTTCTGCATGGACTTTGAGGTTGAGTCCTTTATAGGTGGCTGCCTAACTTGATAAACTTTTAAGTAACCTTGGTAAGCTTTGGGTAACTGGGCACCACTAAATGTCTTCACCATGCTATGTAGCATTAGCCTTCTGCTTCTGTGAGCTTTATGGTGGGTTAAGGTGGAGCCAGACCACATTAGGAGGAACAACTTGACTGGTTCAAAGGGTTGATATAAGGTGAGAATTCAAGACTTTCTGGAGAATAAGTCTTGTCTATATGCATGATCCATTTCATAGGTATAGCATTGGTTGTGCCTTAATTTTAGGGCTCTCACACACTTTACATAAACATAGTCCATTATAAGTTATAGTTTAGGAGAAAAGATAAAATGATTTCTTATATCCAGAAAGCATAACATTAAAATATCAGTAATATCCCTCTACATAAAACCCATAATAATCTTTCAGTCTACTCAGTCCTGTAATTAATTTCTTTTCAATTTATCCTGGATCAGCAGTCATGAACCAATCAATGTCTACATAAGAATTCTGAAAATCTTGATCGAGTCCAGTGGTATAAGCAGTGCCATTTTGAAGTCCGTGTCCAAATATCTAACATAGCCCTTTTTATTGGTCCCTTTTGGTGAAAGAGAAAAAACAAAAACTCCGGCCTATGGTTTATTGCAGGCACTTTAGGACATCATCAAAGTAAGAACTATCTGCAGATGAAAAGGCATAAAAATATCCATGGTTAATTTATTACTAATAATAATTTATACAAGTGAAAGACCTGATGAAAATTTATTACAAAAGTAATTCAAAGCCAAAACAAAGATCAACCCGAAATAAGACTTTAGACAAAATATCTGCAAACATAGCGTTTAATCTTGTTTTCTAATTTTTGAAAATGGATGACGATAATCCTTAGTGAGAAGAAACTTTAGATGTAACACGTAATAATCCTGACATAGAACAAAGTATGAATATAAAGTACACAGTTAGGATATACCACAATTATCAAGTTTCTAAAGGTCTGAGTATTGGTAAATATATAATAAAATAAATAATAATAAAATTCATAGAGGTAAGCAGAGTAAACCCACAATTGAAACCCCTTGACTTCATCAGTGCTGTTAAAGTTAAGAATAAAGTTGTAATCAATTAGCAATTTTAAAGATAATTAAAATTATGGCTAATACTGTGTTCTTGCTGTCTAGTATTAGGCAAAATATAAAAGGAGACAGACACATAAAATTTTAACTCAAATAAAATTAGACATTTCTCCTTACTTGAGAATTTCATTTTAATTGCCTGACATTTTAGAAGTATGAGGCCTTGACAGAATTGGAAGTTATGTTAGGCTTAATAAGCAAAGGTCTGATAGTAAAGCAGTTTCTCTTTACTCAGAATAGTCTATCTAAGTAATTAATCTTTGTGAGTATCGTTTGTTTTTAAATGAGCAATAGAACTTAAAAACAAAAGCTCAAAGAATGTATTTAATGATGAATTTCATTGAGGCCACTCAGTCAGTTTTGTTTTGCAGAAGTGTTTTCCACTCTTCCCAAGGTCAAGTAGCATATCCTTTTCTTTGTTCCCCTGACACGCAGTTTTTATGCATTCTGACTTTTTGCATAAGAAAAAAAATGAAAAGCTCTTCTGATCACATGGTGATTGGAGATTCATAGATGTAGTTTTAGATCTTAAACACTGACTGTAACATTATCGCTGTGAGTCGGAATCGACTAAACGGCAATGTGTTTGGTTTGGGTATAGCATATAGAGATAGAGAAGGGCACTCTTGAATTTGGAATTTCTTCTAGTGATTCCAGTAACTTGATTTCTTCAAGGACGTTAATTTGAATAGTTGGAAACATTTTTAATTCACCCATTTTTAAAGATTTATGTGTCATTTAATATATTTAAAAAATCTATGTAACATGTGCAAGATACGTGAATCTATCATCCCCCCCCCGCCCCGAAAAACTGAAATATTACTGATACCACTGAAATTACCTATGAGCTCCTCTACTCACCCATTCCATTGCCTCCCCTCAGAGGTAATCAGTGTCTTCAAAATATTTTAAATTTTATTTTGCTTTTGGTGAAAGTATATACATCAAAACCATTACCGCAAATCACGGATTTGAGCTGCCTGCCGCAAAACCAATACTGAGACAGGAGGAGGTGAACAGCAAGAGGGCTTTATTGAATACCGGGTACCCAAGAGACAGAGGGGATAGGTTCTTCCCAAATTCTGTCTGCCCCTAAAGGGCTAACTGGAGGGTTTTATAGGGAGAAGGTCAGGGTTTAGAGATTTCCAGGAATGCTGATTCTTCTTTGAGGTGGACATAATGATAAAAAAAAAAAAAAAAAAAAATTTTTTTTTTTTTTTTTTGTGACCCATTATTGAAGTCTTGCAGGTCCTTCACACCACCCTGGTTTCGGTCACAAAATGGATCTGTGTTTTGTTCAACTACCTCTGTCCTGATGGTTACTGCAAGTTGGTTTCACCCCCTGGGAGAGGAACATAGTTTAATCAATCAAAAAATCTTGATTACATTGTTTTTCTTCAAAGGAAAAATCGTGAGACAGACTCCAGAGCAAGTAATCAATGTTTCAGAGATTAGAGATTTAATTACAGCTTATGTAGTTATATAGCTATACTAATACACTGAAAAAAAAAAATGCTGTATTATCTCTACTTCAAAACTTGCTCCCGTTCAACAAGTTCTACACATACGGTTCAGTGACATTGCTTACGTTCTTCACATTGTGTCAACATTCTTGTTATTTCTACTCTAGTTGTTTCGCCCCCATTAATTTAGACTCACTGTCCCCCTAAAAAAGGAGCTCAGGTAGTGCAGTGGTTAGCGCTCAGCTGCTAACGAGGCCCGTGAGTTGCTTGGTTATATCTAAATAGTATTGACAGTTGTAGCCCCTTTTTTGGAGGGGGAGGGGTTATATATAACATAAAATAGCCAATTTGTTCTTTTTCTTATGTACAGCTTAGAAATGTCACTTACATTAGTTGAGTTGTATGATTTTTGACTCACATTCAGTGCTACTTTTCTTATCACTCTGAAAAAAAATTCACTACTACCTAGAGAATAATTCCCCCTCTCCTTCTTCCCCATTCCTGGTAACCACTAATCATTGGTCTCTATAATTTGTATTAACTCTTTATCTTTATCAAAATTTAAAAATATTTTTTGGCTTATAAACCCATTGATAGTGACTTTAAGACTCTTTATGCAATAGTTTTAAAAACCCGTGGATGATAATAGCAAACATTGGATTACACAATTAATTGAAGCCTATTTTGGACTAGGTATATTTTAAAACTGATATTGCTATCTCTTTGCTGTTTTGATTTTATTCATTTTCCTCATTTCTGTCTGTGGCAAAGGAAATAAAAGCTGTCAAAATTTATAATTAAGAAAAAATATATATAGGTAATTTGTTGATTACCGTTATTTTATATCCATTTCAAAATCATTCTTGTGGTGATTCATTAATTTGATCAAGAAATGTTTGAGTATCTGTTAAGTTCCAGGTGTTGAAGATGCAGCACTCAACAAACCAGGCAAAAATCTCTGTCTTCATGGAGCTTGTTAACTATTTGGGAGAGAAAGCTAATGAGCAAAATACATAGACAAAGTAGTATAATGAAGATAGTAATAAATGCTATAGAGAAAAATAAAGCAGGAAAAGGGGGATGAAAATGTAGGCATACAGACCAGGAAGGCCTCTCTTAACAATGTGACCTTGAGCAAAGACTTAGAGTTCGGATGGAGCAAACCATGCATATATCTGGGGCAGAGAATTCCAGGCAGAGAAAACAAGGGCAAAGGCCTGAAGGTTGGAAGCATACCTAGTGTGTTTAAGAGATGACAAAAAGCCAGTGTAACTGAAGCATGGTAAATTACATACTGCATTTGATTTTTATCTTCTCAGGACTTTTAAAAAATGTAAACCAGTGTCTCTTTTTTTTTTTTCATGACACTGACTTTTTGACAATACTTACAAAGTATCCCATGTTTTTTCTTTTTCTGATTGTTTCCTCATGGAATCATTTAACTTGTTCCTATATCCCATGTATTTTATAACTGAATATTAGGTCCAAGACTTGATTAGATTAGTTATACTCTTTTTTTTTTTTTTTTTGGCAAGAAACTTTTATGGGCGATGTTGTGTACTTCATATTATACCACATTACAAAGTGCATAATGTTGGATAATCTACTTATTTGCGATGCTAAAATTGATCACTTTTTAAAGGTACTGACCACTGAATCTTTTTGAAAAAGCACTGCTCCCTTTACAATTATAAAATAATTTGACGCTTTAACATCCTGGTGATGTCGACTTGCCACTGAACGGTTTTATCATCTGTTGATGGTAAGCTAAAAACCCAAACCCCTTGCCATAGAATCGATTCTGACACATAGCAACCTTACAGGACAGAGTAGAACTGCTCCATAGGGTTTCTAAGCCTATAATCTTCGTGGAAACAGATTGCCACATCTTTCTCCTGCGGAGTGGCCAGTGGGTTCGAACCACTGACCTTTCAGTTAGCAGCCAAGCACTTACCACTGATCCACCAGTGCTCCTAGTTTCTTGAAATTTCTGATTTATTTTAAATGTAGAGCCAGTGTGACCTGAAGTCTGGAAATAGGATAGTTTATATCAATCAGTGTTTAAGAATTAGGATGTTTTGGTCTCTCCGTGTGGGATAGCCTGATTAGGCATCTCTAAACAAAAGAGTTGGTCTTCCTATAAGGAGTTGGGGCAAAGAATTCTTTTTCTTCCTTTTGTGAATAACCTGTTCAGTCAACCAAATCAGAAGAAACAGAAGAGCCCTTTTCATACATTAAATCAGTAGATTTTATTTCTTTAATATTTGGACAATTAGCACATCCCTCTTTTTCTCCATCACCAATTTACTTAAACTCTCTCTGCTCTCCTCTTCCTTTGTTTTTGGATCTATTCCAGTGATGGGTCTCCTTGTTCCAAGTCTCTCACCTTTATCTTTTGACTATTCCCCACATTGCAACCTTAAATATTGTTTAAAATTCTTATCTATTTATAATACACATGCAATGTACTGTATTCACAAGTTCTTAGTGAAGACTGTTTGGAGCAGAGCACAGACCAGACACTGTTCTAATGTCATGGTCAAGAGGAGTTTATTAGTCATAGAATAAACAGGACAGAGATGAGTAGAACATCCTTATCAGCCAGTATGCCCCACAGTTAGGCTCCCATCCCAAGTTGTGATTGTTACATCACATCCATGCATGCCTTACTTCGTGCCACGAGAGAAGAATATTGAAGCCCCTCTTTCCCAGGGTTGTTATAATAACAAACAGCCAGGTCCACATACCAAACAGCATGTACAAAGAGAAGGTAGAGTAAAAGGGGCAGTTAAAAGAAAAAGAGATAATAAATGGCAAAAGAGGGTAATAAAATGGAAAAGGAGAAGGCTTCTGTGAGCATTTGACATTACTCATTGTCTCAGGCCTAAGGAGTGTGATTATCTCCTGATGGCTATTGTAGATTTACTAGCATCAGAAGCATTCCTTCTCCCTTTACCCCACTAAGATAGCTTAAAAGATTTCTGGGTTTCTTCAGAGGGTGATCATGTCCCCCTAAGGCACATACTTTGTCTATTAGTAGCTATTATGTCCATTCGTGGTTATGGAGACGGAGAGAGCACACCTGTGTTTTCTGCAACATACTCAAAATCCTTTAATGGCTACTCACTGCCTCCAAAATGAAGTTTGGCTTCCTTATTCTGACATACAAAGGCATCTCCCTATGATTTGGCTGTATCTTCCCTGCTGGTTACCACTACAAATTCTGCTTTAGCTTGCCCAACTTAAAGCAGCTCTGTAGCACCATTGCTGCGCCCTTGTTTTATAGGCCTTTGCTAATATTATTGCTTAGAATAGTGTTGCCCCTGTTTCCCCTGCCCAAATGCCTCTGTGATTACTTTCTAAGTACAGCGTACCCTTTTAAAACTTCTATCATTGTATTTAATTCGTTTCTTTATGTGCCTTATCTTCTCAATTAAAGAGAAGAACTTTGTTTTACTCATCTCTCTATGCCAAGGACCTGGTATAGTGCCTAGAGCATATTTGTTGTTCAATAAACGTATGAATTAATGGATGGGTGGGTAGGGTTGGATGAATGAATGGTTTCTGCTCTTTTAATAAGTGATTATCAATCACTATTTTAAGTATTAGGAATTTATATCTTTAGATAGGTTGTTGAAATTAGATTACCAGTAACTGATGTTTCACCAAAAATAAGACAGCATTGCCCATCAGCTAGTCTAAGAAGAAATTGTCTTGTATTTACTCATACCATACCAGTTGCTGTCTAGTCAGTTCTGACTTATGATGACCATATGTGTGTCATAGTTAGACTGTACGCCATAGTTTTCAGTGGCTGATTTTTTGAAGATCACCAGGCCTTTCTTCTGTGGTGCCTCTGGGTGGACTCAAACTTAACCTTCAGTTAGCAACAAGCATATGAACCATTTGCACTGCCTGGGGACTTTTCATTCTTACAGATAATGTTTTATCTCTTTGTATGTCTATAGTTTGTAACCAAATAGGGTTTCCAGATCATTTTGAGGTATTGTATCAGTCAGGGTTCTCCAGAGAAACAGAACCAATAGGATATTGGATGGATGGATGGATGGGTGGGTGGGTGGCTGGGTATATCTGTGTGTGTGTATACACATACACACATATATATATACAGTTTTATTTTAAGGAATCAGTTCATGTGATCGTAGAGCCTGGCAAGTCTGGATTTTTTAGGGCAGGGCAGCAGACTGGAAATACTGCAGTCTTGAGGCAAAATTTTTTCTTCCCCAGGAAACCTGATGTTTGCTCTAAGATCTTCAACTACTTGGATGAGGTCCACCCTCAATATGGATGGTAATCTACTTAAAGTCGGCGGGTAAACCCATTGCCATTGAGTAGATTCCAATTCATAGGGACCCTGTAGGACAGAGTAGAACTGCCCTATAGGGTTTCCAGGGAATGGCTGGTATATTTGAGCTGTTGACCTTTTGATTAGCAGCAGAATGCTTAACCACTGTGCTACCAGGGTTCCATCAGTAGATGTTAATCACACCTACAAAATACTTCCATGGCAACACCTAGCTTAGTGTTTGGTTAAATAACCAGATACTATCACCTAACCGTGGGCTGCTGGGTGGTAAAATTGGTTAAGCGCCTGACTACTAGAGGTGCCTCGGAAGACAGACCTGGCAATCTGTTTCTGAAAGGTCACAGCCTTGAAAATTCTCCTATGCTGTGTGCGCATAGGATCACCATGAGTCAGAATTGGCTCAGTGGCAACTAACAACAACAACATAGCCTAATTACCAGGGCGTTGGTGGTTCAGTGGTAGAATTCCTGCCTTCCATGGGGGAGGCTTGAATTTGATTCCCAGCCAGTGTAGTTTGTGCATAGCCACCATCCATCTGTCACTGAAAGCTTTTGTGTTGCTGTGATGCTGAACTGGTTTCAGTGGAGGCTTCCAGAATAAGACAGACTAGGAAGAAAGGTCTGGCAATTTACACAAATCAGCCAATAAAAATCCTGTAAATCACAACATCTGGTCTGTAACCAATCATGGGGATGGCACAGGACTGGACAGTTTTGTTCCATTGTGTATGGGGTTGCCATGAGTCTGAGGCCACCTTGGTGGCAGCTAACAATAACAACAGTCTAGCCAAGGTGACACATAAAATGATCAGAGGTACTATTAAAAATCATATGTTTAGGGATTAGACAGCTTTCTACCTTTGCTAACTACATGAGCTCTCCCTTGAAGTGGTCCTCTAATAAGATTGTTGTTCTCACTCCAGTCAGAAGCTCTCAGTCTTCTAGTTTTTTTTGCTGGCTCTTGTCGCTGAGTCTTGGCCCCTTTTTCTTTTTTCACATCAAGTTTCCCAATACCTCTAAAATAGGTTGTGTATTCGTTACTTGTGTCTCCTGCTTGGGAGCAGAATCCAAGTATCCCTCTGTTGGAAGAGCGATCACTGGACAGTCCTTCTGTTTTCCAAAGTTTCTTTAGTAAACCAGGCGAAGGTCCATTGTAGAGTAGAGAATACATGAACATTGCTGTTCCAGAACCTTTGTTAAGAAATTTTTAGCCCTGGGATCTAAGACATGTTCTTTCTTCTTCTTAAGGCCTTGTTTCTCTCATCTTTATGCATAGGAATAATCACTAGATCAATTATACAAGGTTTGTGAAAAGTATATAATATAGAAATGTTAGTTACATTATGTTACAGTTTGCTACACGGAGATTTCTCCCAACCTCATATTCTCCTGAACAGATTTGGAAGAATTGCCTTCTTAATGGACCTTTTTGGTTTGCTCCTTAAAGATTTCTGCCTGATATTCTTTCTACCCTAAGCTTCCTTTAGCCTGTTTCTTATCTGATATAATTTACTTTTTCATTTAGTTTATTCAATAAATTCCTGTGCAAAACACCATAATAAGGCTACACTTAAGAACTAAAATGAAATATTATTAGTAAGACATTTTAGGCTATTATCTTTATTTTGTTATTTATCTTAGCTCATCAAAGACAAGACTGCTTTCTGAAGGATAGGATGTGGATGTCTTATTAATAATAAAATGTCTTACTAATAATATTTCATTTTAGTTCTTAAGTGTAGTCTTATTATGGTGTTTTGCACAGGAATTTATTGAATAAACTAAATGAAAAAGTAAATTATATCAGATAAGAAACACGCAAAAGGAAGCTTAGGGTAGAAAGAATATCTGATGTGGATAACTGTGTACTTTAAAGAAAAAAAGTTACTATTACCAATCACCAATCTGACACAAAGGGTCCTTTTCTTTTCCCAAATAAGAATACACACGAAAGATAAACTTTGTCTTCAGCAAGCTTTATTTTGCTTATGTCAAGCAAAAGGAGTCAGCGGGGGACTAAGACTCTCCAAAAGGCTGACTCGAAAAGGGAAGCAAGTCTAGGGCTTATGTGGGTTCCGTGGAGACAATAAAGCAATGAATATTTAGTGGGCTTCTTTTAAGGGGCAGGTACTTCTCAGAATGGTGGTGCATGTTAATTAGGTTGCATGCACATCTGGAACCCAAGATGGAAGCCTCTGATATTCAAGATGGAACCCTTCCAGCAGCGATTGGCATCACTTTTTATGGGATATAGAGCATGCGCACTGATCTTTGGCACTGTGTCCCCATCTTCAAATGGCTAAAAAATCAAATGGCTAAGGAAGGTTAAACCGCGGTCATACTTTGTTCTTCTGGAGCCTGTAAAGGGGGAAGGGACTAGAAAAACACTAAGAAGGACATAGTAATTCAAGGGTTATTTCAGCCTTATCTCCTATTGACAGGGTGTAGTTCCTGTTTACACAGCTTCTAGATGGTAATCTTTTAACAGCTCTTTTGTTCTGCCAGCCCAGTTCACCCTGTCTGTCTCATTACTGTCAAGTCATTTCCAACTAATGATGACCCCATGTGTGTCAGAGAAGAATAGTTCTCCATAGGGTTTTCATGGGCTGCTTTTTTGGAAATACATCACCAGAATTTTCTTATGAGGTGTGTCTGAGTTGATTTGAAATTCTAACATTTTGGTTAGTAGTCAAGCAATGTTAATCATTTGTGCCACTCAGGGAATCATAGTGGTTAAAGCGATGGACTGCTACCCAAAAGGTCAATGGTTCAAAACCATCAGTGGCAGTCCACTTCTGTAGAGATTTACAGCCTTGGAAAGCCTATGGGGTTGCTGTGAGTTGGAATCAACTTGACAGCAGTGAGTTTGCTTCTGGGGTTTTTTTAATGAGGGTGAAGCAAGAAAATACCTTTTAAAGTAGATACGGGAGATTTTATTTTCTTTTTCCAACATGTTTTTCTTTTGTTCACAATATTTATGGTATAAAAAGTAAAAGGTACAAAATGATATACCTTGTCATTCTGGTCAGGAATTGAACTGGATTTGTGTTTTGTTGTTGCTATCATTATTTTTATTGCTATCGTTACTTTTATTGCTATCATTATTTTTATTGCACCAAAGCTTCAGATTTCTCTAGTGGTGCGCTGTTGTCGCATTGTATTTTGGGTACCAGCCAGTTTTTCTCAGTGTTCATGCCCCATCCTGACCTTCCCGCTATCGCTATACCTCTGTGGCACAGAGGGTGGTCTCTTCTCCATGTTCTTGCCCCTAGCTCTAATGATAGACTGGTGGAGCTTGTTGCTTGGCTGTGGTGGGGAATGTTGTTGTCGTTAGTTGCCATCAGGTCAGTTCCCACTCATTGTGACCCCATGTGTGCAGAGTAGAACTGTTCCATAATGTTTTCAAGGCTGTGATCCTTCATAAAGCACATCACCAGGCCTGTCTTCCAAGGTGCCTCTGGGTGGGTTGGAACCACAACTCACCAGCTATAACTATTTGCATATCCTAATCTTGCCTCAATCTTAAACTTGTTCATGGTGGGACTTTCTCACCATTCCTGTCCCTCCTCCTCGTTGTTGTTGTGGTTGTCAGGTGCGGTCGAGTTGGTTCGGACTCATAGAGACCCTGTGCACAACAGAACGAAACACTGCCCGGTCCTGTGCCATCCTTACAGTTGTTCTTTTGCTTGAGCTCATCGTCGCAGCCACCGCGTCAGTCCACCTCGTTGACAGTCTTTTTCTTTTCCGCTAACCCCGTGCTTTGCCAAGCATGGTATCCTTCTCCAGGGACTGATCCCTCCTGGCAACATGTCCAAAGTATGTAAGACGCAGCCTCACCATCCTTGCTTCTAAGGAGCATTCTGGTTATACTTCTTCCAAGACAGATTTGTTCATTCTTCTGGTAGTCCATGGAATATTCAATATTCTTCGCCAACACCACAATTCAAAGGCATCAACTCTTCTTTGGTCTTCCTTATTGTCCAGCTTTCACGTGTATATGATGCAATCGAAAATACCATGGCTTGGGTTAGGTGCAGCTTTTTCTTCAAGGTGACATCTTTGCTCTTCAACATTTTAAGGAGGTCCTTTGCAGCTGGTTTACCCAATGCAATGTATCTTTTGATTTCTTGCCTGCTGCTTCCATGGCTGTTGACTGTGGATCTAAGTAAAATGAAATCCTTGACAACTTCAATCTTTTCTCTGTTTATCATGATGTTGCCCACTGGTCCAGTTGTGAGGAATTTTGTTTCCTTTATATTGAGGTGCAATCCATACTGAAGGCTGTGGTCTTTGATCTTCATTAGTAAGTGCTTCAAGTCCTTTTCACTTTCAGCAAGCAAGGTTGTGTCATCTGCATAATGCAGGTTGTTAATGAGTCTTCCTCAAATACTGATGCCTCGTTCTTCACATAGTCCAGCTTCTCGTATTATTTGCTCAGCATACAGGTTGAATAGGTATGGTGAAAGGATACAATCCTGATGCACACCTTTCCTGACTTTAAACCGATTAGTAACCCCTTGTTCTGGCCGAACATCTGCCTCTTGATCTATGGATAGGTTCCTCATAAGCACAATTAAGTGTTCTGGAATTCCCGTACTTCCCAGTGTTATCCATAATTTGTAATGATCCACACAGTCGAATGCCTTTGCATAGTCAGTAAAACACAGGTAAACATCCTTCTGGTATTCTCTGCTTTCAGCCAGGATCCATCTGACAGCAGCAGTGATATCCCTGGTTCTACGTCCTCTTCTGAAACCGGCCTGAATTTCTGGCAGTTCCCTGTTGATATACTGCTGCAGCCGTGTTTGAACGATCTTCAGCAAAATTTTGCCTGCGTGTGATATTAATGATATTGTTCTATAATTTCCACATTCAGTTGGATCACCTTTCTTGGGAATAGGCATAAATATGGATCTGTTATAGTCAGTTGGCCAGGCAGCTGTCTTCCATATTTCTTGGCATAGGTGAGTGAGCACATCCAGCGCTGCATCCATTTGTTGAAACATCTCAATTGATATTCCACCAATTCCTGGAACCTTGTTTTTCGCCAATGCTTTCAGAGCACCTTGGACTTCTTGCTTCAGTACCATCGGTTCCTGATCATATGCTACTTCTTGAAATGGCTGAACATCGACTAATTCTTTTTGGTATAATGACTCTGCGTAATCCCTCCATCTTCTTTTGATGCTTCCTGTGTTGTTTAATTTTTCCCCCATAGAATCCTTCACTATTGCAGCTCAAGGCCTGAAATTTTTCCTCAGTTCTTTCAGCATGAGCAATGTTGAGCGTGTTCTTCCCTTCTGGTTTTCCATCTCCATCTCTTTGCACATGTCATTATAATATTTTACTTTGTTTTCTCCAGCTGCTCTTTGAAATCTTCTGTTCATTTCTTTTACTTCATCAATTTTTCCTTTTGCTTTAGCTGCTTGACGTTTGAGAGCAAGTTTCAGAGTTTCCTCTGACATCCATCCTGGTCTTTTCCTTCTTTTCTGTCTTTTCAGTGACCTCTTGCTTTCTTCATGTATGATGTCCTTCCACAATTTGTCTGGTCTTTGGTCACTAGTGTTCAATGTGTCAAATCTATTCTTCAGATGGTCTCTAAATTCAAGTGGGATATACTCAAGGTCATATTTTGGCTCTCGTGGACTTCCTCTGATTTTCTTCAGTTTCAGATTGAACTTGCATGTGAGCAGTTGATGGTCTGTTCCACAGTAGGCTGCTGGCCTTTTTCTGACTGATGATATTGAACTTCCACCGTCTCTTTCCACAAATGTAGTCAGTTTGATTTCTGTGTGTTCCATCTGGCAAGGTCCATGTGTATAGTTGCTGTTTATGTTGGTGAAAGAAGGTATTTGCAATGAAGAAGTTGTTGGTCTTACAAAATTCTGTCGTTCAATCTCCAGCATTGTTTCTGTCACCAAGGCCATGTTTTCCAACTACTGATCCTTCTTTGTTTCCAACTTTCGCATTCCAATCACCAGCAATTATCAATGCATCTTGATTGCGTGTTCGATCAATTTCAGACTGCAGAAGCTGATAAAAATCTTCTATTTCTTCATCTTTGGCCCTAGTGGTTTGTGTGTAAATTTGAATAATAGTCGTATTAACTGGTCTTCCTTGTAGGCATATGGATATTATCCTAGCACTGACAGCGTCGTACTTCAGGATAGATCTTGAAATGTTCTTTTCGATGACGAATGCAACACCATTCGTCTTCAAGCTGTCATTCCCAGCATAGTAGACTGTATGACTGTTTGATTCAGAATGGCCAATACCAGTCCATTTCTACTCACTAATGCCTAGGATATCATTTCTGATGATTTCCAATTTTCTAGATTAATACTTTGTACATTCGAGGTTTTGAGTAATGGGTATTAGCAGTTGTTTCTTCTCATTTTGAGTCGTGCCACATCAGCGAATGAAGGTCCCGAAAGCTTTACTCCATCCACGTCATTAAGGTCGACTCTACTTTGAGGAGGCAGCTCTTCCCCAGTCATCTTTTGAGTGCCTTCCAACCTGGGGGCTCATCTTCCAGCACTATATCAGACAATGTTCCGCTGCTATTCATAAGGTTTTCACAGGCTAATGCTTTTCAGAAGTAGACTGCGGGTTCCTTCTTCCTAGTCTTTCTTAGTCTGGAAGTTCAGCTGAAACCTGTCCTCCATGGGTGACCCTGCTGGTTCTGAATACCAGTGGTATAGCTTTCAGCATCACAGCAACACGCAAGCCCCCATAGTACGACAAACTGACAAACACTTGTGGTCCCTCCTCCTTATTGCAGCCAAACTCTTGCCTTATATGTGCGGTTGGCCTTGGGCAGAAGTTTCCTGTCCCTTTCCCATTGCTAGCAGACCCCTTTATTGGTATGGGATTCAGGGCCCCAGAACAGTGTGCCGTCTCCTCTTCCCCGTGTAGAGGATTTTTTTCTTCTACCCTTCCCCAGTGCAGTCAGTCTTTGCCTGTGTCCTGGTGGTGAGTTGGTTTGCTTTCCCTCCCCCATCAGATTAAGGCTTCTGATTTGTGGGAGAGAAAGGTCCAGAGAAGCTAGCTAGGCTTCTTTCTTTTTTCCCATGAGCTGAGGATCCCTCCCTAAAGGCCTGCAGGAAGAGGAATGCTCCCTGTGCTCCTGCCCTGCCCTGAGGCTTTGTTGTGAGCACCAGGTTGAGACCTGCGGAGAAGAGGTTTTGAGTGACTGTAAACTCCCCTTGTTTTCCAGACTGACAACTTGGCATGCTTGGCCTTTGACAGTTGATTAAAATCTTAGTTGATTTCTTCTTACCCACTTTTATGGTGGCCACAGGTGATAAGATTTGTTTGTGTTGTGTTTTTTGCCTCAAAAGGGCAGCAGTTTGAATCACAAGCAACTGCTTGGAAATGCTATGGAGCAGTTCTGCTCTGTCTTGTAGGCTCACTATGGGTCCAAATCCACTTTAAGACACACAACAACATGCCTATTTGCAATTTGGGTTACTTCAATTCAAGTTGGGCCTAAGAAAAGTTAAGAGTTTTTGTTGATGTGGCCTATCGTCACTGTATGTACCCTTCAGCATCCTTATTGGAAGCTGAACCTTGTTTCTTTTTTAGCTTTTTGTTTTTTCGTTTTTTTTCCCCTTCATACAAAGATTGATTTTGCGTGGTTGAACTTTTTGGTCTGTTATGGCTTCTGACTTTATTTTTCAAATTTAGAAAACAACTTCCCCATTCTGAGAGTATTCTCCCATGTTTTCTGCTATTAGTTTTATGGTTGAAATTTTTTGTTTCTGTGTTTTGATCATTAGGAATTTATGTTTGTGTAAGGTGCACTGTATACCTAATTTTTTTTTTCTAATGGGCACCCAGTTGTCCCAGAATCATTTACTGAATAATTCATCTTTCCCCACTGACTCATAATTCTTTCGTAACAGTAGGGATACACTTGTCTGTGAGTAACAGGAAACCTGTGCAACAGTACCTTAAAATCACAGGAGTTTATTTGTCTCATGCAAAATAAGTCTGAGAGTGAAACAGCTAGAACAGAAATGAGAATATTGACATAGTGTAAAAATTTAACCAATGACACTGATGATTATGTCTAGAAAATGTGGAATGGGAGTGGGTTTTACTGTGTATATTTTTACCAAAGGTAAAATTAAAAATAAATAAATCTGAGAATAGTAAGTACATGGTTGGTACTGCAGCTGAACTGGGCAATCAAAGACTACAAGTTTTTCTATCCTTCTACCATTTTTTGTGTGTGTGTGTGTGTGCTTTACATGAAGAGTTTCAGAGAAAATTAGTTTCTTATTAAACGATTAATACACATATTGTTTTGTGACATTGGTTGCCAACCCCACAGCATGTCATCACTCCCCTTCTCAGCACTGGATTCCCTATTACCAGCTTTCCTGTCCACTCCTACCTTTTTGTCCTTGCCCCTGGGCTGGTGTCTTGTTTTGATTTATGGGTCTGACTAATCTTTGGCTGAGGGGTGGACCGCAGGAGTGACTTCAGTACTGTCTAGTTTCTTTTTGTTTTATCGGTCTGTCTAATCTTGGGCTGAAGGGTGAACCTCAGGAATGACTTTAGTACTGAGTTAAAAGGGTGTCCAGGGGCCATACTCTCATTGTTTCTTCAGTCTCTGTCAAACCAGTAGGTCTGGTCTTTTTTTTTCTTTAACCATTCTTCATCCTCGTACTTACCGTGGTCATAAGATGAATTCTGAACATTGAGGACCACATTTTAGTTCCGGGGACTTGAAAGGAGGACAAAAGACTGAAGAGGCCATCCTAGCCTACTCTGTCCACTTTAAAAGGCTTTTCCAGAAGCCCCATCTAGCAAATTACATTTTTTTTTTTCTCATATACTTTTTGCACATTACTTTCCAGGCTACTAATGTATCTCCTATATGTTTATTCTTTCCTTTAATTCATCAACTAAATTGTTTAATTAATAAATAAAATATTTTAGCTCCTGGAGTTTTTGAGGTTGTTTTTGTGCTGTATTTGAATCTTCTGCAGTGCACTGATTTTTATGTTCAGGATTATATATCCAGAATTGTTCTACCATCCTTCCTGTCACTTGCTGTTGGGCCTCTTTAGATGGATTATATTCTTTGTTGTTGCCCTGTGGCTCAGGTGTGGTTACTGTAGAGCACTAAATGGTTGGATATATCAGTTGGCATAAAGCAAGAGGAGCTCTACCCTAGTGGACTTCTGTGATGTAGGATGAGTAGAAGGGCTGCTGAGATGCCTTTGTTCTTCAGTCTGTCTACTCTCCAGTCTGTCCCCACATTCCCATTCTGAGGACTGGGAAGATTCATCCAGCCCCTTTCATTTTTCTTGATCGTTTGAGGGCACCACAAACCCTGTAACACTTGCATAGCACCATCATTAACTTTTTTTTGAGAATTTGACTATGAATGCTAAGCTCTTCCCAATCTCTGACTTCTGTTCCTCGCTCTTGTTATCTCCTGCTGTTCTTTAGGTGCTTGTCTAGCCTAAGGGGGGGAAGGGGTGGTGAACTAGTTCTCCTTCTTGGGATACCAGCAGAGCTCAAGGCCTCACTTAAACCCATTTTTTCTGGCAGCAATTTACCTAGAACAGGCAAAAGCCACAAATTGAGAATATTTAGGTAACCATGTTCACAAAATTCCTCAGTATCTGCCTTGTGAATTTCCATTTCTTTACCAAAATGTTCTAGGCGGGAGTGGGAAAACTCTAAGCAATTGGGTTCAACTGTCAGTTCCTGTTTTAAAAAGGATGAAGTATTCTGGTGATACCAAGAGCCTGTATTAGAATTTTTCATATGAAGTTAATAAATTCACTCTATGAAATAAAGTGGAAGCCCTGGTGGCGTAGTGGTTAAGTGCTACAGCTGCTAACCAAAGGATCAGTAGTTTAAATCTACCAGGTGCTCCTTGGAAACTCTACGGGGCAGTTCTACTCTGTCCTATAGCGTTGCTATGAGCCAGAATCAACTCAATGGCAATGGGTTTGGGTTTTTATGAAATAAAGTTAAGAGAAACTTCATAGTAAAATTGGAAGAAAATGGGATTGAAATTTCAGATGTGAAAGGTTATAGATCTCAGTGAAATGCTAATACTTTTGAAATTCTCAATTCTTAAAAATTCAATTTAAAATATTTGAAAGGGGCGGTATTTATTAATATCACATGCAAGTAAAATTTTGCTGAAGATAATTCAAAAACAGTTGCAGCAGTACACTGACAGGGAACTGCCAGAAATTCAACCTGGATTCTGAAGAGGATGTGGAATGAGAGGTATCTTTGCTAATGTCAGATGACTCTTGGCTGAAAGAGAATACCAGAAAGATGTTTAGCTTGTGTTGTATTGACTGTGCAAAGGCATTTGACGGTGTGAATCATAAAGAATTATGAATAACATTGCAAAGAACACTTAATTGTGCTCATGCTGAACCTGTACATAGAGGCAGGCAGTTTTTCGACTAGAACAAGGGGATGCTGCATGGTTTAAAATCAGGAAAGGCATGCATCAGGGTTGTATCTTTCAGCATACTTATTCATCCTGTATGATGAGCAAGTAATCTGAGAAGCTGGAGTACATGAAAAACACTGGCATCAGGATTGACGGAAGACTCATTAACAACCTGCGTTACACAGATGACACAGCCGTACTTGCGAAAGTAAAGAGGACTTGAAGCACTTACTGATGAAGATCCAAGACTACAGCCTTCAGTATGCATTACACCTCAACATGAAGAAAATAAATATCTTCGCAGCTGGACCAATAAGCAACATCATCATAAACAGAGAAAATGTTGAAGTTGTCAAGGATTTCCTTTTACTTGGATCTGCAATCAACCCCTATGGAAGCAATAGTCATGAAATCAACTGACGTATTATCGCATTAGGCAAATCTGCTGCAGAAGACCTCTTTGAAGTGTTAAAAAGCAAAGATGTCACTTTGAGGGTTACATTGTGCCTGACCCAAGTGATGGTATTTTCATTCACCTCATATGCATGCGAAAGACCAAAAAAGAATCAATCCTTTAAATTATGCTGTTGGCGAAGAATATTGAATATACCATGGAATTCCAGAATAGTGAACAAATCTGTCTTGGAAGAAGCACAGCAAGGATGGCGAGACTTTGTCTCATGTACTTTGGACGTGTTTATCAGTAGGGAACAGTCCCTGGAGAAAAATATCATGTTTGATAAAGTAGAGGGTCAGTGAAAAACGGGAAGACCCTCAGTGAGGTGGATTGACACAGTGGCTGCAACAATGGGCTCAAACATAGCAATGATTTTGAAAATGGCACAGGACTGGGCAGTGTTCTGTTCTGTTGAACATAAGGTTACTATTATTCAGAACCAACTCTATGACACCTAACAACAATATGTGGCACATATGACTGGTTTGATGTAAATTCAATGGCAAGTATCCTTTTTAGTCAAAACTTCATTAGTTTTTTTTTTTTTTAGTTTCTGCTATAATTATCTCTACTGAGAGCCAAATACAAGAAAACTAGAACTTTTGTTTTGAGTTAAAGGCTTAGTAGAACCATGAAGTAAATACTGGTTCTAAATAATAATTTGAGCACTTTAAGAATTAAGTAGTTGTGGTAGATCAAAACAAACAAAAAGATAAAGCAACCAAAGGGTCTATGAAAATTCCTTTATATTTCTGCTCATATCTACTTTGAACCAAAAAAAAGGGGTAACTATAAATGTCAACCTGTTGCTATCAAGTCCGTTTCTACTCACGGCAACCCCGTGTGTTACAGAGTGCTACATAGGGTTTTGTTGGCTGTAATAATTATGGAAACAGATTGCCAGGCCTTTCTTTCACAGCACCACTAGGTGGATTGAGACCACCAACTTTTTAGGTTTATCATTGAGTGCAAACCATTTGCACTTCCCAGGTACCTCCTTTAAATGTGGGAGAGAAGAAATAACTTTGCTCAAACTGATACCATATGTCATACTTAGTGTGTTCATTTTTTTCCTTTTAGGACAGTGGTGATTATCCCCTCACCATGCCTGGACCCCAGTGGAAAAAGTTTCGTTCAAACTTTTGTGAATTCATTGGAGTCCTGATTCGACAGTGTCAATATAGCATAATTTATGATGAGTATATGATGGACACAGTAATTTCTCTTTTGACTGGTTTGTCAGACTCCCAGGTCAGAGCTTTTAGGCATACAAGTACCCTTGCTGGTAAGTCATCAACATTTTATTTCTTTTTCATTTATTTTAAATATGCTTTATTGTAATTAAAATTTTCTTAAATATTAATTTAATCATTTGCTTTTGAAAAGTAACATTTTCCCCAAAATTCATCTGAATGGTTTGTGCTATCTGTTTGGGTGAACTGTATGCCTATTTTGATAATTGGTATTTGATAGCCTTGAGAATGAAAATTGAAGCCTTCTGGGCCAATTTCAGTAAATGTTTAGTTTATTATTTTCTTACATCCTCATTTTATAACCAAAGGAATTTTAGGAGACTGTTAGGCCATATCCTTTTGTAAACCCAAATTCACAGTGTTTTATCTCCACTTAAATACATTGCTTCACAGCTCAGTGTTATGCATATATGTGTAAATATTTATATATTTGAGAAAAACAACTCCATCAAATTATTTGGTAGCAGTGACATTCTTTTTATTCCTTGTTCTGACACAAACATGTTTCTAAGCATGTTTCCAAATCAGTTCATTCAGATAAGCTATAGATATCTGAAGATCTGACAAATTGCAGTTTTCACTTTTACTTTCATCATTTTAGAATTGCCTAGGCTACTTCTCAGTCAAGTATAATTTTTCTTCATTTTTCCATAACAAGGTAATTTTATTAATTTAACGTTTGTTCCATTTTTCCTCCACTGCTTTAACTGTGCTTAACTAAAATGACTAGTCTTTTTATTCATGATGTATTTGTGCGGGCATGCATAAAAATATATACATATATTTAAATGTTCCCAAATTATATCCTTCTTAATAGCAATAAAAAACCAAACCCCTTGCCATCAAGTCCATTCCAACTCATAGTGACCCTATAGAACAGAGTAGGACTGTCCTATAGGGCTTCCAAGGAGCAGCTGGTGGATTAGAACTGCCAGACTTTTTTGGTTAGCAGCCAAACTCTAAACCACTAAGCCACCAGGGTTTCCTTGATAGCAATAACTCTGTCTTTATTCATCTTAGTCATTACCATGTCAAAAAACAGATTCAGTTTCATTAACTAAATTTCAATTTTCATTTAAATTTCAATCTTATTTATCTAATTTATTTAAAGTGTTGGTTCTCAAACTTCAGTATGCATCAGAATTACCTATAGAACTTGTTGAAACAGAATGCTGGGTCCAGGCCCGGAGTTTAACAAGTTTTTAGAGAATACTAGTGGGTTTTTAGTGGGATGCTGCTGGTTTGACTACAAATTGCAAATTGTTAACATTTTGTCATTTTCTGGCTTAGACTTACTGCCTAAAGCCAATATGATAATATTATCTGGAGACATCCATATTTTTTTTCCACATCCTCTTTTTTTTTTTTTTTTTCCTTTTAGGCAGCATAGTTAATCCATATTGGTGTGCGTTACTCTCTTATTTGTATTTATGTACAAAACAAAAATGAAGCAGAGCTTATTGTCTTTTGAGAGTATTCTTTTGCTTGTTATTAGGAAGAAAGGGAAGGGGGGGATGTCTTTTACCTAATTTTATTTTATTTTTTAAATGTTAAAAATGTGGTTTATTATGGAAAAAAATTTTGTACAGAACAAAAATCAAACTAGTTTTTCTGTTTTGAGAGTATCCTATTCCATTTATTAGTAGAGGGAAACGCTGGTGGCGTAGTGGTTAAGTATGCTACGACTGCTAACCAAAAGGTCGGCAGTTCAGATCCACCATGTGCTCCTTGGAAACTCAATGGGGCAGTTTTAACCTGTCCTATAGGATAACTATGAGTTGGAATCGACTCGATGGATTGGGTTTTTTTTTTTTTTTTTTAATTAGTAGAAATGAAAGTTGATTTTGTACGCAATTGTACCTTTTCTTTCAAGGAACTGTAAAAATGCTATTTATTATCCAAAAAAAAGTCTTTGTTTTATACATTCCTTTCTTTTTAATTTCATGACTTTTAGTATCCTATAATTTGGTATTTGTTCCTTTTGTATTTTCTATTCCCTTTTTGTGGCACTTTCTTCTTTCTATGAACAGTAATGCCCATTTAGCTGGTTGTCAGATGCATAGTAATTTGGTTGTTTGAAATAAACAAAAGATATTAGACATAAGATAGAAATTGCTTTTGAATAGCCAAAGTTTCTATCATAAAAACTAATGAACTTGCTGTCATGGTTTGAATTTTGTCCCCCAGAAAGTGTGTGTATTAATTTGGCTAGGCCATGATTCCTGGTATTGGGTGATTTTCCTATATGTTGTAAATCCTACCTATATGAAGTTATTAAGGGAGGATGGGTGGCAGTTGTGTTAGTAAGGCAGGACTCAGTCTGCAAGCTTGGATTGTGTCTTGAAGCAATCTCTTGAGCTATAAAAGAGAGAGAGAGAAGCAAGCAGAGAGACAGGGGGACCTCATACCACTGCCAGGAGCAGACCGTGTCCTTTGGACCCAGGGTCCCTGCAAGAAGCAGCTCCTAGTCCTGGGGAAGACTGATAAGAACGCCGACAGAGAGGAAGCCTTCCCCTGGAGCTGACACCCTGAATTTGGACTTTCAGCCTGCTTTGCTGTAAAGAAATAAATTTCTCTTTGTTGAAGCCATCCCCTTGTGGTACTTCTGTTATAACAGCACTAGATGACTAAGACACTTGCCTTAATACAAAAAGTTATTATATGGTTTTCCAAGGCCAAAAGAGAAGGAGAAGTGACACATTATGGGGGGCAAACCTAAGATGCCATCCAGCTGATAGAATTGTGAAATAATAACCCATAACAAAATAGAAGACAGAATATTTGTTTTCAGATCTGAAGGTAGGGAGCAATCTGGGACTTTTTTTGCTAGAAGCAAACCACCTCTCTTTAATCTAGAAACCGGTGCATTCTATATAAAAGATTAAATATACGTCTTATACTCTAAGAACATAGGAAGAGTAATATTTTATAGAAATAACAGAATATTTTGACTCTTAAGCTCTTTTTTCAGTTTTCTGAAAAATGAGCTTTAATTCATTTGTGTTTGTTCTCCACTGCCGTCTAAATGAGGTATTACTGTATTTTATTGCCTTTCTGATGGTCCATTTTTAACTACTTTTTATGATTGTATCACTTTCTCTAACTATATTTTCTTTGTTATTGTATCTGCTAATTTTGCATATGCTTGAATATGTTTTCATTAAGGCTTTTCTCTTGTTCTTTCTGAGTAGTTCCTCTTTTTCACCAGTGCCTTTTTGTGTCTCTCTTCCTGTGATTTACCTATGTTCATGATAGTTTTTAAAACTACTTGATAAATACCATTTTGTTTTTATCTAATTTCTTTTTATATCATCATCTACCCTATTTGAATTTGAAGTTGTTTTTCAAAATCAGATATTAATAAAAAATAGGTAATCCACATAGAATTTATTTATACTGATTTTTCAAAAGATAAAACCTATCTTTCAGTCATTTTCTAAAGTTACTTCAAAAAATCATTGTAGCTCCCATCTGTATATGTGAGACATATCAGTCACTTAGCCTTCAACAAAGCACAGAGGGCTTGCTGAGAACTTAATTCCAGGGTGAATAATAATTATCCATCTTTTTAGGGATTTTTTGTTCTCACCTTTGTCCTCTTTTTTGTTACTTTATGGTATGTGTGCCAAGGATAGATTAAAAAGATTAAAAAAAAAAAAGATAGTCATTTTTATTTACTTTGCAGAACGAGTTTTGGGGACTAGATGAAATGGGCAGGAACATTTAATCCCCAGCGTCAAAGACTAAGTGCATGGACAGTTACAAGGCAGTTATGGCCAGATACGGTTATTGGCTTGGAATAAAATGCTCCTTGACGTTGCTTCTGTGTTAGCTGAGAAGAGAGACAGTGAGGTTAGTTGTTTTGTAGGGTATAGATGTGATGAGTTCCAGAACTTTGTAAGTCATCAGTTGTCTTATCAGTAGTACTTTTAATGTTTTCCAAATAGCCCACATTCTTGTTATGAATTAAATAATGTGTCCCTGTTGTCAGTGTTGTGCATTGCATTTAATTGTATACTTTTACCACATATTTATTTTAAAAAATATTCATCATTCTATAGTTTTTCAGGTCTGTTTATTCCACAGTTTGGACAATAAGTATTCCCATGTTTTTCACTGTAGATATCAACTATACTTTCCTTTTTTTTTGGAATGCTTTTCACCGTTAAGTCGAAACCAACTGTTAGTGATTACGTTTCCATTATAGTTTTCTTATTTTTTTCTGTCACTTAATGGGAATTTTAAAACATACTGTCCTGTTTATTTGACCTATTTTAGTAAGAAGGCTTCACATTGCAGTACATTTTTCATTTCGTTAACTAATAATCTTCAGATTTTAGTGCCCTTTCTTCTAAATACGTAACTGGGTTGGGCATACTAAGACACAATTGGTAGACTTTACTTTCATAGGAAACGTATGGTAATTTGTTTATTCTTTGTTTCTTTCAGTGGTTTATAATGTGAGATCTGAGACTGGGCACGTTGTATTTTTTTCAGAGTTGATGATATTTTCATATTTTATGTGAAAGTATTCTTTTTCTTTTCAAGGTCAAAAGAGATAGTATTTCCTTTATTTTACCACTTCGTTCTTTTGTATTATTGATATAATTTTATTCTTAAAGAATTTTTCCCCCCACAATTGTAGTTTTCTTACGTATTTTTAGGCATTTACTTTTAAGGTGTATTCCAATACTTTATATGTTGTTGGCTTCACACTTTGGTTAGATGGCAATTTGCAGAATGAGTAATCTTGGTTTCTTTTTTTCTTTTTGCTATTTTCTCACTTATATAATTTTCTGTAATGTTACAAATAGTTTATTTAATGCTGCCAACCTCTCATTTTTATGGTGAAGGTGCTAATTTGAACAAAGCAGAATCAAGAATACAAAATTTGTATTAATGGCGTTGTGATTGATTCAGTTTTTGGAAAAATTAGAAACTTTGGTTAAGATCATCATATGACAGTCCAGTGGTCTCAAAAGACTGGGAGGCCAGTTTCAAAAACCTAAATGCACAGAGAAACACCAAAAATTAGTGTAGCAGAATATATTTATTAGAAGTAGATACGATTTTAATTAGGCAGATTCAACCTGTATTGGAATGGCACACTGAAGAGGGGACAGTGAAAATAGGTTATTTAGCTCATTTTTAATTTCTCAGGAGATAACATCAAAGCACAGGGCAGGGTTTCAGGGTCCACTGGTTACAGAAACAGAATTGCCAACGGCATACCATACATGTTAAAGACACAGCCTCTAGTCAGACCCTTGAGTTCCTTCTTCTCAAAGCTGGCTGCACACAGATAATTTTCCTAAAGAGCCCAATGCATAAGGCCAAATGGTCTCTGCTAAACTGCTTACTAAGCTGTTATTCAACCTGAAGGTGACTTCAGGGAACCGGTTCCTTCAAGATTCAGAAGGAGACCTAAGGGTGGATGGCCTGGGTGAATCACCCGAATTCCACGAACTCTAAAATGGGAATTCTAAGAGAATCAAAATGATTTTGTCACCAGTCTTCGGCAATGTTTAATAATAGGTCACTCTCAGACTCTTGAGGGAGTAAACATTTCTTTATGCCCTGTTGTTAATATTTTTATGTTGACAAATGGTTATTTTATATTGTCATCGTTGATTTATATTCAGTGTTGATTAACATTTATTATCAAGCCAGTGTCCCTGGACTTTTCCTCTGAGGAAGGATATGGCATATGAATTTATTAATCATAGATTGAAGATCATTTTGCCTCAGAAAATTGATACCTCTTTTCTTTGGCTTATAGTTGCTGATACCATATAATATAGTGTTTATAGAATTGGTTCTGGAGCCAGACTATCTGGGCTCAGATTCCTCTCTGACTTTTACTATTTGGGCAACCTTGGACAAGCTCCTTAACTTAATTGGCCTCACTTTTCTTTTATATGCAAAGTGGGGAATATGATGATAACTATATTCCTTTTTTTTTTTTTATATTCCTAGTTTTACTCTGGATTTATTCAGTGCCTACTCTTTTAGGTAATAATAATAGACATGATAAATGGACAAATTAGAAATAAATAAGTAAACAAGTTAATTTTTTCAAAAACTGCTATTAAGGAACTAATATCATGCTTTTTCATTTTACTTGTCTTTTGGCTCTCAGGACCCAAGTTCTAATTATTGAATTCAGTAAGTATTTTATAATTCTTAGCCAGACAGCTTATTTCTGGCTTCTTTAAGGTCCTGAAATTTTTAGAACAGTCTGGCATGATCAAGGAAAAGGCCACATGGTATAAATAATCTCTCTTCTTTTTGACCTTATATTTTTCTTATATTCATTTTTTCTTTATTTTTCTAGAAAAAATCCCAACCCATTGCCATCAAGTCAATTCTGACTTATAGCGACCCTACAGGACAGAGTAGAACTGCCCCATAACAGATTCCAAGGAGTGCCTGGTGGACTTGAACTGCCGACCTTTTGGTTAGCAGACATAGCTCTTAATTACTATGCAATGATTAAGTTCTAGAGTCTTATCATTGCTTTGTACTTTTACCATTGCATTATTTTTCTTTATCACCCTGGTCTTTCTTACTCCTTCTCCAGATTTATCACCTTTATTCAATGTTCAATGTTTTAGGTTTTATATATAGTAGACTTTTGGTGTTTGCATGGGATCGATTTGTAATACTTGGCCAAATCCCCAGATATCACACTATAGTATATAATGTGTACCCATAAAATACAGTAAAGTTTAACTTCAAAAATGTAATTATATTTTTTGAATCTGTAGATACACGTTTAGAGTAATTTTTAAAGTTTTTTAAGTAAGAAATACAATTTTTTTTAGATCTTTTACTTTCTATCATCAGGTATAGAAATTAGCTTTCTGTGGGGGGCCAGTTTTTATAAAGCAACCATGATATTTTAAACCAGTTTACAAGAATTACATAACTCCTTTTCATTAACTTGGAGAACCTTGACAAGTTTCTTAACTTCCGTGCCTCTCATTTCTTACTGATAGAATGTTGACATGAATAGCCTTACTTCTAAGAGTTTGTTAGGTTTAAATAAAATAATTAATGTTAAATGTTTAATATATACAAATCACTCAAATTGTCTGATGTTATAACTATACTACAGAGAACAACAAAGCTAATATGGCATATTCTAAACATGACAGAGAATTTGAGAAAATTCTTTGAAGTTTAGTTTTTTTTGTATTAAGATTGTTTTCATATTGTACATTTTAGATTTTTTGTGCTTATGAAATTACTACTTATAGAGAATTCAGAAAAATAAAAATAAGCAATAATCACACCACCTTATAGCAGTGCCTTAAAATTTTGTTTTTTCCTTTTAAGCCTTTTTTAAATGCATATTTATGAGGTTTTTTATTTTATTTTTAAACAAAAAATTTGATGTTACAGTCAATCTTGTTATATGCATTTTCTGTGCTTTTAACTTTTTATACGACTTAATATGGCTTCCTCTTTTTCTAAAATGTAGATTAATGTCTTAATTTTTTTAACTTTTCTACCCTGGTTTGGACCCTTTGTCTTTCCTTGAAACCCTATCTCCCTTCTTCCCTTCCACTCCTTTTGGGAGCATGTTTTCCATTAGTTTCCTAAGAAGAGGGTATTAAAAAAAAAAAAAAGAAGAGGGTATTAGGGAAGTATATATTTGAGACTTTGCATGCCTGAAAGCTGCATTGTACCCTAATATTTAATAGTCTGACCCAGTATAAAATTCATCATCGAAAATAATTTTCTTCAGAATTGGACTCCAGCTTCCAGTGTTGTTATTGAGAAGTCTAATGCTATTTTGACTTCTGATTTTGATTTCTGTTTCTTGTCTTTGGAAGTTTCGAAACTTTTATCTTTATTCCTGGTGTTCTGAAATTTCACGGAGACATACCCTGGTATAGAAACCCTGGTGGCATAGTAGTTAAGTGCTACGGCAGTTCAAATCCACCAGAGCTCCTTGGACACTCTATGGGGCAGTCCTACTCTGTCCTATAGGGTCGCTATGAGTCGGAATCGACTCGATGGCAACGGGTTTGGATTTCCCATTTTTATACCCTGGTAAGTATGTTTTTCCCCCCATTCATTATGCCTTGTTTTCTTTCTTGAATTCCTGTTGCTTGAATGTTAATTTCTTACTTCAGTACTGAGTTCCTTATTATTTCTCTTTTATTTTCCATTTCTTAGGCTGTTGGCTGACCTTTCTTGTCTTTCCTCAACTTTACTAAACATCATTTTGGCTATCATTTTAAGTTTCTGAGAGTTTTTTCTTATTCTCCAGGTCTTTGTTTTTTATGTTTTGTGGATGCAGTATCATCTGTTTTTTCTCTAATCTCTTTGATGTTAATTATTTCTTTGAAATCTTTTTCTGCTTCCGGCTCTGACCTCTTATGATTCTCTGCTTTTATCTCTCTCTCTCATGTAAGGAGCCCTGATTGCACGGTGGTTAAAGCATTCGGCTGCTAACCAAAAAGGTTGGTGATTTGAACCCACCACCCACTCTGTTGGAGAAAGATGAGACGGTCTGCTCCTGTAAAGATTTACAGCCTTGGAAACCCTGTGGGGCAATTCTACTCTGTCCTGTAGGGTTGCTATGAGTCGTAATTGACTCGCTGGCAATGGGCTTGGGGCTTGGGCCATTCATTGTTGAGAAGGAGACACTAAAAAACTGATTGCGGGAGAAGAGTGTGTGTATGTGTTGTGGTTTACAGGTTTTTACTGGGGAAGTTCAGTTTCCTTGCAGAAGGATCTTCCAGTGTACTTAGTATGGCAGCTGACTGAATTTGGGAGTTGGCTAGAGTGAGGGAGCACTTCTATTCGTATGTCTGATGATTCCAAATAGCTAGGTTTTTTTTTTTCTTTCTCCAGGGTATAAACTTCTGGACTTCCAAGGTGGATGTGTGGTAGAGGATTGCCTGACTGCCTAGGTTGGAGTGGAGATTTGGAGATTTAATGTTCGTCATACAAACTCTGAAATGATACTCTTATTTTGAGACCTTATCTCACCCCATCTTCTATGGAACCTAGTGTTACTAATTCCTCAGTCCTTCTGAGACCTATAACATAAAGTGTGTGTGTGTGTGTCATGTTTTCTCCACTCATTGATTTCATTTGTATGCACTCTGTACATCTATCTGCGTTCGATATTCGTGTATTGTGGTTTGAGATTACAGGTATTTCCTGGATTCATTGAAGATGAAAATTGTTTTCTCCTAGTTAATTTAGTCATGTTTTTGAGAGACAAAAAGGTTGGTTAAATATTATTGTTTGGAAAGTATAAGTTTGTCACAACTACCCCCCCCCCCAGTTTTTAATAACCTTTTAAAAACTGAAAAAGGAATATAGTCATACCTTTCTTAAAAGTTTAATTTGCTCCATTATCAAAACAATTCTATAATGTGCAATAATAGTTGGTTTTCAAAAGTATAGTAGATACCACTAAGCTCGAATATAATTTTTTAATTTTCAGTTTAACGTTTAGGGAACATCAATACAGAATGTTAGATATTGAATAAACGGGTCGGTGGCCACAATCTTAATATCAAGCATTCTGTTTGCTGGTAACCAGCTTCTTTTGTTCTACTGCTGTTCTTCTATAGGGACTTTATATCCTTTGATGCTATTTTTTTTGTTGTTCTTCATACCCTTCATGTCCTCACATATTTCATTTTCACAGCTTAGATTCCATTACATCGTTCTTCATTCCCTCAACTTCCTTGTCTCTCTTTCCCCCCATCCTACTCCCTAGGAAAACATCAAATCTCCACCTACTTCATGCCTGCACCAGGAAAAAAAACAAAAAGCCCATTGCCATCAAGTTGATCCCAACTCATGACAGTCTTGTGTGTTAGGGAGAACTAAGCTCCATACAGTTTTCTTGGGTATAATTCTTACAGAAGCAGACAGCCAGACCCTTTTTCTCATGGTGCAAGTGTTTGGGTTTGAACCGTCAACCTTTCGGTTAACAGCCTAGAGCAAACCATTTGAGCCACCCATGGACCTGTACACCTGCATCAGAGCAGCTGAAAGTGAGTGGAAGAAAAAACATATTGGTTGGGGGCTTTATGTTTTTCTCTCAAGTGGACCTGTCTCTCAAGCTGCGTAGCAGTCCTTTTACAGGTAGTCCCCAACTTACGTTGTATGTGCGTTACAGTGAACCACACTTAAGATCATCTGTTTTTGTTTTTTTTATTCATCTTATTGTAATGTGTAATGCCTACAATGTTGCAGTGCATAATTTGCTGATGTTACTATTCTGAGATGTTCATATGCACATGTTCAGAGATGGTATTTATAAATATATACTGATAATAAAACGCAGTAAGAACAAAAACTAAAAAAAAGAAAAAAAAAGGTTCAATTTATGTCAGAACCAATTTACAGCAAATCAGAACCAGACCTTGTCTTAAGTCCGGGACTTCCTGTATAGTATCCTACTCAGTAGATACTCCCACTTTCTCAGGAGATTATTTCATCCCTTCTTTTTCATGGTCAGCTGGTTATCTTGCTTTCTTAGTAGAGGAGGTCAGAAGAGAATCCTTCAAGCATTAAATCTACCTACCTAGATGCAACGTTATCTGTATACACTGCCTTTTTTTTAAATTACAGTGCCCCCTGTCTAAGGCCAATCCTTGCACTTACACAGTGAATCACATTCTTTCTCACCTACCCAAGAACTTTGTTCATCAAGTTGTTCTCTCTCTTTCCTGACTTTTAATTTCCCCCCTTTTATTAGATAATAAAAATTATCATTACACTGATATGGTATAACAGCTCTCATCATTCAGGATCCCTCCCTTGTTCTCTCACAATCCCTTTTTTCTCTTTTCCTTTCCAGAAAAACTCCTCAAAAATTGTTTACATTGACTATTATCACTAACTCTCCTACAATTCTCCTTGAACCCACTCCAGTCAGGTTTCTGTCTCTACCACTTCACTGCCTCCACTCTTGTAGAGGTAAAATCAGTGAGCAGGGTGCCCAAATCAGTGGGCAGGGTCTTAGTCATCTAGTGCTGCTGTAACAGAAATACCACAAATGGGTGACTTTAACAAAGAGAAATTTATTCACAGTAAAAGAGGCAAAAAGTCCAAATGCAGGATGTCAGCTCCAGGGGAAGGCTTTCTCTCTCTGTCAGCCTTCTCATCCATCTTTCCCTGGACTAGGAGATTCCTTGGTGGGAACCCCTGGTCAAAGGATGTGTTCTGCTCACGGCACTGCTTTCTTGGTAGTATAGGTGCCACCTTCTGCCCCACTTCTTTCTTTTATATCTCAAAGAGATTGCCTCAAGACATGATCCAACCTTGTAGATTGAGTCCTGCCTCGGCAACACAACTGCCTCCCATCCTCCCTCATTAACATCATAGAGGCAGGATTTACAACATACAGAAAAATCACACAGTACTGGGAATCATGGCCCAGCCAAATTGATACATTTGGGGGGGGGGCATAAATCAATCCATGACAGGCCGCTTCCAGTTGTTATCTCTTTCCCTTGAAAGACAAAATTATTTCTTCCTTCTTGATACACTCGTATTTACGTCTTTTCTGGAATACCACATTGTCCTGATGAATCTTAGGAAGTTCTGCTGTAGTTATTGCCTCATCCTGGGAGTTCAGACCTCTTTTCTGTCTTTATTAACATTTCGTGAAAAAAGAGAAAACCAATCCCATGGTGTTATTATTTTTATCAAAAAAAATAATGATGGCAGGAGAGGTAATACAGCTGTTACCAATTACCAACCTGACACAAAGGGTCCTTGTCTTTTCCTGAGTAAGAATACAAGCAAAAGACAAACTTTATCTTCAGCTAGCTTTATTTTGCTTGAGTCAAGCAAAAACACTTAGCGAGGATCTAAACCTCTCCAAAAGGCTTGACACCACAAGGGAAGCAAAGCTAGGGATTATATGGGTTTGATGGAGATAATAGAGTAATGAATATTTAGTGGGCTTCTTTCCAGGGGCGGGCACTTCTCAGAATGGAGGTGTATGTTAATTAGGTTGCCCATGTATCTGGAATCTAAGATGGAATCTGCTGATATTCAAAATGGAGTGCTCTTGGCAGCCCTTGGAATCACTTATTAGGGGATATAGGGCAAGTGTACTTGATATTCGGCACTACATCACCACCTTCAGAGGGCTAAGGAAGGTCAAACAGCAGTCACACTCTGCTCCTCTGCACATGCAAAGGGGAAGGGGACTAGAAAAACACTAAGAAGGAGATACCCCAATCCCATCTCATGTTGGCAGGGTGTGTTCCTGTTTACCCACCTTCTAGATGGTAATCTTTTAACGACTCTTTTGTTCCACCAGCACAGTTAACCCTATCTGTCTCAGGACAGTGTGTGGTTCCTGTTTGCCCAACTTCTAGATGATAATCTTTTAAAAGCTCTTTTTGTTCAGCCACTGGCACAGTTAACCCTATCTGTCTCACAGCCACATAATTTAAAATTCAAAGTGAAAAAAAACTTATGTTATTCTTCCACCCAATCTCTTGGCCATCATATTTTCTTCTCTGAAGGCAACCAAAGTGACTAGCTTCTTATATACCTTTTCAAAGATACTTTATGCATATAATAAAACAAAAAAACACCCATTGTCATTGAGTTGATTTCAACTCTTGGTGACTCCATGTGTTACAGAGTAGAACAGCTTCATAGAATTCTTTTGGGTATAATCTTTATGGAAGCAGATTGCCGGGCCTTTCTTCCACAGAGCTCCTGGGGATAGGCACAAACCACACCAACCAGGGATGATATGCATATAATAGCAAGTACATATTCAGTGAGAGATAGAATGGTTTAGTGGTTAGTAGTTAAGAGCTTGAATTATGGAGCAAGACTGCCTGTAATGAATCCAGTCTCTTCCAGTTACTGGTTATGTAACCTTGGGCAAGTCTCCTACCTGATCTGTGCCACAGTTTTCTTTTATGTAAAAATGGAAAAATCAAACCAACCCCTCTGCCATCAAATTGATTCCAATTCTTAGCGACTCTATAGGGCAGAGTATAACTGTTCCATAGGGTTTGCAAGTCTGTAAATATTTACAGAAACAGAATGCCACATCTTTCTCTCCCAGAGTGGCTCATGGGTTTGAACCACCAACCTTTTGGTTAGCAGCTGAGCACTTTATCCATCGCACAACCAGGTCTTCTTAAGTAAAAAGGGAATAATATAGCAAAAAGATGGAAACAACCTAAGTGCCCATCAACAGATGAGTGGATAGACAAACTTGGGCACATACACACAATGGAATACTATGCAGCCATAAAGAATAATGGTGAGTTCTCAAAATAAAATGTGAATGAACCTGGAGGACATTATGCTAAGTGAGATAAGTCAATTACAAAAGAACAAATGCTGTGTGATCTCACTATTATGAAATGACAAGAATAGGTATACATACCAAAAAAAGCATTCTTTGGTGATTACCAGGGATGGAAGGGGGAGGGAGGGGAGAATCACTTCCTAAATAGTGAACACTTGTTAGTTTGGTGATGGGTAAAGCCATATCAGAGCCCTGGTGTCACAGTGTTTAAGAGATATGGCTGCTAACCAAAAGGTCAGCAGTTCGAATTCACCATCTGCTCTTTGGGATCGCTACGGGGTAGTTCTGCTTTGTCCTTTAGGGTTGCTATGAGTCAGAATCAACTGGAAGGCAGTGGGTTTGGTTTTTTTTTAAGGCAATACCAAATAAGAGTGAAGTTGCCACAACTTGACCAAGGTAAATGATGACACTAAGAAGTATACAAGAATAAGGGACGATTTTGGTAAAAGCCACAGCATACACAATTTCGCAACGGCAGTAATAACTTAAAAATACGTGAGTGGTTACATAGGTAGATATCTATGCATATATATGTATAAACACATACGAATACATGGGTGTGCATGTTTCAGTGTTTCTGTAGGCAAATGTATATACATGTTTGTGCAGCATATATATATTCATATATAAAATAAAACATAGGGGACACAGTTATAGATACTTCCTAGACAACCAAATAACTCACAAGATTGGGTTACTGGATTTGAAGGCTTAGGACTAGAGTCTCAGGGAACAACTTGGTCATTTGGCATAATGTAGCTCACAAAAATAATGTTCTACCTCCTAGTTAGGTGAGTAATGTCTGGGCTCTTAAAAGCTTTTGAGTGGAGGCGGGGCCGACATGGCACCTTAAACAGATAGATCCTGCCATCCCTCTGCAGCAAAGACCCGAAAAACTAAGTAAAACAGATACAGACATCAATCCTGGAACCCGAAGCATCAAATGAAGGAATAAAGAACTAGATAAAAAACCAAATGGCAGAATAAAGAACTCTCAATAATAAAACAAAGCTAAAAGACTTTTTTTTTTTTCAAGACTTAAAACAGGGAAACAGATGTCAATCTGTAAATGACAACAGTGTCAACACAAAAAGCGGAATAAATGGTGTACGTATAAAACTTTCAAATGGAGATTAAGGCAAGGCATACCAAGTAATAAAAGACTGGTTCAAACTTAGGTAGATAAGGGTACATTTAAAGGTAGCCACAGGAAAGTTAACAAACATATTCATCAGAATAAGAAAGAAGAAAAACAGTGTCAGTAAACACAAAATCTTTAATAATAAAAAAAAAAAATCCACAAACAAAAGGAACTCAGACCAAGAAAGAGATGCAAAGAAAACATCAGCACTACACACACACACATACACACACACAAAACACTGTGGCAACTATAAAAATCATACCAGTTGATAATCACACTGAATATAAATGGTTTAATGTATCTGTAAGGACACAGAGTGGCAGAATGGATAAAAAAGCACAACCCATCAATATGCTGTCTACAAGAGACACTGTAGAGACAAAGACATTAAAAATCAAAGGATGGGAAAAAAATTATCAAGCAAACAGTAACTGATAAAAGGCAGGAGTGGCAATGCTAATCTCAGATAAAATAGACTTTAAGGCAAAATCCACCATAAAAGCCAAGAAAGGACTTACATAAGGATTAAAGGGACAATCCACAAGAAGACATAACCTGGATAAATATCTACACACCTAACAACAGGGCTCAAAAACTAACAGGGCTCGCTCTAACAGCACTGAAAAGAGAAATAGTTTCACAATAATAGTGGGAGACTTCAGCACACCACTCTCATTAAAGGACAGAACATTTAGAAAGAAACTCAAGAAAGATACAGAAAATTTAAAGGCCACAATCAACCAACTTGGCCTCATAGACATCTATAGAACACTCCACCCAACAGCAGCCAAGTACACATCCTTTTCCAATGCACAAGGAACATTCTCCAGAACAGACCACAGTTTAGGCTACAGAGCAACCCATAATATAATTCAAAACATCAAAATAATACAAAGCACCTTCTCTGAACACAATGCTGTAAAAGTAGAAATTAATGACAGAAAGAGCAAGTGCTTCAACACCACTGGGTAATAGAAGAAACCAAAGGTTAGACAGGCTTATAAAACAAAAAAAGGCTCCAGGAATTGGCAGAATACCAATTGAGATGTTTCAACAAACAGATGCAGCACTAGAGGCACTCACTCATCTATGTCAAGAAATTTGGAAGACAGCTTCCTGGCCAACCAACTTGAAGTGATCCCGTATTTGTGCCAATTTCAAAGAAAGGTGATCAACAGAATGCATAAATATCAAACAGTATCATCACACACAAGTAAAATTTTGCTAAAAATCTTTCAAAAGTGGTTGCAGCTGTTTATTGACACGGACCTGCCAGAAGCTCAACCCGGATTCAGGGGAGGACGGAATGTGGGATATCATTGCTGATATAAGGTGGATCTTGACTGAAAGCAGAGAATACCAGAAAGATGTTTACCTGTGTTTTATTGCCTATGCAAAGGCATTTAACTCTGTGGATCATAACAAATTATGAATAACATTGCAAAGAATAGGAATTCCAGAATACTTAATTACGCTAATGCGGAACCTATTAATAGACCAAGAGGTAGTTGTTGGAACAGTACAAGGGAATACTGTGTGGTTTAAAGGCAGGAAAGGTGTGCGTCAGGGTTGTATCCTTTCACCATACTTAGTCAGTATGCTGATCAAATAATCCTTGAAGCTAGACTACATGAAGAAGAATTGGGGCATTAGAATTGGAGGAAGACTTACCAACGTGCAATGTGTAGATGACACAACCTTGGCTGCTCAAAGTGCAGAGGACTTGAAGCACTTACTGGTGAAGGTGAAAGACAATAGCCTTCAGTATAGATTACCTCAACATAGAACAAAAATCCTCACAGCTGGACCAATAAGCAACATCACGATAAACAGATTGAAGTTGTCAAGGATTTCCTTACAATCAACGCACATGGAAGCAGCAGTCAAGAAATCAAATGACACAGTGCATTGGGCAAATCTGCTGCAAAAGACCTCTTTCAGGTGTTCAAAAGCAAAAATGTCACTTTGAGGACTGAGGTGGGTTGACCCAAGCTATGGTATTTTCAGTTGCTTCGTATGTATGCATGCTTAAGCTAGATGGTGAATAAGGAAGAGCAAAGAAGAATTGATGCCTTCCAATTATGGTGTTGGTGAAAAATATTGAATATACTGTGGACTGCCAGAAGAGTGTATGAATCTGTATTGAAAGAAGTACAGCTACAATGCTCCTTAGAAGCGAGGATGGGGAGACTTCGACTTAAGTACTTTCCACATGTTATCAGGAACAACCAGTCCCTGGAGTAGGATATCATGCTTGGTAAAGTAGAAGGTGAGTGAAAAAAAGGAAGGCTGTCAATGAGATGGATTGACAGTGGCGGCAGCAGTGGGCTCTAGCATAACAATGATTGTGAGGATGGTGTGGGATGAGGCAGTTTTTCTTTCTGTTGTACATAGGGTCGCTATGAGTCAGAACTGCCTGGACGACGCCTAACAACATAAACAATACCACACATGAGGAATGTGCTTCTTATTTCAACCAAGTGTTTGAGACCAAATGAGCAATATCTGCCCAAGAGCAAAGACAGGAAGGGACAGGAAACCTGGATAAATGGACATGGAGAACCCAGGGTAGAAAGGGAAAGGGGAAGAGTGCTGATGCATTGCAGGGATTTCAGCCAATGTCACAGTGCAGTTTGTGTATAAATTTTTTAATGAAAGCTAATTTGCGCTACAAACTTTTACCCAAAACACAGTAAAATTAAGAAAAAAAAACCTTGCGAATGACCATCTAAGATAAAACTATTGGTCTTTACGCGTCAGGAGCAAAAGAGAAAGAAGAAAACCAAAGACTCAAGAAACTAATCTAGAATACTAATAGTCTACACGAACCACGGCCTTACCTACCTTGAGACCAGAAGAATTGTTGGTGTCCAGCTACCACTACCAACCGTTCTGACCAGGGACACAAGAGATGGTCTCGGATAAAATGGGAGAAAAATGTAAAACCTAATCCAAATTCCTAAAAAAGGCTAGGCTTACTGGACAAGTAGAGACTAGTTGAACCCCTTAGACTGTCGCCCTGAGATACCCTTTATGTTTCCAGCTCAAACCGCTCCCGGTGGTCACCTATCAGCCACAAGACAGAGTGGCTCATAAAATAATATCATCACCCATTAATACTGTGCTCCTCTAAACAATCATCTAAATGAGTCCTAAGGTTAGCATTTACCCTAGACCAAAGATGAGAAAGTAAGAGGGGAGGAGTGACAAGGCGTGTAGATTAATGGAAACATAACAAGCAGAATGGAAATAACGAGAATACTGACACGTTGTGAAAAGTGTAACCAATGTCACTGAATAATATGTTTATATTATTATTATATCTAAAATATAATTATATTTATAATATAAAACCTATAATAATAATATATCTCCAGAAACAGAAGTTTGTTTTTTTTTTTTTTTTTTAAGGGGATAATGATAGTACTTATTTCATAGGGTTGTGAGGCATACATGAATAAGTATGTGTAAATGGCTCAGAATAGTGGCTGGCACATGAAACAACATTCCTTTTTGCACAGATGATAATATAATACGCATATGATTAGGCATCTTGCTTTTTTTTTTAAACTAATGTCTTTGAGAGTTTTTTTCCCCACTGCACACAAAATTCTGTCTCAGTTTTTTCTAATGGGTGAACAATTCTCTATTGAGTTGATGTGTCATCCACTTGTATGTCTCAAAATACCAATCTCTTGATGACTTCCAAATGTTTATCTACTAGACATCCCCATTTCAATACCTAATAAGATTAAAACTTTGGAATCATCCTTGCCTTTTTTCTTTCATTTAATCTATTAAATTCTTTCAGGTGTACCTTCAAAATATACTTGATATCTGAGTATTTCTCTCTACCTACTGCTACCATAGTAATTGAAGCCAGCATCACTTCACTAAATTGATCAAGGCCAAAGCTTTGAGAATTGTCATTCTAAAATTTTGGCAATATTTTCACCATAATTTCAATGTCTTTCTAACTGGTCTCCCTTCTGCTACTACTTCTATAGTGTATTCTCTCTTGCCCATGACAAATCCTCAAATGGGTCTCATGTCACTTAGATTTAATTCTGGAATCTTACCCAAGGCCTAGGAGATTACCCTTGTAATCTGGCCTCTGGTTTCCTTTTCAACCTTATGTCCTATCTCTGCCTACCTCTGTGCTTTAGACACACTAAACACATTGCTCTTTCATGAGCGCCTTGCTGGTAATAATTTACCTTACAACTTTTGCGCTACTTGTTTCCTCTCCCTCAAACACTATTTTTGCCATATAATCCCATGCTCATTCCCTCACTTCATGTTCAAATTGTCAGTTCTTCAGAGAGGGCTTCCTGACTAATGCTAATATAGTACCTCATTTCAACTCTTTAACCTTATTTTTTTTTCCTTATAGCACTTAAAACGTTAACTGGCATATCTTTTTTTCGTTTCTATATTATCTGTCTATCCATTTATTGTCTTATTTTCTTCCCCAGAATGTAAAGAGGAGCGCTGGTGATGCAGCGGTTAAAGCTCTTGGCTGCTAACCAAAAGGTCAGCAATTCAAACCTACCAGCCACTCCCTTAGGAAACCCTGGTGGTGGTGTAGTGGTTAAGTGCTACGGCTGCTAACCCAAAGGTCAGCAGTTCAAATCCGCCAGGCGCTCCTTGGAAACTATGGAGCAGTTCTACTCTGTCCTATAGGGTCGCTGTGAGTCGGAATCGACTCGACGGCAATGGGTTTGGTTTTTGGGTTTAGCCACTCTCTAGGAGAGTGACGGAGCAGTCTGCTTCCATAAAGATTTACAGCCTTGGAAACCCTATGGGGCAGTTCTACTCTGTTCTATAGTGTGTCTATGAGTTAGAATCGACTTGACGGCAGTGGATTTTGTTTAGTGGGTAGAATGTAAAACTTATGAGGACAGGTCACTTACTCGTTCAGTTTCGTATCCCTAGCAATTAGACCAGGACTCAGTACGTGTGGGATTGATAGATGAATGGAGGAGCACTAAATTAGTACTTTGTAAACAATCTGTGTTGAAAGACAAGTTTTTTTTTAATACCTGATACTTTTGTAAAATGCAGTAAAATGGATCTCAAGAAAAAATGAAATATGTTTATTTTATTATCAGATTCAACAGACATAAAATTATTCAGATTGGTGTAAAAGTTTCTAAATAGTTTCAGTTTTGCACTTACCATAGATTGGTAAGAAACCATTTGTGATCAGCACCTATTTGCAGACCACACTCTGAGCAGCAACACACTAAAACACATCGACAATTTTATACTCATCAGTTGACATGTGAAGGCTAAGGGAAGCATTTTTCTCCTTGATAGACAAGGAGAAGCCACTGAAAAGTCCATGTCACAGTATCAAGGCTGAATTACTGTAGTCATAAAAATAAGTTAATTCAGAAACAATTCTATCTTCGAGTAGTGCTAATAGAACATAATAAGTAATCACTCTATATAGGAATCGTTCTTTTTCAGTGCACTGAATAAGACATCAAAATCTCCATGTTGTACATGTGTCATTAAATTAAAAGTCTCTTTTCAAGCTGTTAATTTGCTTATATGTTGGTCAGTGAAATAAAAGTTTCAGTGAACTAATCTAAATGTTACAGATTTGGGAACATTTTATGTCAATAAATACTGGTATATAATAGCTAATACCTTTCTGATTTTTTTTTTTTTTTTTATCATTTTGCAGTTTTTTGTTTGTTTTAGAATGGGATTTTTGTTTTGTCTTTTGGTCATTATATGACCGGGATTGAAGAAGGGTCATTAGTAGATATTGGCAATTAGTTTGGAATTTATGCAAAAGCCCTTAAATTAAAAAAAAAAAAAAAAAAAAGCTGTGCCTTAGCTTCTACTAGAGAATGTCAGCCAGCGTTGGTGTTAATTTTAATGCTTTCCATTTCCTTGATATTCAGATCATTTTGCTTAGAGATCTAAGTGTATATTCTGAATTAAACTGCACTGAATATCACTTTGTATGCTCAGGACAAATTCTTACAAATTTGGACTGTTTGAATACTCCATATTCCTCATATCTTTAAGCTAGGCTCCTTTCTTATATAGAGTAATTTGAAACATATTTTTTAACCTTCATAACATAGTCAAATACTCTATTACTGACAACACGTAAAAAACTCGCTTGGATTTTGAAACACAAGAATATCTTGCAGTTTATTGTATTCAGACACTATCTCAGGAAAAGAGAAACATTTTCATTAAATGCATTTCTAAGTGGTCACCAATTTAAATTTGTTTTTAGGACTGTTCATCTTATGTTTTGGTCAAAGGGCAGAAGCAATCATTATTGAGATGGAGTTGGCCAAAGTGTAGATAGTTTCAGAATAACAAACTGGATGTATGTGTGTATATACAAGATAGATAGATACAACGTGTATACACGTGTGTATATATGTAACTAATTGGGAAAACCTGGTTGCCTAGTGGTTAAGTGCTATGGCTGCTAACCAAAAGGTTGGCAGTTCGAGTCCACCAGGCGCTCTTTGGAAACTCTATGGGGCAGTTCTACTCTGTCCTGTAGGGTCACTATGAGTCGGAATTGACTCGACGGCAGTGGGTCTTATATGTAACTAAAGTGAAATAGTGAAAAATATATGCTTATTTTTAATTACAGGAATATATTTGCAGATAAGTGGATTCGGTTTTCCAAAACACTGAACGATTTTATTTTCTAAAACTAAACATTTGTATTTGCAGATGCATAATTTGGTGGGTAACCCAGTATGAAAAAAGGGGGATATATTTTTATTTTACCAGTGCAAACTTATTTTTCTATCAATGTTTCCTACCCTTTCATCCCAATAATGAAAATAAATGAGTGGATAAATAAATGTTTGAGGTTTGTGTCATTCCTGTTTCTAGTAGAACTTGAAACAAAAGTTTAAAAATATTTAGCAGGATTTACAAATATAAGAAAAAAAACTCAGAAGTACATTTGTACTGTGACTGGTGAAGATAGGTCGATTGGAAGTTCACAAAGTACATTTTTAATGAACTTAATGAGTTTGGTAGGGATCCGTCAGTTTTGCAGTGGTTGTAGGTTGGTCCATTGACTGAGGTGAGGAATACAGGAAGAGGACCACCTTTGGAGGTAAAGATTATAAACTGGTGTAACATCTCAGGCACCTTTGATGCATCTGAGTAAAGGTATTAAGGAAGCAATCGTATACACTGGTCTGGTGGCCCCAAGGAAGTCTGTGTTTGAATAGTATCCCCTCTAAGATGTGTATATTTAGGGGTGGGGAAAAGAGTTGTTGAAGAATCTCCTTAAATCCTTCCTGGACATAACTAGGATGGGGCTGTTTTTAAGTGGGGAACTTCAGCAGGGCAAGCTTTGAGGGCAGTGAGTCAGAGAAAATTATGTTACAGACAAACAAAATAAGTTTGTTTCTATAAATTAGTTTTTGTCTTTTTTAATTTAAATTAATAATTGCCTGAATTATAAAGCATAAAAATTGATTAATGTTTTTGCTTCATTCATTTGCTTTATACCTGAGTAATTTGATGGGTAAAGGCCTGATTCATAGGTGAGTGATTATAGTCTTCTTTTATTTTATAGCCATGAAGCTCATGACTGCTCTGGTGAATGTTGCCTTAAACCTCAGTATTCATCAGGACAATACACAGAGACAGTATGAAGCTGAGAGAAATAAAATGATTGGAAAGAGAGCCAATGAAAGGTTAGAATTACTACTTCAGAAACGCAAAGAGGTAAGTTAGTTTCATATAACTGTGGTTGTTATGTTCTGTAAACGTGTAGTAAATATATCATGTTGTTATTAGTTGCCGCCTAATCAATGCTGATTTATGCAACCCATGAGTGCAGAGTAGAACTGCTCCACAGGGTTTTCAAGGCTGTGTCCTTTTGGAAGCAGATTGCCAGACCTGTCCTCAAGGTAATCCTGGGTGCGTTTGAACCACCAGTCTCACGACTAACAGTCAGGTGCTTAATTGTTTGTGCCACTCACGGACCGGTGAATATATCATACTGATTGTTTTTTATTTCCTCTGAAAATGTTTGTGTGTATTTAAAAATTTTTACAGGTTTTCTTAAAAGTTAGATTATTTGATCTGAAAATGTTCATATGAAATGAGAAAGTTCAGCCAGTTGTTGAGTGCTGTCTGATGACAGAAGGAAATCACAGAACAGTCTTACTTTTGGAGGAAGATATCGGAGAGTTAGGTAACTCAGAGAGGTTGTCAGGCCATGGCTCAGAAATGGGGATCTGCAATGCTGCATTTCCAGGAGAAAGCCGAAGACTGCATATTAACTGATGGGTTATTCCTGTGAATGAGATTGATCCCTGTTTTACAATGAAATTTTCATATACATGTTGAAAGTGATTTTAAAGTGGGTTTTTAATGAGAAACATTTTTATTTATCCAATGAGAAATCAAATTTTAGATCTATAGCATTAGCCTGTCTTTTAATTTGGAAAAAAAGAATAATATATTGCTGCAAAGAAACTGTTGCCAGTGAATAACACAGCAAACTTATGATTAAATTACTAGTCGTGTTCTATGTGATATATTATAGAAGTATTAGAACTGTGCCTCAGTGGGTACTATTAACCAAAATATATGCCTCCATTTAAAATTATTTTTTATGTAATAAATGCAGGAAAAGTTTTATTTTTAAAACTTTCAGTAAGTTGTAGTAATTTGAATGATTTACTGTAAAAGTGTTTCCAAGGTTATTTCAGTAACACTTGAAACAAACAATACAGCAAAAGATTAAGTCTGTAGGAATTTTATTGTCACATTTATGCATGCAATGAAAGGAAATATTTCACTGAATATTGCTACATAGCAAATTACAGGACATATTAAGATAATAAAAACCACCTAGAATGTAATTTCACATCAGGGCTTCTGTTGCTGCAGAGCAGTGAAAAACTCAAACCGAAACTCTGAGCAGTAGTGTTGCCTGCCGTGTATATATCTGCTGTGGTATTTTATGTTGTTGCTGCATTACACCGCTATTGGTTAGGATCCTTGCTACGTTCTGTCCTGGAAACTTGGCCTACTTTCCGTAATACAGGTTAATCGGATGCAGAGTAATATTTGGATACTTTAGATGGAGTTGAAAGTTTCCCGTACAGTGGTAGATATGGTAATCAGGGTCGATCCATTACCAAGGAAGGCAAAACTAAACCAGGGACCTGATTTGCACAGAATAGTCATAGAAATTGTGGCCTTGTCCCAAAGCTGATGGTATTTTGAAGATAGGAGACTGGCACACTTGGTTGCACCACTCCTCCTTGTTAGTCACTGTGTGGCATGTGGGAATAAGAGGAGTGGAGGGATGTTGAGTTTGGGAGATTATAAAGCTCGTGTAGTAAAATTTAGCAAGAATGCAACTATACTGGTGATTTTAGACATTTGCTGCACAGTAAATGAGAAAAACCATTGATAAATAACCAGAATGAAAATAAGCAGGAATTAAACACAATATTTTAATTCATGTATTTTTTGCTTTTTCATTTCAGCTGCAAGAAAATCAGGATGAAATTGAAAATATGATGAACTCTATTTTTAAGGGTATATTTGTTCATAGATACCGGTAAGGAATTTTTAAAAATCATTGAGAAGGTCGACTTAAATATTTATTGCTTGTTTGTGGTTCTACCTATTTATAAAACTATAAAAAAATCTTACTAATTACCTTGTTTTGTATGTTTTCTGGAAAACAACTTTGGTTATAAAAGCTAAGTAAGTAAATGTCATATCATATGTATGGTGGAAATTGGGCCACCACCGCTGCCGCACTCTTCCAAATTCAGAACATGCACTGTTGGAAGTAGCCTGTCTGCTTGAATACGCACTGATGGAATATTAATTAGTAAATAACATTAACTTAATGTGGCCTTAATAGGATATCATCAGTTATCTTGACATTTGAAAAAATTAAATGCCCTACTGTTTTTCCCTGCAGTAGTCATCTTGTTCCATGGACAGATTAATCAATAGTCTTTTTTTAATACCTCTGTGAAGATAGGATAAAAAAGGTCAGAAAGGGTCACCCTTGCTGTCACGGATTGAATTATGTCCCCCCAAAAATGTGTGTATCAATTTAACTGGGCCATGACTCCCAGTATTGTGATTTTCCTATATGTTGTAAATCTTACCTCTATGATGTTAATAAGGGAGGATGGGCAGCAGTTGTGTTTGTGAGGCAGGACTCAACCTACAAGACTGGATTGCGTCTTGAGGCAATCTCTTGAGATATAAAAGAAGTGAGCAGAGATGCAGGGGGACCTCATACCACCAAGAAAGCAGTGCCAGGAGCAGAGTATGTCCTTTGGACCCCGGGGTTCCTGCGCAAAGAAGCTCCTGGTCCGAGGGGAAGGTTGATGAGAAGGTTGACAGAGAAAGCCTTCCGCTAGAGTTGACACCCTGAATTTGGACTTTTAGCCTACTTTACTGTGAAGAAATAAATTTATCTTTGTTAAAGCCATCCATTTATGGAATTTCTGTTATAGCAGCGCTAGATGACTAACACACCTGCAAAATAATGCAATTACTCTAATTTTCACTCCTGTTTACCTTCAGCTATACATGTGAAAGTGGAAGCTGTCTCACAGTATTTTTGACATGATCCTTTGTAAAAAAAAAAAAAAATTTTTTTTTTTTGTAGATGAGTTTAATTTGTCTTCCTGTGATATCTGAAAACTTTAAAAATATGTTTTACTATTAAAGAGCGTATTTCACAAAGAATTAATGAATCATATATACGTTTGTTAACTTCTCTTAATTAAAAGTGAAATGGTGTATGTAGGTAGATTAAAAAAATAAAAAGCTAAACCAAACCTGTTGCCTTCGAGTTGATTCCCACTCACAGCGACCCTATACAACAGAAAGAACTGCCCAGTAGGGCTTCCAGGGAACAGCTGGTGGATTTCAACTGCCGACCTTTTGATTTGCAGCCAAGCAATTAACCACTGTGCCACCAGGGCTCCCTGTAGGTAGATAGACATAGATAATAGGAGCACTGTTTTCAGTCACGTTTGAGACTGTAGTTGGCCAATTAACCTAGAGAGTTAGTTACAACAAGAAAGTTAAAAAAAAAAAAAAAAAGCATAGAACTTGCTGTTTAAGTTCTCTCAGAAACAGTTTCTAGTTTTTGTGGTACTGGTCTTGCGCACTTTTTGTTAAATATGGACAACATTTTATATTCTGTGGTGCTGTTGTAAGTGGTACTGGTTTTTTTCTTTATTTCAGTTTTTGGTGATTATAGAAATGATGTGCAATATTGCTAAACTTACTAGTTCCAATAGCTTTTTTCATAGATTCTAGAGGATCTTCTACTAAGACAATAAAAATAAAAAAAAAAAACCCGGTGCCGTCAAGTCGATTCCGACTCATAGCGACCCTAAAGGACAGAGTAGCACTGCCCCATAGAGTTTCCAAGGAGTGTCTGGTGGATTCGAACTGCTGACCCTTTGGTTTGCAGCCGTAGCACTTAACCACTACAGTAAAGTCATTTGCAAATAAAGGTAGTTTTTCTGCTCCTTTTCCAATCTGGATGCTTTTTATTTCTTACCTTATTGCATTGGCTGATGAGACTAGATATCCTTGGTTGTTTCTGATCTTAGGCGCAGTCTTTCGCCATTAAGTATGATGTTAGCTGTAAGTTTGTCATAGGAACCCTTCTTCAGGTTGAGGAAGTTTCTTTCCATTCCTAGTCTCCTTGGAGTGTTTATTAGGAATGGGTGTTGGATTTTGTCCCATGCTTTTTTGAATCTATTTAAGACATTATGTTTTTTTCTTTATTAAGATTTAATAAAGTGGATTAAATTGGTTGTTTGCAAATGTTAACCCAACCTTGTATTCATGGAGTAAACTGTTAATAAGGTGAATTAAATTAGTTGATTGTCAAATATTAACCCAATCTTGAGTTTATGGGATAAAACCCACAAAATCGTGACATATTATCCTTTTTATATATTGTTGGATGTGATTTGCTGATTTTCCTTAAGACTTTTTAATTCATGAGAGAGATGTATCTCCAACTTTTTATTTTATTGAATGTCCTTGACAGCTTAAAGGGTATCAGGTAACGCTGGCCTTGTAGAATAAGTTGCAGTGTATTCTCTCCTCTTCTGATGTCCTGGAAGAATTTGGTACAGTTGGTATTATATCTTCTTTAGGTACGAATGCTGCTGTCGGGCCTAGAGTTGTCTTTGTAGAATGTTTTTGCATATAATTTAAATTTCTTTAATAGATGTAAGGTTGTTCAGGTTACCTGTTGCTCTTAAGTGACCTTTGGTCATCTAAGTTTATTTAAGACAACATCTATTATCTCAGTTTCTTGGCTTAAGAATTGGCACAGCTTGGCTGGATCTTCCATCAAGACCTTTTTTTTTAATGTCATTTACTCCTATTAATTTCTGTCTAAGCACTGCTTTAGCTGATCCCCCCAAATTTGAATATGTTATGTTTCCATTTTCATTCAGTTCTAAGTAATTTATGATTTGCCTTTTGATTTTTTTCTTTGACTCATGGGTTATTTAGAAGTGTGATATTTAGTTTGGAAATATTTGGAAATTTTCTAATTAGTGATTTCTAAACTCCATTGTGGTGAGAAATGTACTTTGTATGATTTGAATGCTTTTAAATTTATTGAGATTTGCTTTATGACCCACAGTATGGTCTATCTTGGTAAATGTTCTATATACTCTGGAAAAGAATGTTTATTCTGCTTTTGTTGGCTAGTATTTTGTTAGTTAGGTCATACTGATTGATGTGTTGGTCAAGTCTTTATTCTTAATTGATTTTCTGTCTATTCTAGCAGTTATTGACAGAAGGGTGTTACAGGAGTACTTCTTGTATTTTTTTATACAAGTCCTTTATCAGATTTATGATTGGCAATTTTTTTCCCCCAGTCTAGCTTTCTTTTCATTTTCTTAATGATGGCTTTGAAGAAAAGTATTTCCAATTTAAATGAAGTCTAATTTATTAATTTTTTCCCCCATGGTCATGTTTTTGGTGTCTTATCAGTGAAAACATTACCTAACCCAAAGTTTCTTCCTGTATTTTATTCCAGTGTTTAATAGTTTTACTCTTAAATTTAAGCCTAGTAGCCATTTTTAAATTATATTTATGTAATATGATTTTATGTATGGCTATAAGTCCATTTTTGCATATGGCTATACAATTGTCCTAGTACCATCTGATGTAAGATTACCCTTCCCCCATTCAATTGCATTGTCACTTTTCTCAAAAATTACCGTAAATGCGAGGGTTTATACCTGGATTTTCTAATCTATCCTTACACCCATACCATCTGTACTGATTACAGTAGCTCTAGAGTAAGTTTTTTTTTAACTGGGCAATATAAATCCTCCTACTGTGTTGTTTTTCAAGGTTATTTTGTCTTTTCTATGTCCTTTTCATTTCTATGTAAATTTTAAGATCAGCTCGTCAATTTTTACTGAAAAACTTGTTGGGATTTCATGGCGATTGTAATGAATGCGTATATCTATTTGGAGGGAATTGCCATTTAACAATATTGAATTTCTAGTCCATGCACATAGAATATAGGAGAACAAAAAAATATTCATGTACCTTTTTATATTCATCTTTTTTTTTTTAAAACCATTTCTGGCATTCTTCTTTTTTTTCCCATAGATTTGAAATTACATGGTGTTATTTCTTTCCAACTTGAATGACTGCCTTTAATGTTTCTTATAAGACAGATCTGCTAGCAACAAATTTTCTGTCTTTGTTTATCTGGAAACATCACTATTTTGACTTCATTTTTTAAGGATAGTTTTGCCGGATATAGAACTCTTGACAGACTGTTTTTTTCCTTGCAACACTTTCAATATGTCATTCTACTGCCTGCTGGCCTTCATTCTTTCTTCTGAAAAGTCACTCATTGATTCTATTGTTACACAGTAGGTTATAAGTCATTTTTCTTTGTGCCTGTCATGGTTTTCTCTTTGGCCTTCAGCAGTTTGCCTATTATGTGTCTTAAGTGTGGACCTCTTTGTGTTTATCCTACTAAGGTATTGTTAAGCTTCTTGGATCCGAAGGTTAACGTTTTTCAGCATTAACCCACTGCCATCGAGTCGATTCCAACTGATAGCAACCCCAAAGGGCTTCCAAGGCTGTAAATCTTTACAGAAGCAAACTACCACATCTTTCTGCCAAGGAACTGCTGGTGGTTTCAAACTGCCCACCTTTCAGTTCATAGTCGAGAGCTTTAACCACTGCACCACCAGGGATCCCTTTTCAGCCCTAACGAGAAGTTTTTAACCGTTATTTTTCCTTTTTTTTTTTTTTTTTTTTTTGCCCATCCCTCTTGCCTCTTTTTTTTTGAACTCCTGTTACACATACGCTAATATGCTTTAAGTTGTCCCCCAGGCCTTTGGGGATCTGTTTGTTTTTTATCTTCTTTTCTTTAGATAATTTCTGTTTACCTGTATTCAGTAGTTCTGTTTCTTCTGCCAACCCAAATAGGCTATTGAGGCCATATGGTGAATTTTTTATTTCTGTTACTGTACTTTTCAGTTGGCTATATTTTTTTAGTTTCTATTTCTTTGTCATATTTTACTATAGTTTGTCATTTCTGTATTTTCATTTAATTATTTATGGCTTCATTTAATTCTTTGATTGTATTTCTTAATACCTGTTGCCATCAAGTCAATTCCAACTCATAGCAACCCTATTGAGTAGAACTGTCCCATAGAGTTTCCAAGGAGTGGCTGGTGGATTCAAAATGCCGACCTTTTGGTTAGCAGCCCAACTTGTAACCACTGTACCACCCAAAAGCCACCAGGGTTCCTTATATTTAGTATAGCTGCTCTAAAGTCTCCTAATTCTAACATCTGGGCCTTTTCAGAGGCAGTTTCTACTGACTGTTTCACGAGTCGGAATCGACTCAATGGCACTGGGTTTGGGTTTCCACTAATGACTAGGGGTCACACTTGCTTTCTCTTTTCATAGCTCATAATTTTTTGTTAAAAATTGTACATTTTAGGTAATATATTGTAGGGAATTTGGAATCTGATTTTTTCCCCTGAGATTTGTTGTTGCTGTTGGGTATTTTGTCATTTAATAATTTACTTGGACTGAGTCTTAGAATTCTGTCTCTCTCGCTCTTTGTGGCCACTCATATCTCTGCGAAAGTTTTTTGTTTTTAACTGTCATTTCCCCCCATGGATTCTAAGAGATTGCCGCTGTGGTTGAATACCTTCGTAGTCAACCAGTGATTGCTTAGACCTTTTACTAAAACAACTCAAGTCAGTAAGTCTGCTTTCTTTGCTGGTGGATCAGAGTGGATGAGGAATGCATTTAAAGTTCAGGCCGATTTCAGGTCTATTCTGGATTTTACTTTCACCAGGGCCCTCCTGGGAACTTTTCTTATGTTTGTGGACAGACTCCTTTTCAGCCAGAGATGTGTAGAGAACCTGGGTCTTCTCAGGTTACTTATGAATTTGCACTCTTTGCCAGCCATTTATATGTGGAAAGCTTATATGGTCACTTTATGACTCTCTCATTTCCTAGATTTTATCATGTTTCGTATAAACTTCTTTGATGGCTTGGGAAAAGGGAAATGTGTTATACATACTTACATATATAGAGAGAAATGAAGTAGATACGGCAAGCTGTTGATAGTTGGTAAATCTTAGTGAGGTATATCATTGTACTATTCTTTCCATTTTTTGGTAAATTAAAAAATTTCAAAATAAAAACTATTTAAAAGAAATTTTTTTTTTTTTTTGTGGCTAATCCACCCGGGTGCTTGGCTCAACCCAAATCAGACTACCACAGTAGTCCCAAACACGACTGCCATGTTAGGCTGATTCTGTAGAGTTCACTGTTTTTATCCATATCTTCATTGTGCTTGGGTATTTCATACTTGGCTCCCAATCAAGTCAGCCTCCTCCAGCATCAAAGCTCATGTTTCTCACAGGCATCCCCAACTCTAGTAACTGTACCTGCCGTTCTCGGTTTTAAGGTGTTCGAAGGAATCAGTTTTATGTGAATGCCATATACTGCCACTGTTGTTACCAAGAGTTGAGGAGCTTTTCATGACTAGATGCTCGTTGATTTTTTTTTTTTTTTGGCCTTTGACTGATTTCCAGAAATTATTTCTAGAAATCATAGTTCTCGACCTTTTTATTTTCTTATTTTTTTCCTTTTTCATTTTGTAATTGGTTTTCCGGGAGTAGATTTTCCAACCACTTCACTCTACCATTGCCTCACCTTCATTTCTGAAAGGTGTTTTTCTTGGTTAGTATGGAATTCTAGGTTGACATTTTTCCTTTTTCAATACTATAAGGGTATTGCTACACTATCTCTGACTTGCTTGTTTCCAACTAAAAAGAAGTCTGTTTTTTTTTTTTTAATCTTTCATCCTTTGCAGTTAATGTGTCTTTTTGCTCTGGGTGCATTTAAGATTTTTCTGTTTATCATAAGTTTTAGGCAGTTCTGTTATAATATTCTTTTGTGTAGTTTCTTCATGTTTCTGTTATCTCTTCCTTGCCTCTAATATGTTTATGCTTTTCTCTGGCCTCTTCAGCATATGTACTTTATTATAACAACATTTTCAATGTTTTTTTTTTTTTTAACTAATTTAATAATCTTTGTCATTTCTGGTTCTGTTTGAATTGATTGATTTTTCTCATTTTGGATTACTTCCTTGCTTCTTTGCATGCCTGATAATTTTTAGTAGATACCAGACATTGTGGGTTTTTTTTTTTTTTTTAGTTGCGTGCTGGTCAGTTTTTTCATGGATAATTTTATGTTGTTAAAAATATCCTTCCCCTTTTTCCTGGGATGCGGTCATATTTGGCTTTTTGAGATTTGTTTTTGAAGTTTGTTAAGCCAGACTAGAGCAGTATTTAGTCTAAGGCTAATTTCCCCCACTACTGTGAGACAATACAGTTCTTTGTGCTCAATGCCCTGTGAATTACAAGGTTTTTCCGCTCTGACTCCTTAGTACACACACTGTTCCGAGCCCTGTGTTTACTCCAGAGATTGTCTTCTCTCCTCTTTCCATTCTTTCCCCAGTCTTGGGTGGTTTATTCATACATGTTGTGCTGATTGGTACTCAGCTGAAGAGATGAAGCTACCCTTCTGCAGATCTCCAGAACTCTCTCTCTCTCTGTGTAAGTCTCCCCTCTTTAGTCCTCTGCCTTGGAAACTCTAGCTACCTTAGCCTCATGAAAACCCCAACTTTTTATCTTCAACTCAGGGACGTACCCAGGCTCTGCCCAGATTACTCTCCTGTGTTCCTGCCTAAAAACTCATTCTGAGCAGTAATCTGGGGCAATCTTAAAGTACTTCTCATTTGTTACATCTTAGGGATTGCTGTCTGTCTTAGTTTCCTAGTTTTGCTGTAACACAAATACCATAAGTGGGTGGCTTTAAATAGCACAAATTAATTTTCTCACACTTATGGAAGCTAAAGTCAGAGTCTTGGCTGTGTCAGTTCCTTCTGTTGGTAACCCCAGGCGTTACCAACAACAAACTTAATGGGTAGTGACAACAACAGAGGGGAGAGAGCAACAATTTTGAGATGAAGTGAAAGTTTATTGTTTTTCAGTTGAGTCTTTAACTTTTCATACTATAAGGAAACATTTAAGAATCATATTTTCAGAGCTGTTCCTACATAATACTGAAGTATTATTTATTCTGAACAAACTCATTCTGTTTTAATCTTCTTATATCCTGAGAGTTGTTCTTAGACCTATCAAATTGATATCAAAATGTGAATATTAATTAGTATTTTTCTTTAAAAGTTAATATATCCATAACGTTTGATTTTTAATTGTTTTTAATGTTTAATGATTTTTTAAATGTTATGTCTAAAATTCTGTGAAGTAAAATATTAAGGAATAATGCAGGTAGTCATGTAACTTGCTCTGTATGAGACTGTTTGTGATACAGTACCTTTCTAATTATTTTCCCACATGAATAATGCAACAATAATGAGATGAAAAATATTTCCAGTTTTATAAACTTACTAATTTCTGATGCATTTTAAAAAACCTCTGGTCAGCCTGAAATAATCGTATAAAAGAATTAGCCAGCAGGAGAGTAAGGGTCTTTAAAATTAGGCAAATGATGTATCAGTTATGTTTTGCCATGTAACAAATTACTGCAAAACTTGGCAGCATAAGACAAAGATTTATTATCTAGTTTCTTTGAGCAGTTTAGCTAAGTGGTTCTGATTCAGGGTCTCTCTAAGACTGCAGTCAAGACATCAGTAGGGATTGTAGCCATATGAGGTTTTTGACTAGGGCTGGAGGATCTGGTTTCCAAGATGGCTTGCGCTAATGGCTGGTGAGGGAAGGCCTCCATTACTTGATTTGTAAGAGCTCTCCATAATGCAGCTGAAATATGTTCAAGACATGGCAGGTGGTTTGCCCTGAGAGAGTGATCTGAGAGAGAAAAAATAAAACAGAAATCACATGTCTTTTATGACCTAGACTTGGGAGTCACAATTAGTCATTTCTACTACACAGTTGTAGCTTTCCATCATCTTTTTCCAAAGATGTAGTCAGTTTGATTCCAGTGTATCCAGTTTGATTCTGGTGAGGTCTATGTGTATTGTCGCCATTTATGTTGGTGAAAAGGTATTTGCAACGAAGAAGTCATTGATCTTGCAAAATTCTATCATTCGATCTCCGGCATTGTTTCTGTCACCAAGGCCAAATTTTCCAACTACCGATCCTTCTTGGTTTCCAACTTTTGCGTTACAATCACCAGTAATTATCAATGCATCTTGACTGCATGTTCGATCAATTTCAGACTGCAGCAGCTGATAAAAATCTTCAGTTTCTTCATCTTTGGTCAGTGGTTGGTATGTAAATTTGTAAGCATATGGATATTATCCTATCACTAACAGCATTGTACTTCAGGGTGGATCTTGAAGTGTTCTTTTTGACGATGAATGCAACACCATTTCTCTTCAAGTTGTCATTCCCAGCATAGACTATATGATTGTCTGATTCAAAATGGCCAATACCAGTCTATTTCAGCTCTCAGGATTCAAATTGACTACATCTGTGGAAAGAGACGCTGGAAAAGCTCAATATCATCAGTCAAAACAAGGCCAGGGAGCGACTGTGGAACAGACCATCAATTGCTCATATTCAAGTTCAAGCTGAAACTGAAGAAAATCAGAGCAAGTCCATGAGAGCCAAAATAGGACCTTGACTATATCCCACCTGTATTTAGAGACCATCTCAAGAATAGATTTGATGCGTTGAACACTAGTGACCAAAGACCAGACGAGTTGTACAAGGACATCATACCTCAAGAAAGGAAGAGGTCACTGAAAACACAGGAAAGAAAAGACCAAGATGGATGTCAGAGGAAACTCTGAAATTTATGAACGTCGAGCAGATAAATCAAAAGGAAGAAATGATGAAGTAAAAGAACTGAAGATTTCGAAGGGTGTCTTGAGAAGACAAAGTAAAATATTATACTGTCACGTGCAGCAAGTTGGAGATAGATAACCAAAAGGGAAGAACATGCTCGGCGTTTCTCAAGCTGAAAAGAACTGAAGAAAAAATTCAGACCTCGAGTTGCAATAGTGAAGGATTGTATGCGGAATATATTAAATGACACAGGAAGCATCAAAAGAAGATGGAAGGAAAAACAAAGATGTCACGTTGAAATCTAAGGTGCACCTGACCCAAGCCATGGTATTTTCAATCGCATCATATGCAAGTGAAAGCTAGACAGTGAATAAGGAAGACCGAAGAATTGACGCCTTTGAATTGTGGTGTTGGCGAAGAATACTGAATATACCTCGGACTGCCAAAAGAACAAACAAATCTGTCTCGGAGGAAGTGCAACCAGAATGCTCTTTAGAAGCAAGGATGGCGAGACTGCATCTTACGTACTTTGGACATGTTATCAGGAGGGATCAGTCCCTGGAGAAGGACATCATGCTTGGCAAAGTACAGGGTCAGCGGGAAAAAGGAAGACCCTCAGCGAGGTGGATTGACACGGTGGCTGCAACAATGAGCTCAAGCATAATGATTGTAAGGATGGCACAGGACTGGGCAGTGTTTTGTTCTGTTGTGCATAGCATCGCCATGAGTCGGAACCAACTCAACGGCACCTAACAACAACAGCACCACATTGTATTCATTAGATGCAAGTTATTAAGTACATTCATACTCTAGAGAAGGGGGATTAATCTCCACCAAAAGGAATATTGGCAAATAATTTGTGGACATATTGTAAAACAACCACAAAGGAGTTTTCATTTTCCTGTCTAGTCTGTTATTACACAATATAATCACAATAGAGAATGATTAACGTATAGCAGGGTGGTATCAGGAAGCAAAGTGGATTGGACTTTTAGAACCCAGATAGAAGACAGATCAACTAAGACCTTTTTTATTGTGACAGAATAGGCTCTTTGGTTACAATTGGTCAGACTGTAAATCTAGAAAAGAATATTTAACTTTTTTCTGTTGAGGTGGGAAGGGTAGCCCAGCATCTGAAGTGGACAAGGACTGGGATTCCAACAAAGCAAGCTGTGTCATAATATTGGCAATGTGTGTAGAGAGGAACTGAGTTCCAAGAACATAAGCTGTTCAGGAGTCTAGTAGATTAGACAAAAAGGCATTAAATGAAACTAGGCCCAGAAGTAAAGATGATTAGAAAAAAGATTTTGAGCAAGAATTCCTTGGTGAAATAAAGCTGAGCTTTTATATTCTGTTGCTTCTGAGAATTAATCACCCATAATCTCAATATCAATGGTAGCTCTAAGAATTAATCTATTAAGAGTGATGGGAGAATGATTGTGTTACCATACTCAGTAATCACTATAGTTTTAATCAGAACACCATACCTATTGATTTTGTCTTCAACTTGCTTCCCTGAGATTTTGCAACAGAAATCTTAGCCTGGCCTTTACTTAGAATCGATTTTCACAAGGGTAATAAAGCAGAAGATAAGTGTAATGGCTCTTTGATGAAGATGACTAATTAATTATTAGGACTGAAATAGGTAAAATGCTAGAATTTGGGTGCTTTCTGGATTTTTTTGTGTTTTGTTTTTGGAGGGAAATTGTTTTGGTTCTGCTGCTGTTATTTGTTCTTTTATTTGGACAGCCCAGTAGAAAACAAAGTATATCAACCTCCTGTTGTTTACACAGAGGTGGTAATTTATATTAAGTGGTAGGATAATACCAAGTTTCAGGCAACGAGGTGAAGCCGTGATTTCTCTAAATTTTTCAAATTCTAATAAAGTTGAAGACGTACATTCCTCTCACCCAGTCATTTCACTGGTAGGTATAAAACAGTGTCTTAGACTTTATTGACCACGTCCTACATCAGTACCCAGTACATTCCAAGAAAGAATGCTTACTTAACGTTAGAGCGTGTGAAGTGCTTTGATATTTCCTGTCCTATATATTTTTAAGTATTTGTTGCCACTCACCAAATTTAATTCGTAAGGCACTAATGAGTATGGATACACTGTTGAAAAACGCTGTTGTTGTCAAGTTGGCCCTGACTCTTGCGCTCATGCAACCCATGCCCAACAGAAAGAAATGCTGTCTGGCCTTGCTTGCAGATGGGTTCATTGTGATTAGTTGGGTTTTCATTGGCTAATTTTTGGAAGTAGATTGCCAGGCCTTTCTTCCTAGTAATCTTAGTCCAAAAACTCCACTGAAACCTGAAGAGCATTATAGCAACATGCAAGCCTCCACTGACAGACAAGTGGTAGCTATGCGTGAGGTGGATTGGCTGGGAATCTAACCTAGGTCTCCCTCAGGGAAGGCGAGAATTCTACCGCTAAACATGACCCTACAGACACTATCACACGTGTGTAGAAGGAGGCATGTACATGATTATTCATGGCATCACAGTTAATAAAAGCAAAAACTTAGAAACAACCTAAATGTCTGTCAGAGAGAAAGTGTATAAATAATTTGTAATATATGCATAAAGAAGAACACTGAGCAGCAGATAAGGCGTTAGAACTACATGAATCAGTATGCTTAAATTGCAACATGTAGAAGGATACTTACAAGATAATATTTATGTAAAGTTTCAAGATACGTATAACAGTACATGTAGTAAAAGCATAAAGATACACAGTGGAAATGATACTCCCTGAATCCAGGATAATCATTTACTTTTGAAGAGATGCATCAGTAGGAGATATATAGGAAGTTGCAACTATATTGTTTTATTTCTTAAGTGAGCAGTGGATGCACAGGTATTCATTAAATTGTCCCCAATAACATTTTCATTTCTGAAAAATTTCATATTAAGGAAAAAAGAAATGTTCTTGTGCCGTTCATATTCAGAATTACAAAGGTCTAGAAACATCCTCTCACAGTTTTAGTGTAGTTTTATATTCTTGTCTGTAAATGTTTGTTGAAAATTAAACGAAAGATTGTAATAACGAACTTGTATTAAAGGATTACTATGTTCCAGGCAATTCCAACTTTTTATTTGTATTAAGTGATTTAATTCCCATAGTAAATGTGAGATAGGTACTATCATTTTCCCTCTTTTACAGATAAGGTAACCTATGAAAGAGGATAGGAACTTATCCAGGGTCACACAGCTAGTAAATGGTAGAGCAGGCTTTGAACTCAGGATGTCATCCTCCAGAATGTGTACTAGTAGCTGCTATGCTGTAGAACCACTACCTGATCAAAAAGTTAATAATTTCTTCAAGGTGTTGGTTTTTGTACACTATTGCACCTTTCCAAAAAATATTAGCTCTTACATGATTTTGTCTCATCTATAACTAATTTGTTTCTTGGTCATAAAAAATTATTTTAATTCACTAGATGTGTGCGACCTTAGAAGGATGCATATTGTGGAGAAACAATTTTCGAGCTCTACATTATTTTGTACTTGGATGTTGGTACCCTGATGTTGCAGAAGATTTAACATTTGTTGACTCCCTAGTAGTTGTAGGGCTTTCTGAAAACTCCAAATGTTATTTCTTAGTCCAGCTAATATAGAGCAGTTAGGCCAAAATAAGATGATTTCTGTAAGCATTTTTTCATTTTGGTGTTGGTAGGTTATATTTTTCAGAAGCCATATGAAAAGCAAAAGATATTCAGGTCGAAGGCCCTTGAGTGCAAATGTAAATACAGTATTTGAAAAAAATGTAATATTTATTGCTTACTGAAAATGAATTTGATATACGTTCCAACTGTGGATATTAGTCATGTGCGTCTTTTTTTTTCCCCCCCTCTAGTGATGCTATTGCTGAGATTAGAGCCATTTGTATTGAAGAAATTGGTGTATGGATGAAAATGTATAGTGATGCTTTCCTAAATGACAGTTACCTTAAGTATGTTGGCTGGACTCTTCATGACAGGGTAAGTTACTCTGCTCCCAGCTTGCGTGGCAGATATGCTCTCTCAATACTGGAAATCTGCAGTCTTAAGGGAGTTTCTGGGTTGTGCAAATGGTTAACATGCTCAGCTGCTAACCAAAAGGTTGGAGGTTTGAACACCCACAAAGGCTCTCAGAAGAAAGGCCTGGCAACCAACGTCTGAAAAATCAGTCATTGAGAATTATATGGGACACAGCTCTGCTCTGACATGCATTGTGGTCACCATGAGTTGGAATCAACTTAAAGTTAACTGGTTAGAGTTTTAAGAGAATGTAGTATCCCATGAAGCTAATTTTAATCTCTTTCTAGTTTGGAAGCAAAGAGATTCCTTATTTCTCTTAATACATAAAAACCAAATAAGCTTGGGGACGGAGCCAACATGGTACCATAGAGGGAAGTACCACCCCATCCCTTCAGAGCAAAGACTCGAAAAACTAAGTAAAACAGAGACAAACATCAGTCTTGGAACCCCAAGCGTCAAATGAAGAGATAAAGAACTCAGCCAAGGACTGAATGGAGTCAGAAACTAACAGAAAGCAGGGAGTAAAGAGAGATATGAAGTGGAGGTCTCCTATCAGTTAACAGGGCTCGGATTCGACATCTTGGACTCCTCAGCCACTGAGATCAGTGGACAGGGGGCACGGAGAGGCAGCTTCACAGAGCTCCAATCAGGAAACAGAGCACCCAGTAACCAGGGATACACGCTTTCCCACCCCCTACACTTCATCCCTCTTCACAGCCTCCACTGCGTCCCTGTGGGCCATAGTCACCCAGCTGAGGAGGCTCCAGCAGCATGCTGCTTGGATTCATCTGGCTCACAGTGGCCGGCTCCTTCCGTGCCATTTTTTTGATGCCATTGTTGCTTTATTTGGCTTCTTTTGGTTTTTTCTCTATCACCTTTTTTCACTTTCTTTCTCTTGAAAACTTGCCTTGTGTACCATCTCCACTTCTTGACAAGTTGTGAAACACCGCTTAGCAGGGGAACCATTTCCCCAGTCCTGGCACCATGCTAGTGGGATCCCAGGGAGCATTTTTTCTTTTGTTTTTCTTCATTTCTCAGTTTCTCATCTCTCTACTCTCCTTCTTTTCCTGTCTACTGAACACCTGGTACGTTGTGCCATCTCCAAACCTTCTAGATGGGCTGTGCCACTCAGCTTCGGAGCCACTTCCCTGGTCCACTCAGCCATGTTGGTGGGATCCCTGGGGACATTTATTTATATATATATATACACATAGATATGTATATGTGTATATGTATTCCTTTCTGTTTTTCTTCATTTCTCCATTTCTCATCTCTCTCTACTTTTGTACCTTTCCTGCCATCTCCAACCCATCTAGATGGGCTGTGCAGTTCCTAGCAGCTTGGTAGCCACTTCACCAGTCTGAGCTGCCACACCATTGGGCTCCCTTGGGAATTTTTTTTCTTTTCTCAATTTCTTATCTGTCTACCATCTGTTTCTTCTTTTACCTGAACACATGGTGACATTTGCCATCTCTGCTCCTTCTAGACAGGCTGCTATTTCCCTGGTCTGTGGCACTATGCTGGTGGAATCCTGGGGTTATTTTTTTCTCATTTTGTTCATTTCTCAGTTTCTCTTCACTCTCTGCTTACCTTTTTTCCCTGTCTCCTGAATACCTGGCACTGTGTGCCATCTCTACCCCTTCTAGACAGGCTGTGCAGTGCCTCGCGCCTTGGAAGCCACTTCCCAGTCTGCACTGCAAAGCCAGTGGGCCTCCTTGGAGATTTTTTCTTTTCTTGCTTTTTTTTTTTCTTTCTCTACCATCTTTCCCTTCTTTTCTCCTGAACACCTGGCGCCATGTGCCATCTCTGATACTTCTAGAAGGGCTGTGCACCACGCAGGTAGGGAGCCACTTCCCTGGTTAGCACCACCACAACAGTAGGCTTCCTCAGGACATCTTTTTTTTTCTTTTTTTTTTACCTTTCTCTCTTCTCAATTTCTTGTCTACCTCTACCTTCTTTCATTCCTTATCCTTCTCCTGAACACCTGACAATATGTGCGATCTTCTTTCCATCTTGACAGGCTGTGCAGTGCTACTCGACTGGTGACCTGCTTCCAGAGGGCTCCCTTGGGGCATTGTTTTGTCGCTTTCTTTTCTTTACTTTCTTTGCTCTTTTCTCAATTTCTTGTCTCTCCCTATCTTCATGACTTACCTTTCTCCTGAAAACCTGGACTGTCTGCCATCTCTGCTCCTTCTGGACTGGCTTTGCAGTGCAGCTCAGCTGGGGACCTGCTACCGGTGGGCTCCCTTAGGGCATTTTCCTTTTCTGCCTTTCTTCTTTTTTTTCTTTCTTTCTTTTTTTTTTTTTTTTTGTCTCTCTCTACCACCCTCCTTTTCTTTCTCCTGAATACCTTTCACCTTTTTTTTTCTCAGTTTCTTGTCACTCTCTGCATCCCTTCCATCCCTTTCTTGCAACCACATAGTTGCATGTGCCTTTCTCTCCCCTTTCTTTTTTTTAATCTAGTTTCTTATCTTTCTCTTTTTTCCTTTGATTTCTCTTGGTCTTCTAGCTGCATGTGCCACATCTGTCCATTCTTGATGGGCTGTGTCTCACTGTGTGGCTAGAAAGCCACCAGCACATGACTTCCCGAGGTCTGTGCCACTGCAGTGGCAGAGTCCCTCAGCAGTTCTTTTTTTGGCTCCTCTTTCTCTTCTTTCCTACACCCACTTAGCTCCACACATCACAACTTCCTCCCTCCATCCTGCTTATCTGTACTGTGTACTGAACACCACATCCCCAAGCAGCACAGGCACATCCTACTGGAACCTACCCTGCATTGACACCTGGCCCTGCCCTGTCAGCCCTGGTACGTGCCATGAGCAGCCCACCCCAGCCCCTTCTGCTGGATCTCCCCTGATGCATCATAGCTGAACAACTGGCTCTGCCCACTGGACAAAGTGGTGAGAAGTACCGTGCCCACAGAGAAGCAAACAACAAAGAACACACAACCAGCCAGCTGAGACATAACCAAATAAACCAAAAAACTGGATGAAACAGACAAATCTACAATCAGTAAATAAAGAAAATAACAACTACTGAATGTCCCGAAGACAGCAGACGATATCAAAACATAAAAAAACAGGATAGGACAGTTCTAGTATGCGTGAAAAAGAAAATGGCAGATGACCTTCCAGCAGAAGAAAAGGCACTGAAACTACCTGATAGGGAATTCAAATCTTTAATATTCAGAGCTATCCAAGAGTTGAAGGAAAATGAGGGAAAAATAGACAAAATCATGAAAAAGACAAGACAGTGCAAGAATTCAATAAAGTAATACACAAACAAAATGTCAAAGTAAATTCATAACTAGAAATCATGCAAAAACAACAATTAGAAATCCAAAAGATAAACAACAAGATTTCAGAAATGGACAGTGTCGTAGAAGGTCTGATTAGCACATTTAAAACAATGAAAGACAGGTTCAGCAAAATTGAAAACAAATACATGTATACCACTTTGTTTGAGGAAAAATCAGAGAAAAGAATGAAGAAACCCTAAGAATGATGTGGGATACAATCAAAAGCAAAAATTTGAGTGATCAGAGTTCAAGAATGGGGAGAAAACGGAAAACACAGAATGGATCACTGAAAAATTGCTGAAAGAAAACTTCCCTACTTATCATGAAAGATGAAAACGTGACCAGCCAAGAAACACAACGAACCCCATATAGGGTAGACACCAAAAGAAAATCACCAAGACATATCATGATCACACTCACTAAAACGAAGGATGAAGAAAGAATCCTGACAGCAGCTCAAGAAAAACGAAGACTCACATACAGAGGAGAAATAATAAGACACCTCTGATTACTCAGCAGAAATCAGCAGGTAAGAAGGCAATGGGGTGACATATATAAAACCTTGAAAGAAAAAAATTGCCAACCAAGAATAACACATCCTGCAAAACTCTTGCTCAAATATGATAGTGAAATTTGAACATTTCCCAATAAACAAATTAAGGAAATATGTGAAAAACAAACCATACTTATACAAAATTATTTTTAAAAGCACTATGATTTGAGAACAAACAACATCAGACAACGGCCTGAATCTAGGACACAAGACCACATCAGCCAGACACCAACCTAGGTGATGAAATCTCAAGGATTAATCAAAACTAAAGATTTACAACAGGGAACCGGAGAAGTTAATCTGTAAATGACAACAACATTAGAACAATAGAAGAGGGAATAAACGGTGTACATATAGAATTTTCAAGTGAAGAGGAAGGCAAGGCAATACCAAGTAATAAAAGATTGGTTCAAACTTAGGAAGATAAGGGTAAATTTCAAAGTAACCTCAAAGAAATTTAGCAAACCTACTCATCAAAATAAAGAAGGAAAATATAAACTCTCAGTAAACATAAAATCTGCAAAAACAAAAGAAATGGAAAAGAACGTACAGAAAAAGGAATTTAGCACAAGACAATAAGAGGAACAAAGAAAACATCAGCACCACAGAAAAAGCACTACAAAATTACAGCAATAAACCCTAACCTATCAATAATTACACTGAATGCAAGTGGCCTAAATATACCTATAAAGAGACAGAGTGACAAAATGGATTAAAAAAACAGGATCCATCAATATGCTGCCTACAAGAGACACACCTTAGAAAGAAACAAATTTATTAAAAATGAAAAGTCGGAAAAAAATATATCAAGCAAACAGCTACCAAAAAAGAGTAGGAGTGGCAACACTAATCTCAGATAAAATAGACTTTAAAACTAAACCCACCATAAAAGACAAAGAAGGGCATTATGGAATGTCTAAAGGAACGATCCATCATGAAGACATATCCATAACAAATACCTATACACCCAATCGTAGGGCTGCAAAATACATAAAACAAACTCTTTATCAGCACTGAAAAGAGAAACTGACAGTTCCACAATAGTAATAGTAGGAGACTTCAACACAACACTCTTAGTATAGGACAGAACATCTAGAAAGAAACTGAGCACAGATACAGAAGATCTAAAGGCCACGATCAGCCAACTTGACTTCACAAACATATATAAACCACCCGACAGCTGCACTATACACATTCTTTTCCAATAGATATGAAATTTTCTACAGAATAAAGCACATCTTAGGCCACAAAGCAACCCTCAACGAAATCCAATACACTGAGATAATACAAAGTATCTTCTCTAATCCCAACACCATTAAAGTAGAAATTAACAGCAGTAAGAACAAGGAAAAAAATCAAATACATAGAAACTTAATAACACCTTGGTTAAAAACCACTGGGTAACAGAAGAAGTCAAAGATGGAATAAAAAAATTCCTAGAATCACAGCAGGGTAGCAGGATCCAAGGTAAACATGCAAAAATCAGTTAGATTCCTATACACCAATAAAGAGAACAATGAAAAGGAAATCACAAAAACAGTACCATTTATAATAGCCTCTAAGAAAATAAAATGCTTAGGAATAGGTCTAACTAGGTATGTAAAGGACGTGTACAAAGAAAACTGCAAAACACTACTGAAAGAGACCAAAAGATCTATATAAATGGAAAAACATACCACGCTTATGGATAGGTAGACTCAGTATTGTGAAAATGACGATTCTACCCAAAGCGATTTACAGATACAGTGCAACCCCAATCCAAATACCAACAACATTCTTTAAACAGATGGAAAAACTTAACATTATATGGAAAGAGAAGAGTCCCCAAATAAGTAAAGCACTGTTGAAGAATAAAGTAAGAGGACTCACACTACCTGACCTCAGAACCTAACATACGGCTACAGTAGTCAAAACAGCCTGGTACTGGTACAATAACAGATACATTTACCAATAGAACAGAATTGAGAACCCAGATGTAAATTCATCCACCTATGATTACATGATCTTCAACAGGGGCCCAAAGTCCACCAAATAGGGAAAAGACAGTCTTTTTAAAAAATGGTGCTGGCAAAACTGGATGTCTGTCTGCAAAAAAATGAAACAGGACCCATACCTCACACCATGTACAAAAAGTAACTCACAATGGACCAAAGACCTAAATGCAAAGCCAAAAACTATGCAGTTCATAGAAGAAAAAATAGGATCAATGGCAGAGGCCCTAATACACAGCATTAACAAGATACAACACACAAACTCGAGAAAATCAGCTAGATAATTGGGATCTTCTAAAAATTAAACATTATGCTCATCAAAAGACTTCACCAAAAGAGTAAAAGGAGAACCTACAGACTGGGGAAAAAAAATTTGGGTATTACAAATTAGACAAAGGTCTAATCTTTAAAATCTACAGGAAAACCCAAAACTTCTATGACAAAAAGACAAATAATTCAGTTAAAATATGGGCAAAGGAAATGAAGAGATGCTTCACCAGAGAAGATGTTCAAGCTACTAACAGACACATGAGTAAATGCTCCCAATCACTACATTACCCAACGCAACCCAGTGCCGTCGAGTCACTACATTAGAGAAATGCAAATCAAAACCACAGTGAGATCCCATCTCACCCCAGCTTTACTGGCACGAATAAAAAAAAAAAAAGGAAATAACAAATGTTGGAGAGGCTTCAGGGAGATCGGAATTCTTATGCACTGCTGGTGGGAATGCAAAATGATACAAGCATTTTGGAAAACGATATGGTGCTTCCATAGAAAGCTAGAAATAGAAATACCATATGATCCAGCGGCCCCACTCCTAGGAATACATCCTAGAGAAAGAAGAGCTGTCACACAAATAGACACATGCACACTCGTGTTCATTGCACCATTGTTCACAATAGCAAAAACATGGAAGCAACCAGATGAATAGATGAACTGTGGTACGTACATACAATGGAGTATTATGCAGTGAAGAACAATGATGAATCTGTGAAGCATCTCATAAAATGGATGAAACTGGAGGGCATTATGCTGAGTGAAATGAGTCAATCAGAAAAGGAGAAATACAGTATGAGACTACTACTGTAAAAACTCATGAAAAGGTTTTCATACAAAAAGAAACAATCTTTGATGGTTATGAGGGAGGGGAGGGCTGAGGATAGAAGAACACTGAATAGACAATAAATAAGTGGTAACTTTGGTGAATGGTAAGACAGTACACAATACTGGAGAAGCCAGCACAACTTGTACAAGGCAAGGCCGTGGTAGCCCCATAGACACATCCAGATTTCATGAGGGACCAAATTGGTGGGCCGATGGCTGTGGGGACCATGGTCTTAGGGAACATCTAGTTCAATTGGCATAACATAGTTTCTAAAGAAAATGTTCTACTTTCTGCTTTGGTGAGTAGCATCTCAGGTCTTAAAAGCCTATGAGCAGCCTTCTAGGATTCTCCACTGGCCTCATCCCTTCAGAAGAAAACTGAAGACACAAGGGAAAGATTAGTCCAGAGGACTAAAGAACAATATCTACCATGGCCTCCACCAGAGTAAGTCCAGTACAACTAGGTCGTGCCCAGGTACCATCACTGACTGCTGTGTTGTGAATCACAATAGAGGGTCCCAGACAGAGCTGGAGAAAAATGTAGAACAAAAATCTAACTGAAAAAGAAAGACCAGACTTGCTGGCCTGACAGAGACTGGAGAAACCCTGAGAGTATGGCCCCGAGCACCCTTTCCGCTCAGTAATGAAGTCACTCCTGAGGGTTACCCTTCAGCCAAAGATTGGACAAGCCCATAAAACAAAACAAGACTAAAGGGGCACACCAGCCCAGGGGCAAGGACTAGAAGGTAGGAGGGAACAGAAAAGCTGATAATAGGGAACCTAAGGTTGAGAAGGAAGACTGTTGACATGTCATGGGGTTGTTAACCAATGTCATAAAACAGTATGTGTGCTGTAAACTTTGATCTAAAGTACAATAAAAAAATTCCTAAAATCAAAGGAGAATGAAAATATACTGCAAAGGCAGTGGTCAGAGGTCAGTTGTAGCAATAGATGCACACATCAAAAAAGAAAAAAGGGACAAAATTAAAATATTAGCTACACAACTCAGATAGGAAGACAACAGCAAAAGAAGCCCACAGCCACTAGAAGAAAGGAAATAAAAAAGATCAGAGCAGAAATAAATGAAATAGAGAATATAAAAACAATAGATAGAATATAATTAAAAGTGGGTTCTCTGAAAGGATCAACAAAATCAACAAACCATTGACTAAATTGACAAAAGAAAAATAGAAAGGAACCAAATAACCCAAATAAGAAATGAGATTGGGGTCATTACAACAGATCCAACTGAAATAAAAGGGATCATATGAAAAACTATACTCCAACAGATTTGAAACCTAGAAGAAATGGATAAATTTCTAAAAACCCAGTGTCTACCCAAACTAACATAAAATGATGGTGAAAATCTCTACAGACCCGTAAGAAAACAAGAGATTTAAAAGATAAAAAAAAACAAAAAAAAAAAACTCCCCCAAAAAACAGCCATGGCCCAAATGGCTTCAGTGGAGAATTCTACAGAACATTCAGAGAAGAGCTTACACCAGTACTCCTCAGACTATTCCAGAACCTAAAAAAAAGGAAGGGATAGTTCCACATTCATTCTATGAAGCCAGCATAACCTTACACCAAAACCAGGCAAAGGCACCGAAAAAAAAAAAAGAAATTATAGAGCAATCTCTCTCATGAATATAGATTCCAAAATTCTAGCTAATAGAATTCAGCGTCATGTCAAAAAAGTAATGTACCATGACCAAGTGGGATTCATACCAGGTATGCAAGGATGGTTCAACATTAGAAAATCAATTGGCATAATCCACCACATAAATAAAAGAATAACATGATCATCTTAGTGCAGAAAAGGCATTCAACAAACTGCAACACCCATTCCTGATATAAACGCTCAATAAGATAGATATAGAAGGAAAATTCCTCTACACAATAAAGGGTGTCTATACAAAACAAACTGCTAACATTTTTAATAGAGAGTGGCTGAAAACATTCCCCTTGAGAACAAGAATAAGACAAGGATGCCCTTTATCATCACTCCTGTTTAACATTGTGCTGGAAGTCTAGGCTAGAGCAATAAGGCAAGAAAAAGAAATAGAGGGCATCCAAATTGGTAAGGAAGAAATAAACTGTCCCTGTTTGAGGATATGATACTATACATAGAAAACTCAAAAGACTCCACAACAAAACTACTGGAACCAATAGAATGATTCAGCAGACTAGCCCATGATAAACATAAAAAAATCAGTTGGATTCTTACACGCCGGTAAAGAGAACTAACTACAAAGAGGAAATCAGGAAAATGATGCCATTTATAGCAGCCCCTAAAAAAATAAAATGCTTAGGAATAATTCTAACCAGAGATGTAAAAGACCTATATATAGAACACTACAAAACTGTAGTGTAAGAAACCAAAAGAGATCTACATAAATGAAAAAGCATACCATGCTTATGGATACATAGCCTAAACATTGTGTAAATGTCACTTCCACCCAAAGCAGTCAACAAATGCAAGGCAATTGCAATCCAAATACAAACAGCATTTCTTAAAGAAATGGAAAAAGTAATCATTAACTTTGTATGGAAAGGGAAGAGGCCCCAGATGAGTAAAGCATTGTTGAGAAAGAAGAATAAAGTACGAGGACTTGCACTACCTTTCCTCACAACCTACTATACAGCTATGGAAGTCAAAGCAGCCTGGTACTTGTACAACAACATGAATGTTGAACAGTGGGATGGAATTGAGAACCCAGATAGAAATCCATCCACCTATGGTCACCTGATCTGTGACAAGGGCCCAAAGTCTATCTAATGACGAAAAGACAGTCTTTTTAGCAAATGGTTGTGGGAAAAATAACCATCTGCAAAAAAATTAAAGAGAGCCTCTACCTCACACCATACACAAAAACTAATTCAAAATGCATCAAAGACCTAAATATGAAACAAAAAAAAAAAATAAAGATCATAGAAGAAAAATTAGGATCAATGCTAGAGTTCCTAATACACGCCATTAACAGGATACAGACAATACCTATACAAACCATACCTAACAACACACAAACTGTAGAAGACAAGCTGGATAACTGGGATCTTCTAAAAAGTAAGCACTCCTGCTTATCAAAAGACTTCACCAGAATAGTAAAAAGAAAACCTACAGACTGGGGAAAATTTTGGGTATTACAAATCCAACAAAGGTCTAACCTCTAAAATCTACAGGAAAATGCAACACTTCTACAACAAAAAGACAAATTTTCCAATTAAAAACTGGGCAAAGGAAATCAACAGAGAATTCACCAAAGAAGACATTTAAGTGGGTGACAGGCACATGAGGAAAAGCTTGAGATCACTAGCCATTGGAGAAATGCAAATCAAAACCACAGTGAGATACCATATGACCCTGGCATTACTGGCACAAATTTAAAAAATACAAAATAACATGTTAGAGAGGCTGCGGGGAGATTGGAACTCCTATGCATTGCTGGTAAGAATGCAAAACGGTACAACTGTTCTGAAAAACAATACGGCACTTCCTTAGAAAGATACAAATAGAAGTACCATAGAATCCACTCTTGGGAATATATCCTAGAGAAATAAGAGCCGTCACACGAATAGACATATGCACAACCATGTTCATTGCAATGTTGTTCACAGTGGCAGAGAGATGGAAACAGCCTAGGTACCCATCAGCAGATGAATGGATAAACTATGGTATATACACACAATGGAGTGTTATACAACAATAAAGAACAATGATGAGTCTGTGAAACATCTCATAACATGGATGAATCTGGAAGGCATTATGCTGAGTGAAATAAATGAATCATAAAAGGACAAATATTGTATGCGACCACTACTATAAAAACTCATGAAAAGGTTTACATGCAGAAAGAAAAAATATTTGATGGTCGTGAGTGACGGAGAGGTGGGGAGGGAAAACACTAAATAGACCATACGTAAGTGGTAACTTTGATGAAGAGTAAGACAGTGTGCTGTACTGGGGAAGCCAGCATATCCTGATCCAGGCAAGCTCATGAAAGCTCTGTAGACATATCCTGTGGAACTGAGTTACTGGCCTGAGGGCTGTGGGGACCTAGGTCTTGGGGAGCCTCTAGCTCAATTGGCATAATACAGTTTATAAAGAAAATGTTTTACATCCTACTTTGGTGAGTAGCATCTTAGGTCTTAAAAGCTTGTGAGTAGCCACTGAAGATACTCCACTGTTCTCACCCCTTCGGGAGCAAGGGAGAGAGAAGAAAACCAGACAAGGGAAAAATTAGTCAAGGGACTGATGGACTGCGACTACCACAGCCTCCACAGACTGAGCCCAGCAAAACTACATGGTGCCTGGCTACCAACACTGACTGCTCTGACAGGAATCACTATAGAGGGTCCCGGACAGAGCTGCAGAAAAATATACAACAAAATTCTAATACAAAAAAAGACCAGACTTACTGACCTGACAGAGACTGGAGAATCTCCCAGAGTATGGACCCCAGACACCCTTTTAGCTCAGTAATGAAGTCACTCCTGAGGTTCACCCTTCAGCCAAAGATTAGACGGGCCCATAAAACAAAACAAGACTAAAGGGGCACACCAGCCCAGGGTCAAGGACTAAAAGGCAGGAGGGGACAGGAAAGCTGGTGATTGGGAACCGAAGATAGAGAAAGGAGAGTGTTGACATGTCCTGCGGTTAGTAACCAATGTCACAAAACAATATGTATACAAATTGTTTAATGAGAAGGTAGTTTGTTCTGTAAACCTTCATCTGAAGTATAATAATAATTAAAAAATAAGCTTTCTTGTTTTGAATTCTCTAGGATCACATCACCAAAAACCAAACCAAACCTGTTGCCGTCAAGCCGATTCCCACTCATAGTGACCTTGTAGGTCAGAGTAAAACTGCCCCATAGAGTTTCCAAGGAGCAGCTGGTGGATTCAGACTGCCAACCTTTTGGTCAACAGCCAAGCTCTTAACCATAGCGCCATATCACAGCAGAGTGTTTTACCAGAGTTGACTAGATTTGTTGGAATGCTAGAATGCTTAATCTGAAAAGCTGTTTCCACCTCTACCCTTGAGAACAGGCTCTGGCCTTAAAAGGAATCCCGTATTGTTGAGTCCTCAACAAGTAATCCTCAAAATAATCACGGGTGAAAAAACAGTGCCGTTGAGTCAATTCCAACTCATGATGACCCCACCTGTATTTTAAATTATTACATTCTATTATTTGGATTGTTAAAAGTATATAGCAATTACAAGACTTTTTTTTTTTAAAGATGTAGTTATATTCTTAGACTTTTAATGCAAATTTGTTAATATTCTGAAACTTATTTTCTATATCATATTCCTCCTAGCCTGTAGAGCATTTACTTTTTAAATAGCATTGTTAAGTTTTACCAAAGGTGTTTTGAAAACTCAAAATTACATAAATTATAATAAAAAGGCCCAAAGGCATTTTATATACCATTTGTGCTACAGGAATTCAGAGCATAGGGAGATCATCACAGTTTGGTTGCTCAACTTCACAGTTAACCAATTTTTTTTTATTTTATTATGATAAAATATACCTAACAAAAAATTTACCACTTCAATCATTTTTAAGTGTATAATTCAGTGACATCAGTTACATTCACCATGTTGTGCTATCATTATCCCTTTCCAAATGTTTTTCATCACCCTAAACAGAAACTCAGTCCCCCTTAAGCATTAACTTCTCAAGCACCATCCCTCTGCCCCATGTAACCATTAATAAAGTTTGATCCTGATACACTTTGCTATTCTAGATATTTTGTAGAAATGGAATCATATAGTACATGTCCTTATGAGTCTCAACTTATTTCACTCAGCGTGTTTTTAAAGTTCATACATGTGGTAGCATATACCAGAATTTCATTTTCTTTATGAGTAAAAAATGTTCCATTGTATATATGTACCATATTTTGTTTATCCATTCATCTGTGGTTGGACAGTTGGGTTGTTTTCACCTTTTGCCTATTCCGAATAATGCTGTAATGAACATTAATGTACAAATATCTCAGTCCTTGCTTTTTCAGGTATTGTGGGTATATACCTAGAAGTGTAATTACTGAGTCATATGTTAATTCTATACTTATATTTTTTGGAACTGTCAAATTGTTTTCCACGGTAACTGTACCATTTTACATTTCTGTTACCGCAATTTCGTGAGTTAGAGCCGCCTGCCGCAAATAGCCAGTTCTTGAGACAGGGTGAGGTTGGTGGCAAGAGCTTTATTAGATATACCAGTATATGGAGACAGAGGGAAATGATCTCCTCTTAAAGTCGTCTGTCTCACCAGACTACCAATTAGCTCAGGTTTTTAAGGGAAGAAGGGGCCATAAGTTTTTGGGACTTGTGGAATGTGCACTCTCTTTCTTCTGTTTGGTTTCGGTGGTTGTATCTCAAACATGTTGATCTTTTCCTGTCATTATCCCATCAGCTCAGTGGGTAGCTGGCGCCATCCTTCGTCTTACTTGAGAGGCATAGATCAATATCACTTGTTTTCCACAGTCCTAGAGGAAACATTGGTTAACACTTAACCATTTGGGGAGCTAGCATCAGGATCTTACTTGGAGGCAGGGATGGGCTAGGGGAGAGAAAGAAGAAAAAAAAATGGCTCAGGTACTGTTCAAGGTTATGGTTGAGCAGCCTGTTTCAATCGCCCCTTTTTTTTGTAGGTTTCTCAGTCTTGGGAAACAGGGCACTGTGTCTCTCTCCAGCTACTTCCTACTGGATGGGGATGTCGGATGGAGAGAAACCTGACATCTACTAGGGGTCATATACAGGTTACAGTTTGGAAAGATGAAATTCGGCAGTGTCTTGTTCGATTAAGTGACACACATCCCCGGAGTCTGGGAAACGAGTAGTTCGATCTACCAGGGCAAAGACCTTTCCAGCCTTGAGGGTGTTGGTGGCGCCCCTGGTAACCACTTTTATTAGACAGGGAGTGCAGATGCAGACCAAAGCAACTATTGCTCCCAAAGTTATTAAAGGGGTCAACCATGACCCCAAGGTGGGGAAAAGGTTAGTGAACCGATCCCACATGCTCTCTTGCCTAGGTGTTGGGGCAGTCCATCTGGTTACCTTGTGGATAGCACCTGGTCCTACCTCTTCCTCTCTGGTGGTGATTATCTAGACACAACAGGTTTTGTTAGTCACAGCACACACTCCTGCCAATTTGGCTAATAAGAAGTCTAAGGCTATTATATTATCTAGGATCACATCTGCTAAGAGGTTTGTTGTGCTCTAAGCGCCTTTTCAGTTCCTAGGGCTAGCAGGTGGATAGTGTCCGACAGGTTTCTAATGGCTGCCTCCATGTGGTACATTCCTAAACCTGGAATAATTTTTCTCAAGAACCACCACCCAAACCCGTTTTCCTCCAGAACAGGGTTAGTTTCCATCCCTGTCACTTCTAGGGATGTAGGATCTACTGAAAACACATCCCTTTTCTTTCAGGGGATCTTCATGGTGTGTTAAGCAGACGGTGGATGAACTTGGGTTGGGAAAGTCAGGAACCCCAGAGTACACTGTCCCACAAAGTGGGCTCCTTGTTAAGCATTGAATGGCCCAGGTGTAAGGTGATGGCCTAGGGACGGGGACTTCGCTGGTGGGATAGGGTCTCCCTCCACATAGGGAGGCGTATCCTGGTGGAGCACACAAGGATAGTTTCTTACTGGGGCCATTGGGAATACTAGAATTGATGTAAATCAACTGGGATATGGTCAAAGATTTGTTGCAGGACGAGAGAAGCTGGAAGTCTTGAAAAACCTGCCATGTGACTTTACCTCGGGGGCTTTGTGATTTTGTTTCCCATCTGGTTCCCAAGGTATGATTATAAAGATTAGCAAGGAGAAAACAAGGTATGGAAAATGGGTACCATATGAGCCGAGCTCGGATTGGGGCCTCGGGGGCATGGTGAGTCAAGGTACAGTTAGCGAGATCTTTGTGATAGTCAAAAATTGGTGCTCCCACAGGGCTTAAAGGTGCTCCTGACCGAGGAAGATGATGGCATATCCAGCAGTTGCTGAGATTTCCCCCCCTCGACCACTGCTTGGGACATGGTGAATAGGCCATTGGATGACCAGTCCCACCCATCTGAGAGGTGGGCAGGCTCTTGATATCCTACAACAACTACCTGGATTCCTTCCCCCCTACTGATTTCAATATTTTTTGGCGACCCTTTTTTAAACTTCACACAGTAATAAAACCCTGCATCAGACAAGGTTATATCTGAAATAATGATCAAAAAGTCTCGATTGTATGGCCGAGTGATGTTAGCCATGGGGGTCACTCAGGAGGAGCCAGCAGTTTTAAAGCCCCAGACAACCGTCTGTTCTTTCTCCGGGATTACCAATATCCATTTAACAGGGCAAACTGGAGTCAGAGACGATACAACACATGGAAGAGTCAGGGCACCTCCTACTTGTAAGGTCAGGGTCCCTCTGGTTTGCAGAATCACAGGGGCCTGATTTGTTGCCACGGTGTGGCATGTGCCTTGGAAGAAAAGGAAAACAAAGGTTAAAACTATCATTTTGTAATTTTTTTAAACCTTTAACCGGTGTGCAGGAATAAGGTGAGTGTTCAGTTCCTTCTTTTTCAAGCGGAGCTGTTTTTACTCTGGAATGATCCACCCATGCAGTCACTCCCGCCAACTTTAAAGATGAGTGAGTAGTCAGGAGGACTTCAAAAGGCCCCTCCCATTTGGGAGCCAGCTGGTCTTCAGGGTGCTGGTGTCTCCAAGTCTTTAGTAATACCTGATCTCCTGGCCGGAATCTGTGAAGAGGGGTATCAGAGGGAAAAGACAGATGGAGAGAGGCATATTGGTTAATAATGTTTACAACAGCTCCCAGGGAACGGATCCAGTCTCTCTTTTCTACCTCTGTCGTTACCAAGGTGGGGAAGGTGGACTTTCTCAGGAATGGTCTCCCATATACTAATTCGTAAGGGCTTAACTTAAGCCCACTTCGAGGGGCCACTCGGATTCTAAGCAGTGCAATAGGCAGGACTTGTAACCATGTTAAGTTAGTCTCCTGACATTTTTGCCAGAGTCTTTTTTAGGGTGTGATTCATCTTCTCAGTCTTTTCCTGTCAACTGTGGTCTCCAGGCAGGATGTAGCCTTCAGTTTATATCCAGGGCTTTGCTGACTTCTTGGGTTATTTGTGCCACAAAAGCGCCTTCATTGTCACTTTGAATTGAAATTGGCAATCCGAACCGAGGGATAATCTCTTTGAGTAGTACCTTAGTTACTTCTCGAGCTTGTTCAATTCGACAAGGGAAAGCCTCTACCCACCCTGAGTAGGTATCCACAAAGACCAACAGATACCTGAAGTTTCCAGGTACCTGGGGCATCACTGTAAAATCTACCCACCAGTCTTCTCCCGTGTTGGTTCCTCGATGTTGGACTCCCAGTTCTGTTGGATGGGGCACAGTCTTTGGGTTGTTCTTTGCACAAAGGTGGCACCTTCCTGTGACTTCTTGAATGGCCTTGAGGAGACTTGGTCCTTCGACCACCTGTTGGATCCACTCAAGACTGGCATCTCTCCCATAATGAGTTCCTTCATGTAAAGTCAATACTATGCTGTGTACTTGGGCTTCTGGTAACAGTACTTTCCCTTTTGGGGCTCACTAACCAGCTGGAATGGGGAGCCAGGTGAAAACCCCATTCTTCAGCCCTTTTTAAGTCTTGAGTGGTATAGGTGGTGCAGGAAGGTCAGCAGGGTTGAGGTGAGTGATCAGGGCCATTTCTTTCTCTATCTCATCTCCTCGCATTGCAGCCCTCTTGGCCTCTGTGTCTGCTTTCCGGTTCCCTACAGCTTCAGAGGATTTTCACTTCTGGTGCCTGGGGCAATACACCACTGCCACCTGGAGAGGATCGTTGACTGCTTCTAGGAGCTCAAGAATTTCTGGTACATGCCTTTTCTCTTTTCTAGCAGACGTAAGGAGACTCCTCTCCTTCCACAATGCCCCATGAGAGTGAAGCACAAGATGGGCGTATCTGCTGTCAGTGTACACTGTTATACGCCTTCCTGCTCCCAACTGTAGGGCCTGTCCAAGGGCTATTGACTCGGCTTTTTGTGCTGAGGTGCCAGCAGGAAGCGGAGCAGCCTCTAAAATTTCAGCCCGAGTCACCACCGCAAAGCCTGCCCTTCGATGTCCTTTATACATGAAGCCGCTACCATCGGTGTACATTTCTAGCTCGGAGTCAGTTAAAGGGGTGTCTGACAGATGGGGCCTGCTGGAATAAACCTCTTCTATAATCTCTAAACAGTCATGTATTGGCCCTTCTTCTGAGATGGGTAGTAGGGTGGCTGGGTTGAGAGCAGAGACAGCCTTTAAGATTACATTTGGGTTGTCTAACAGGATTGCTTGATATTTCCCCATGCATCCTGCTGTAAGCCAAAACCCCCCTTTTTGTCCTAGGGTAAGTTTTTCAGCTTCTTGAAGTAAGTCACATGTTGCAGCCACAGCCTGGAGGCAAGGGGGCCATCCTCGAGCTACATTGTCTAGCTGTTTGTAAAAATAGGCTACTGGCCTCTTGGCTGGTCCCAAAGTCTGGGTCAGCACTCCCAGAGCAACTCCCTGTCTCTCATGTACAAACAGCTCGGATGGTTTCTGGAGATCCGGTAACCCTAATGCTGGGGCCGTCATTAATTTATATTTAATTTTTTCAAAGGCTTGTTAACATTCAGCAGTCCAAAACAGGGGTTCTTTATCCTCTCCCTTCAGGGCTTCATACAAGGGTTTTGCCGTAAGTCCAAACCCTAGTATCCAGATTCGACAAAAACCTGCCATCCCAAGAAAACCTCTAAGTTGTCGCTTAGAGGTAGGGGGCGCTACCCGCATAATAGCTTCTCGCCAGTCCTGGAGAAGGCTCCGCTGCCCCTGTGATATTTGGAACCCCAGATATCTTACTTGTTGTGATATTTGGGCCTTCTTTTTGGAAACTCGGTACCCACACCTAGCCAGATGGTTTAAGACTAGGATGGTATTTCGATCTGTCTTCTTGAGTTTCACTTACCACCAAAATATTGTCCACATACTGTAAGACCATCCCCTCTTCTAGTTGCAAAACCCTCATATCTTTAGCCAATGTCTCTCCGAAAATTGTGGGGGAGTTTTTGAACCCTTGTACCAGCACGTGCCACGTGAGGTATCTTTTTGCCCCTGTTTCTAAATCAGTCCATTCAAATGCAAACAAAAGTTGAGACTCAGGATGCAAGGGAATGCAAAAAAAAGCATCTTTCAGATCTAATACTGAAAACCAAGCGTATTTGCTGGGCATGGTTATTAGGGTAGTATATGAGTTGAGCACAGTCGGGTGAATATCTTCTACTATTTGATTAATCTTTAAGTTTTGCACAAACCGATATTCTCTGTCCCAGGCTTTAACACTGGCAGAATGGGGGTGTTATATGGGGACCGGCATGGTCTTAAAAGTCCAAGCTCTATATATCGTTGGACCAGTGGAGCAGTCCCTTCCAGAGCTTCTCTGTGGAGTGGGTACTGTTCCTGATTTACAACAGGCGCTCCAGGCTTTAGGGCAATTTTGACTGGCTCAGCAAACCTGGCCCTTCCCAGCCTCCCTGATGCCCAGACTTCCGGGTTCACTTCTTGTATGTGGACAGGGATGTTGCTAGGGGCCGCTGGTTCCTCTAGCAACAAGGCTGCTTGCAAAGCGCATGCCTGTTCAGGCGGAATTTTCACCAAAATTCGAGACGGTCCAAAGGTGACTTGTGCCCCAAGTTTTGACAATAGATCCCTCCCAAGGAGGGGGGCAGGGCATTCCAGCATAAAAAGGAACTCGTGGTATAACACGTCTTTTCCAATTTCACAATTCATCGGTTGGAGGAAAGGCCGGGTTGAAAGTTTTCCTGAAACCCCTACCACTGGGGCAGTATGTGGACTAAGGGGAGATTCCGCAGCGTTCAAAACCGAAAAGGTGGCACTCGTGTCCAGAATAAAGTCAATAGGGCGTCCTGTCACCTTTAGAGTTACCCGGGGCTCAAGGTGGGAGATAGCCAGTGAGGTTTGAGCCCCTGGGTCCTGTCATTTGGAATCATCTAACCGTGCGGGCCCTTCCTAATGAGCCTGGAGAGTGGCGGGTTTTGGTCTGTCTCACCTTTCCCTTTTCTGTGGGCACTCCCGCTTCCCGTGGCCCCGTCTTTTACAGAAGGCGCACTGGTCAGGTTCTAAAGGTCTTCCTCCTCACCCCGAGGTGGTCCTTCTAATGGCTTTTATCTCCCTTCCACCTTCTTCACTGGGGGGCGGGGAGGGGGTTAAGGCTGCTGTTAGCAAGGCCGCCTTTTGTTTCATCTTTTTTCTTTTTGTTCTGCTACCTGGTCCCGAATATTGAACATCTTAAAAGCTACTTCAAGCAGCTGCCCTATTGGCCTCCCAAGTCCTCCTTCTAATTTCTGTAATTTTTCTCAAATATCGGGGTACTCTGCAAAATAAAAGTCATGTTTATAAGCCGGGCGTTGTTGAGATCTTCGGGGTTGATACCAGTGTACTGATGAAACGTGTCTGTCACCCTTTCTAAGAAAGTGGATGGGTCTTCCTTTTCTCCCTGGATAATTTCTCTAACCTTTCGTAAGCTCTTGGGTTTGGGGCCCCCATTTCTCAACCCAATGATTAGGCAGTCCCGATAGAACTGAAGTCTATTCACCCCTTCTTCACGATTGTGATTCCAACCTGGATATCTAGTAGGGATGGCTTCTGTCCCAGGGGGTCAGGCTCCATTGCTAGGGTCTAAGTTATGGAGTCTATCGGCCTCTTTCTGAGCCTGCTCTACCACCATATGGCATTCTTCTGAAGTTAACAGAGTGGTGAGGAGCGCCTGTATATCTGCCCAGGTAGGGCGGTGAGTAGAGAAAATAGAAACAGTTCAGCCATTCTGTTTGGGTCACTCCGGTGTGGGCCGGGGGGGGGGGAGGTTTGGCTCTTCCAGTTACATAGATCAGAGGTGGAAAATGGAGTATGTACCAGCATTGTGCCCCGTGGCTGCCCTTTATCATCCACTCCGGCAGGAACTTCTCTCAGTGGGTATTGCTCACCGAAAATGGTACCCTGACGGGTATGAGAAGGGGAGACCGTACCTAAAGTAGTTGGACCTTCACTGTCTGATCCCCCTCCGCCATCCGCCTTTGGTGTGCTGGCCAAGCTAGAATCAGGCTCAGCCATTCTGTTTGGAGACCTTGTTGTAGTTTCACGGTCCAACCTCTCCGCTTCTACCACACCCTCCCCTATACGGGGGAGCCGAAACGGTGGCCAGAGCCCATCCCTCTAGGAGGGGGTCCTCTGATGAGGATTCAGGGAGTAGTTTGGCCTTTGATTTTCCCTGGAAAAAATCTGATTAGTGGGGTGCAAGGTCTGGTAGAGAGACATGAAGGCTTGTACATAAGGGACTTGATTTCACTTTTTAGTTCTTCTGCAGAAAAACCCAATTGAAGTATTGTATTATAACGTACAGACCCCTCTGGGGGCCACTGTTCTTGGTCCCCCAACTGGTATTGGGGCCATATGCTGTTAACACAGGGGAATCATCCACTTTTTTGTCATGGGCTCATTACTGTACTTTTTCCAATTGGCCAAAACACAGCCCAGCAGGGATTCAGCTGGAATAGATGGGCCTCCTCCCGTGCTAATATCTCTTTTGTTTGAACTCTCCTTTTCCTGCCTCAGGCAGTATCAACCTTGCTTGACAAAAGGGAGAGTTTGAGCCTCTGGAGCACAATGCTTAATCTATCTCTTCTCTAATTAGGTTTAATTCTTTCAGGATTTCTGGTTTCCTATCTTAGGACCCTAACTTCTTTGGGGACAGTCTCCTAAAATAGTCTGTACACGGTGGGCTTTCTCAGACCGATGGAACTGTCAATCTCAAGAAACTGAGGTTAAAACTGTCCTTGAACCTGGTGAGGGGTTTTGTATGAATAGGGTTTATGGGATGACAACACCCCAAAAAAAAAAAAATCTCATGAGGACAAGTAATCATACATAAGACACAGACTGACAAAAGCAACAGAGATAACCTTGCAGTCTCAACCTCCCAGACAGCAAGACAGGTTGTACATAAGACAAACCTAACAAACAGAGAAAAACACTCAGACCAGAAAAGCCAGAAAGGAAAGGGGGAACGAGGATAATCTTAGTGAGGTCTAACACATTACTAGGAATGTCTGAATCTCCACTTCAATCCTCCAGATACCTCCTATCCTCAATGCCAGACGGGGGCGGCGGGGGTGTTCAATCTCCCAATCTAAACCAATAGAGATGTCTATACCCACTTCCCAAAACCAGGGTGCACCAACCAGAGACAGACAACAATCCAAACAAAAACCCAGGGCCTATACACACTCATACGCCTGCCCAGCTCTAGAGTCACCAAGAGTCCCTCCTTGCGATCCTACTCACGGGGACAATCATCCAAGGCGCCACTCGCCTTAGAAACCAAGGGCCCGGGTCCAGGTCCGGAAGCCACGCTGGCCCGCCCTGTCTGCCCCGGCCCTGAGTGCAACAGGTAAAGGGTTGCAGACTCACCTCAGGATCCTGGTTAGGTCTTGCCTTCACCCACCTCTTTGGCACGGTTGGGGACCGGTGACGCCGCAGGGAAGCCTGGGTCCAGGGACAGCCTCCGGGGACAGAGTCCCCAGTGGCCGCTTGGTAGGAAAACTGCCCGTCAGGCCCGACCCCACCGCAGGGCCACCACATCTCAGATGGCTGGAGTCCCTGTACGGGCCACCAAATTGTTACTGCAATTTTGCGAGTTAGAGCTGCCTACTGCAAATAGCCAATTCTTGAGACGGGTGAGGTGGGTAGCAAGAGCTTTATTAGATATACCGGTATATGGAGACAGAGGGAAATGATCTCCTCTTAAAGTCATCTGTCTCACCACACTACCATTTGGCTCAGGTTTTTAAGGGAAAAAGGGGCCATAAGTTTTTGGGACTTGTGGAATGTGCACTCTCTTTCTTCTGTTTGGTTTCGGTGGTTGTATCTCAAACATGTTGATCTTTTCCTGTCATTATCCCATCAGCTCAGTGGGTAGCTGGCGCCATCCTTCGTCTTACTTGAGAGGCATAGATCAATATCACTTGTTTTCCACAGTCCTAGAGGAAACATTGGTTAACACTTAACCATTTGGGGAGCTAGCATCAGGATCTTACTTGGAGGCAGGGATGGGCTGGGGGGAGGGAAAGAAGAAAAAAAAAATGGCTCAGGTACTGTTCAAGATATGGCTGAGCAGCCTGTTTCATTTCCACCAGCAATGGAGAAGGGTTCCAATTTCTCCAAATACTTGCCAACATTTGTTAGTTTTCTTTTTTTTATATATAAGAGCCATTCCTAGTGAGTATGAAGCATAGTTATCAATTTTTAATTGATGATAAAATGAGTTCTCCCCCCGCCCCACCCGCCTCATTCTATGGAAAATCCAGTTGGTATATGGTGCATTTTTCCTGAATATTTTGGAGTCTTTAATAAATTCTGAAGTAAATATGTTTTCCTTACCAAATCCTCATGTGGAATTGGGACCTCGGCATCTAAGGCCCATCTTGGGTTTATCTAATTTAATTTTATTACTTTTTTTAGAAAAGGATGGAGATATATATATATATTAAATAATTCTTTTTGTCAGGTCCACTCTCCTGGGATCTTATTTTTTTCCTGAAGAGTGTGGCATTTACCATTCTCTTTTAGTCATGTGTTTGAAACTGGTACCTCTGTAAGGCTGTGGTTTCTGCTCTTAAACTCATCCTGTGCTTTTTTCAAATGTGCTGATAAAACTCCTGTCTTGATTTTAGAATTTTAGAGGTTTTAACCTAGTTTTCCCTCCCAAATGATTTTTTTTAATGCTGTCAATTTATATGTATTTTATTTCAAAAAAAAAAAAATCTGTTGCCGTCGAGTCCATTCCAAGTCATAGCAATCCTATAGGACAGAGTAAAACTCTCCCATAGTGTTTCCAGGGAACAGCTGTTGGATTCAAACTTCTGACCTTCTGGTTAGCAGCCACAGCTTGCTATAACTCTTAACCACTGTGCCACCAGGGCTCCATGTGTTTTATAGTATAAGTTTTTATAATTAGAAAAACAAACTGAATCTCTAGGAAGTATTTCCTTGTTTGTGTAGGCTGTTTGACTTTCTATTAAGCAGAATTTCTAAATTCTCTCGTTTTAGTTCTGTCCTTGCGGGTGACACAGAATAGGTGTGATTTACGTACAGCAGTAGTTGTTTATGTTCTGGGCTAAAAATCTTAATCTCTTTGTGGATTAAGAGATTAAGATTTTTAGCCCAGAACATAAACATAAAGAGATTGTGCCTTTTTCTGTACATTCCAGATTGTCGGTAATGCACAATCCTTCTATTATGTTGCACATGTTTGGGTCCTCATATCAAAATCTCTGTAGTGCTTGGGCTCAGGCTCCACCGTCAGTTAGTCGACCCCATTTCCCTTGTTTGTGTTGACTCATCCGCTCTTCTGTTTCTCTGAAGTTCACAGGAAACCTTTTTAGCTTTCTGTATAACTCTGTCCAACTCAGGACTACTACTCTCTATTCCCTTCACCCCTGTCACATACAAACAGATCCATTCCTTGACATTTAGGCTACCTGAATTTGGTCATTTTAACTCATTCACAGTACTCCCATTTAAGTATGCATAGCACAAATACGCATTTTAATAATGATCAGCATTTTCCCCTGGAAGCATGCATTTTTGTCTTTTAAAGATACAACTCATTAGGAAATCATACTTGTTATTACTAATGCATAATACTTTTTGCTTAGTATATAACAGTTTTTTCAAAAGTACTTTTACTGTAACGTTGGTAGTCTCTGTTGAACATATACCGTGTCCCAACAAATCAAGCTGTTTTTATATGTTTTTTTCTATTTTTACATATATATTCATTCCTTCAAAAAATACATATAGAGCACCTACTGTGTGTTATGCACTGTTTTAAACAGTACTCAGATTTTAATAAGATCATTTATATTGGGGAAACAATGAAACATTTAGTTATTTTAGTAGGAATAGGTTCAGACAAAGTAGAGCAATTACTGAAGGCAGCTGGAGTTATCCAAGTACAAGTTATTCTGCAGTTTTCTAAAGCACTTTCATGTATACCACCTTCTTGTTGGGAAGTTTTGTGATGCAGGCAGGGTCCTTTATAGATAAGAATTAAGATTTGGGAGAAGAGGAAGCATTGGACTGGGTGAAGATAAAGCTCGTTTCATGTCCTTACTCTGCTAATAATTTGCTGTATGAACTTGGATGAAGTAACCTCAACTCACTTGGCCTTAGTTTCAAAGCCATGTTTGGAGAGAAATAAGGGAACAACCTACATGCCATCTTTTTTTTCCCCCCATATTTTATTGTGTTTTCCGTGAAGGTTTACACAGCAGTTCAGGTTCCGTTTCAGCAGTTTCTACACAAGTTGTTCAGTGATATTGGTTACATTCTTCACAATGTGTGAACATCCTCATTATTTCCATTCTGGATGTTCCATATCCATTAATCTAATTTCCCTCCACCCTTATATTCTGGTGGTGTAGTGGTTAAGTGCTACAGCTGCTAACCAGAAGGTCAGCAGTTCGAATCCACCACGTGCTCCTTGGAAACCTTCATCCCTGAGGGTTCTGAATTCTGGTTTCTATGCCCTTATCAAGGTTTGGTTGCTTCACTTGCCCACTTAAAACTAGATACGGAAGTATCAAGTGGCACTGTAATGGATAACATGATTAACAAACATATTTCTCTCCAACCATTATGTAGCAGCACCCCTACTTTTTTATAATGGTCGTCAATTACCCCTGTCAATACAGTAACTGCTTTCACTGCCTCCTCTACTAGCACAAGGAGCCAAAGGTACCAGGCAATAGCCTTAATTTTAAATTTGGTGTGACACTTACTTTAGAAGACCTCTCACATCTCTGATCTTCAGTCTTCCTCTTCTAGGCCCTTAAGCAATTAATGTAGTAGGCCTTATACCCTGGTGGAAACATCCTGCTTCGGGAAACAGGACTTCTAAGTATCTGAGAGTAATGGTGAATGGTGCCATTCTTGATACCACCTCTTGGATCCTGGACCCATGTATTCTACTTATTGGAGACCCAGCATATTTCACACGCACTGATTTAGGATATATGTAGTATTCTGAAAGATGGCACCCCTTCTTGTAGGTTGTCATTTCCAAGATGGCGTCTCAATTGCTCATTGAAGATGCCATTCCAAAACTCAGTCAAGTCAGCAACTTCTAGATGGTGACTGTGTGTTAGAACTGATACATCCCGTAATGAGTGCCATACCTTCTTTAATACACAGTGGGTCTCTTGATTTGAGGTGATGTTATATGATCCCATGTTGGTAGATCAGACACTCTATGAACCATCAAATGGTGATGCTGTAGTTGAGGCATCATAGAGAAGGGAGAGACCCATACCAGTGTCACCTTCCAGGATGGATGTGGTCTATTGTAATTGATTTGCCACAAGAGATTAATGGTCTCCTTGAAGACTGGTATCATATTGAGGATGCATCATTGGTCTTAACTGTTGGCAGGCCGGACATTGAGCAGCAGCAGTAGTTAGAGCACCTTGGATAGCCTCCACCTTCACATAGCTGCTGTGTTCATGAGCCCATTGTGCAAGCAGGAGTGGCCAAGGACAGGGGCTGGCTGATATCTACTGGCCCTTATGCACCAGCTGTCCTTGCCATATAGCCTGCAGATGGTGTGTGCAAAGTCAAACATATGCACGTCCACTGAGTTGGTGCCAATGGGCTTGTAGGCGTAAGCACCAGCAGACTTTTGGGCTGACTCCTCTGACAGGTCCTCCAAGTCCTTCAGTATCTGAGTCCAGGGCCACCTCTGACCGCTCTTTACCATTGTAGATGACCAGCAGGGAGCTTGAATAGAAGCTATAGGATTCCTGTCACTCTAGCACTGCCTTAAGCTCAGCCAGCTTCTTGAGCAAAGGGCCCAGGAGATGTTGGTGCAGGTATTGCCCGTTGTAGAAGAACTGGAAAATTGCCTCCTTGAAGCCCTGCACTGACAGCCTTCGCCCATGGTACTTGCTCATAAACACGAGCTGTCTGCTGCCTGTCTAGTACACCTGCATGCCACACGTGTGTACCACCATGACCACAGATATGCTCTGCTGCCACTTGCAGATCTGGTTGGCTGCCTTCTCCTCTGAAGCATTGTCGCCATTCTGGTGTGTACCCATCCTGAGGCTCAGGACACAGGGCGTCTCATAGTGAGGGGTCAGGTTCTCCAGTAAAATAAATTTGTACTGGTTACGGTGCTTCACGTTCTCATTCATTCGCTGTAACTTGCTGGTGACACTGGATGCTCCAAGGGTTATAGTGTTGAAGCTGGGAACTCACGTTTCCCCTTTTTTCTACACTGTAATGGAAGACTTGATCATTTAGTGCCTCTACTCTTGTACATAGGTTCACTATGAGTCAGAACTGGCTCGACGTCACCTAACAACAACAACAACAGCAGAGTTGCCCTCTGGAGGGCATTATTAACATGTAATACAATGATCCTGACACTTCATGTCCATTCCCTTAGATGCAGTCACATGCTTCTTCATAAGAATTCCTTGTCTCCAGTCTTCAGCCTTCTTCTTTCCAGCCTCCTAACCAATCAGCCTAGGCCTTATGCCCCCACCCATGATTATATATCCTAATCTTAGGCCACTTTTCTTTCCACGCAGAGTTGATGACCAGATGCATTGCCTGAAACTGCTCTGTGGAAGGATTTCTGCTACTTTTGTCCTTGTGGGCCACCCCAAAGTAAGGCTGCAGTGTCCCGCTGTTGTTAGGTGCCGTCAAGTCGATTTCGACTCATAGCCACCCTGTGCAGAACAGAAACACTGCCCAGTTCTGTACCATCCTTATGATCATTACTATGTTGGAACCCATTGCTGCAGCCACTGTGTCAGTCCATCTCGTCAAGGATCTTCCTCTTTTTTGCCAACCTTGTACTTTACCAAGCACGATGTCCTTCACCAGGGACTGGTCCTTCCTGATACCATGTCCAAAGTATGTGAGACAAAGTCTCACCATCCTTGCATCTAATGAGCATTCTGACTGTACTTCTTCAAAGACAGATGTGTTCATTCTTCTGGTAGTCCATGCTGTATTCAGTATTCTCCACCAACACTGTAATTCAAAGGCACCAATTCTTTGGTCTTATTCATTGTCCAGCTTTCACATGCATATGAGGCCATTGAAAACACCATTGCTTGGGTCAGGCACACCTTAGTCCTTTAAGTGAGATCTTTGCTTTTTAATACTTTAAAGAAATCTCTTCCAGCACATTTGCCCAGTGCAAGGCGTCATCTGATTTCTTGACTGCTGCTTCCATGGGCATTGATTGTGCACCCAAGTAAAAATGAAGTCCTTGACAGCTTCAGTATTTCCGCATTTATCATGGTATTGCTTAGTGGGCCAGTTTTGAGGATTTTTTTTTTTTTTTTATGTTGAGGTGTAATCCATACTGAAGGCTGTGGTCTTTCATCTTCATCAATAAGTGCTTCAAATCCTCTTCACTTTCAACAAGCAGGATTGTGTCACCTTTATAATGCGGGTTGTTAATGAGTCTTCCTCCAGTGCTCGTACCGTGTTCTTCATATGGTCCAGCTTCTTGGATTATTTGCTAAGCATACAGATTGAATTAAGTATGGTGGAAGGATACACCCCTTACATACACGTTTCCTGACTTTAAACCACGCAGTATCCCCTTGTTTGTTCAAACTACTACCTCTTGATCTAAGTACCCAAAAAAAAAAACAAAGCCAGTGCCATCGAGTCAATTCCGACTCATAGTGACCCTATAAGACAGAGTAGAACTGCCCCATAGAGTTTTCAAGGGGCATATGCTGGTTTTGAACTGCCCACCTTTTGGTTGACAGCTATAGCGCTTAACCACTACGCCACCAGGGTTTCTGATCTAAGTACAGGTTCCTCATAAACACAATTAAGTGTTCTGGAATTGCCATTATTCGTAATGTTATCTATAATTTGTTATGATCCACACAGTCAAATGTCTTGTATCCCACTGCTAGTGTCCTAGTAGCCCCATTTTTGGCCTACACAGATATACTAATCCAACTCATCTCTGAACCAGGCTTGGGTTTTTCCCCTCCTCCAACTGTTGATCGTAGGGAACCATCACCATACCCGTCTCCAAATAAGACTATATGTAAGAGCTGAGAGGTGTTTGTGCAACCATGATGAGTGACACGGAGATCTAATCTGCTTGTTTGCATAGCTTACTTGTGCCGTATGAATCTGCTTGGTCTCAATCCAGGATATGCCACTTCCATTGCTTCTGGGTTCACCTGCTAACGGTGATTACTGATGGTTTCATGTTTACTTGATATCCATGCCTTAATGCTCATTCTCCATCAGGGCCCAGTAACAGACCATCAGCTGCTTTCCAAATGGTACATAGTTCTCTTCTGCAAATGGCATTGCTGTCTCCAGAACCCTAGGGGCCTGAACTGCAAATGGGGCTTACCAGAGACTCCACACTGAAGCTTTACCTCCCACAGATACCACGGGACCTGCTGGATTATATGGATGAAGCAGAATAGCTGCTTGTACTACATCCGCTGCAGCAATATTTCTTGCTCAGAACCCTACTCAAAACTGGCTGAATTTATCACCTGATAAATGTTTCAAAACAGTATTCGCACCTTCCGTATATTCGGCCTGCAAAACCCAAAGAAGCCTTCCACGTGCTGTACTTCTTTCCTAGTATAAGAGTTATAAGACATTTTTTATTTTCTTTACCTTGGAGGGGATGTTTCAGTTTGCTTCAGAGCTTTGGACCCCTAAAAGTTTCAGTGAATGATCCCTAAAATTCTGTAGGCTTTATCACCCACCCTTTCCTGTTCATCAGAAGTGATATTGTCAACTCATTGGTCAGTGTAATATTCTGTGGACTGTCTAGATGGAGGGCAGTATTCACAATTTTGCCCAGGGTTATCCTTGTTCTGCTGCTCTGTGTCACAATATAGTCTGAAGGGAGCTTGCATTACTTATCTGTTTTCATAACCAGTTACTCCCCAAGCTTAGCAGCTGAAAATAACAAACATTATCTCACAGTTTTGTGGGTCAGGAATTCAAGAACGGCTTAGTTGAGTGGTTTTAGCTCAGACTCCCTAACAAAGTTGTTCCAAGTAAATGACTTTATTAAAGATATTCTGCTAGTAAGTAGTAGCCCCAGGACTCTTCATTATGTCAGCCTGCCTCTCTTTTAAATGTTCTGCCATTTTTCTGTTTTCCTAACTGCTCTCTCCCTGTAATGTAAAAGGCATTCAGTAAATTCTTGTTGAATTAATGAATGATGACTCTTTAATATGAAATAATGTTTCTCCACAGGATTTTTCAGTAGTTACATAAAGGATAAATGAGCATACCCGTTTTTTAACTAATCACAGGCTAATAATTTCCCCTGGATTTCACAGATCGGTTGGGAAATACTCCATGTTGAATCACCTGTTAGAGTTGATAAATGCTTGAAAAGTTATAAATTACACTCAAGTAACTAAGGGTTTTTTGGTGCGTTTTTAATTAAATTTAAATGCGGTGCAGACTATACGCCTGCTTGGTTCCAGTAAGTTGAATTGGTAAGCTGAAATTTAGCCTTTATACAGACTTGTAAATCCTTTCAACCTTTGTAGCATGGAATTGACTGCTTCTCCTGTTTTTGTTTATATTTCTGAAGCAAGGGGAAGTCAGGCTGAAGTGTTTGAAAGCCCTACAGAGTCTATATACTAATAGAGAATTATTCCCCAAATTGGAGCTGTTCACTAACCGATTCAAGGTAAGCACCAAGAATGCTAGGTTTATTTTATTTTTCACTTTAGAAAGGCTAGTTATAGCTAGTTTAGCAAACATTACTATAACAAGTATTTAGTTCAGATCTTTATTATATATTCTTTAAGTAAACCCATATGAAATAGATAAATAAGCCTCTGCTTTACAAAAGAAATTACCAATACAAGTTTTTATTTATTGGCTTTGAGAGAAGTCTGTCCTGCTTTAAATAAAATTTTCTTTATATGTAGATTTTTATAAATACACTAATTTTGCAAGTTAAGGTTTACTTGTCTCAATGTTAGGGACAGGAATTCATGACAAACATTTTAAACATTTTAGATTATGAACATTTATACTAACACCTGGTAATACTGTTTTAAGAGTAAGGCTTTCTATTGAACTCTTCATTAGTTTTGCATATACTCCCCAAAATACATTACCTTAGGTCTGTCCCAACTTATTTTCTGCACATGGTTTGTTTTATAACTTTTTCCCCTCACCAGGACCGCATTGTATCAATGACCCTTGATAAGGAATATGATGTTGCTGTGGAAGCTATTCGATTGGTTACTCTGATACTTCAGTAAGTATAATATCTGTTAATATTTTAACTCAATCTGTTGATATTTTAGTGCCTGTTTTCCAGCATTATTGATGTACTTTATAGTATAACCCATAGATAGATGGATGGACGAGTGGATGGATGGATAAATGTAATTATGTTTCTATGTTCTTACTATATGTAGCACTTTATATAGTCTTACTATATGTGACACTGTATATATACCACATTTTTTATATATTCTTACTATATTTAACACTTTATATATGAGGGTAAGTCATAAAGTATTGCTACAAAATCATAGAAACCTTTATTAAACAAAAATATCAAAATGTGAATGTATGTCTTGACATATCCTCCGTCTAAGTCTATACACTTCTGAAGGTGGTGTTTCCACCTCTCTAACCCTTCCCCAAAGGATTCTGCACTATTTAATTTATACCCTGTCAAAATAGCAGTTTTGACATACTCAAGGGACTCAAGTTGTGTTCTTTTAAATGTTCTTTGAGTTTGGGGAACAAAAGGAAGTCTGAAGGGGTAAGATCAGGGCTGTAGGCTGGATAGGGTAAGGTTTCCCACTGAAAGTCTCGTAGGAGAGCCCTTCCTACCTTCAAAGAATGAGTAGGTGCGTAGTTGTGATTGAAAAAAATTCCTTGGTGCAACTTCCCTGGCCTCTTTCTTACCAATGCAGTTTTCAGTTTTCCTAAACTTCTTCATAGTAAGCCCCCATGATCATCCTGTGTCCTTTGAGAAAATCTATCAACATTATCCCTTTGAAATCCCAAAAAAGCACCACCGTAACCTTCTGCTCAGTCTTCCCTCTCTTGGATCATCTTTGAGGCCTTCCTAACCTTTCTTAAAACGCTTGATCCATCTAAAAACTGTTGTTTTATGTGGGGCAGTATTGCCATAAACTTGTTCCAAAGCTTTATTTATTTGAGATATCCACTTGAATTTTGTTAAAAATTTGATATTAGCCCTGACATCAAAGTCATTTTTTTCCATGGCATAAAAAGTGTCCTTTTTTTTTTAAGGCACCTTAACAAGACTAAGACAAGCATGTTACTGAGAGAACTTGTCTGCAGTCATCCACTCATCGCGGAGACATGTTTAAACATGTTTTGTCTTGAATAAACCTGTGCGTGTATGAACTGGAACCCTAGTAGCAATACTTTTTAACTTACCCTCATCAAAATGTAACACTAAATTCAATTTAGTTCTACTTTTGCATTCTAAGGTGAGGTTTGAAACGAAGAGTTTTCTGTTGTTCCCTTTTTTTATTTTGACTCATCTATTTCCACCATATAAAAGTTCTTTTATGAAGTCTAAAGGAATGGTTTTAAAGGAAGTATCAGCAAAGTAATGCATCTTTTGATTTAAAAAAAAAAAGATTGAAAAGAAAGAAACTTCAAAAGGGATAGGCTTTTCAGATAAGCCTCTTGGAATGCTGTGGAAGTAGGAGAAAGGAAATAAGGTATTTGAATAATATGGTAGAGATTTAAACATAGTAATGTTACAGCTTTGTCTATAGGACTTTGACTAAAAACTACGAAGAATCAGCTATGTGAAAGAACACAAGTCTTAGCAAAGTCATTACAAGTCCTCTTCTTCCTACTTTGTGGTACTCCTCTATCATGAGCCAAATATCTTCTGTGTAGAGGTCTGTTTTTTTTACTTCTCTGTTGTTGTATTGATCTCTTTTTACCTCTTTCTGCTCTAGTACCATGCTCCTTATTATTGTGGCTTTATAATATATGTTTTAATATGGCCTCTTATAAGGTGATTCTCTCCTTGTTGCCTTTCCTCTTAAAATTCACATAGCTATTTGTGGGTTTTTTTTTTTTTTTTTCTGTATGAAATTTTTAAATATACCAGTCAAGTTCCTTAAAAACTTAGACTTGGATTTTCAGTATTAGAACTGCATTGAATTTTATGATAAATTTGAGAGGAAATAAAATTCTTTACATAAAAATTGCAGACTTCTTTATTAAAAATCTCATTAGAACTTTTTAAATAAGGTTTAGATTTTCTTCATAAAGATCTTATATACCTGATAGTTTTATTGTTATATGATTAATGTTTAATGTTACAATTTCTACTTAGTTATTGCTGATACAGTTGACAATAGACTGGGGCAAAGTCTGAGGCAGAGAAACTTCATTTTTATGTCAGTCTGGTATGCAACCTTTAAAAATTCTCTTATGCTTTCTCATGGTTTGTTGATTCTGTTGGTTTTACTGTATATATTATCATCATCTGCAAACAATTTCAGTTTTATCTGTTTTTTTCCTAAGCATATAACTTTTCTTTCATTCTCTTGTCTAAGTGCATTAGCCAAGACCTTCAGCTTTATTAACAGTATCATTGATAGCAGAAAATCTTGTTCTTTTTCCCAGTAAACATCTAAAGTTCTTTCAGTACAAGTGTGATTCTTGGGGTAGATTTTGTTTAGCTTTATGCTGAAATATATATAACAAAATCTACCATTTTTAAATATGCAATTCAGTGGCATTGTATTCAGTGTTGTGCAGCCATCACCGTTATTTATTTCTAAAACATTTTCATCACACTAAACAGAAATTATTAAGAGTATTATTAAGAATTTATTAAGCAATAATTCCCCAGCTCTTGGTAACTGCTAATCTACCTTCTGTCTCTGTGAATTTGCGTATTCTGAGTATTTTACATAGATGAGATCGTACAATATTTGTCCTTTTGTATCTGGCTTATTTCACTCAGCATAATGTTTCCAAGGTTCATCCAAATCGTAGCATGTATCAGAACGTTATTTCTCTTTATGACTGAATGGTATTCCATTGTATGTATATACCACATTTTTATCCATCTCTGTATAGACACTTAGTTTTCATCTTTGGCATGTTGCGAATGATGATGCAGTGAACGTTGGTGTACAAGTGTGTGATAGGTTTTTGATATGTGATAAACGTTCCTTTGTATCTTGAGCCTTTTGGAATCTTTTTAAAGTCATAAATGAAAGGATTTATTGTTCCTTTGATCTCTTATGAACCTGAATTAAGTTGATAACTGTTTTTCTAATGATAAGCCAACTTCACATTCCTAAAATAAATTCTATTCGACCATGATATATTTTAAGTACAATGTTTTTAGTTATCTTTTTTAGAATTTTAACATGTGTGTTCATGAGGAAATTCTACATGTTTTTTTTATCCTTTTCCATCTTTGAAATCAAGGTTATATTCTCTTTGTAATGCCTTCAATAATGTCTCACCCTTTTTGTATTCTGAAATAAATTATCCGTGACAGGGATTAATTCTTCCTTGAAACTTTGAGATAATTCATTTGTTAAAGTCATGTCAGTTTTGAGTTTCTTTTGTGGAAGATATCTTCAGTTACCATTTCTATGTCTGTAGTAGTTACCTATCTAAATTAAGGGTTTTTTTTTCTTGTGTTAATTATATTTTGGCTTTTTGTAAATTTTAAAAATATATATCAATGTTATCTCAGTTTTCAAGTTTATTATCTTATAGTTCATGATGTTTTTACTTTCTAAATTCTGGTATATATTTTTTGTTTCTCTTTTTCATTCTCTCTTGTGTTGATAATCACTTTGTTTTAGTCAGTCATGCCAGAGGTCTATTCATTTTACTACTGTTTTCAAAGGACCAGCTTTTTATGTTAAATACTTGGGTCATTTGTTTCTTATTTTCTGATAATAGTATTTGAAGTACTACTTCACCCATATCCTAAAAATTTGGACAGGTAGTGTTTTTATTGGCATCCAATTATAAATATTTTATGATGACCTTTCCGTTTAATTGTGAGTTGTTCAGTAATGTGTTTTTTGTTCTCCCCAGACGTATTTTAAAGTTGCCTTTTCTATTTTATTGTATTGCCTAACAATACGCTTTAAATAGTTTGATTAATTTCTAGAAGTTTTTAAGTATGGTTAAAAACAACATGTATTTCTGTCGTCTATACAGATAACTTGTTTACTTATCCTTCAAATTACCTATGTCCTTGCTTATTTTTTGTCTGCTTGATCAGTGTTTAAGGGGGGTGTGATAAACTCTTCAGCTACAATTGTTGATCTTTCTTTCCTTATAGGTATATCATTAGTTGCTTTGTATATTTCAGAGTGTATAGACTGGTACCTGTGTGTTCATGATCTTTACACAGCATCTTGATACCAATGTTTATGTTATCCTTACATACCATTCTTCCTTGTTATTCATGAAGATTTTTTTTTCTTTAAATCTATTTAAAAATATTAGGAACCCTAGTTATGTAATATATTTTTTAAATAAATTTCACAAGCTTCTCAATAGTTTTCCCTTGAACAAAAAAGTACCTTGACATTCCACCCACCTACCTGTTGGTATTGTGTTGAATTTGAGATCTGTATTGTTAAGCATATAATTTTTTTCCCTTGTTTGTTTAGTTTCAGTACTTGTTCGTTTAGACATGAGTAAACATTCATAGGGTCACTCTGAGTCGGAAGTGACTTGATGGCCCCTAACAACAACAACAAACTTTGCTTTGATATTTTCTCTTTACTTATTTCCAGGAAAGAGATTTATCACGTCCTCCAGGATTATTTTTTCCTACTCGAGTACTTCCTTAAAGAATGTTTATGGCTGAAAAATCTTACTTTTACCATGAATTTAGATAATAGGTTCCTGGTTTTAAGAGTCTAGGTTTAAGGTTTTTTTTATGCATTTATATTGGGAGAGGTAAGGGGCAGAACATGTCTTTTTTGAAAGGTGCAGTTATGGCCCTCTAGGTGTGTCAGATATCCTAGTACATTGAGTACATTGGTTGTTTTGTAAATTCCTGAGAGCTGTGCCCTCTAGGGATTTGTGACCTCATCCTCCGGCTATTTGCTTTGTGACTTAGTCCCTGGCTTTCAAGTTTTTTCTGTTGGAGTCACTTGGCCTGTACATAGTCCTATTGGGCAAAATCTTTCAAAACTATTCAAGCTGACTACCTCTGATTGTTCCATATCTGGCCTACGGGAAACAGAGACCATTTACTCAATAAATGGTCACTCCCCTTCTATCCCTCTCTCTTTATTCTGATATCATGGTCTATTCCAGTCACCCTCTCACATTTAGACTTTTTAAAGCCCTGCACCAGGTATCATTCCTAAATCTCCTGGTAATTGTAAGGGGTATTGATAACATCTTCATAGTGGGTCTTCAAAAGTTGGTATTCTGGTTTGACTTGGAGAAAAGACTTCAGAGTATAACAATACTGTGAATTCTCTTTCTTCACATAAATCCGCTCTACCAGTTGTATTGCTCATCCCCTAATTTCTATTTACATGTTATTTTGATGGTTAATGAACTAAAGATTACAAAACCAGCTTCCCAGTCTCTTACAGCATGAAATACATGAAATGATCTGGCCTTATTTTTCTTGGCTTGTGGAATGTCTACCAAAACAACAATTAAAGGTCCATTTAACATCTTGTTAAGACCTCCTTTAAATTCTTTTTCTCAACTGGTACCTCCCAGTCCTTACAACCAAAAGCACTGGGTGCCCAAGATCCATCTGCAGAACCTACCCACCTGTGCGCTCTAGGGAACAGGGACGTGCTTCCCTCACAGACACTCGGGACAGTTGTCAGCCCTCTGCCTTGGTCAGAGCATGACCCCCTGCTGCAACCAGTTACGGGCCCCTACAACCAATCACCCCTGCCACTCCAAGACTATAGGACAGAGCCTGTACCACACACTTGATGACCAACTACCTGAACACCTGAGCTGAATCCATACAAGATCAGTGAATGGACTCCTAGGCTCATATACCTGGCAACAGCTCTAGCCATCTGGTGACAGGATGTTAGAGCTTCAAAGGCAAAAATAATCACATTAGCTCACTCAGGCAACCTATTTGGACATATCAAAACAAAACAAAGCAAGAAGCTAGAATATAGTAAGCAAACATAAAACAAACTAAGACAATAACTTATAGATGACACGGAGACAACAGTCACTATCAAATCACATAAAGAAGCAGACCACGATCGTGTCAACAAGCTCTCAAAACAAAGAATTGAGATCTTCTGGGTGAAGGTGCCTTCCTAGAATTACCTTTTACGGAATACAAAAGGTTAATATACAGAACTCTTCAAGACATCAGGAATGAGATTAGGAAGGAGATCAGGCAATACACAGAACAAACCAAGGAACACAGATAAAGCAGTTGAAGAAATTAAAACAGTTATTCAAGAACGTAATGAAAAATTTAAGGAGCTGCAAGAATCCATAAGAGACAGCAATCAGAAATTCAGAAGGTTAACAATAAAATTACAGAAGTAGACAACTCAGTAGAAAGTCAGAGGAGCAGAATTCAGCAAGTGGAAGACAGAATTCGTGAGATTAAAGATAAAGCACTTGGCACCAATAAATTTGAAGAAAAATCAGAGAAAAGAATTTAAAAAAATGAAGAAACCCTAAGAATCATGTGGGACTCTATCAAGAGAAATAACCTACGTGTGATTGGCGTACCAGAACAGGGAGAGATAACAGACAATACAGAGAGAATTGTTGAAGACTTGTTGGCAGAAAACTTCCCTGATATAAAAGATGAGAAGATATCTATCCAAGATGCTCATCGAACTCCACGTGAGGTAGATGTTAAAGTCACCGAGACATATTATAATCAAACTTGCCAAAACCAAAGATTGAGAATTTTAAGTGCCTAGGGATAAAGGAAAAGTCACCTACAAAAGAGAGTCAATAGGAATAAGCTCGGACTACTCAGCAGAAACCACGCAGGCAAGAAGGCAGCGGGATGACTTATATAAAGCACTGAAGGAAAAAAATTGCCAGCAAAGAATCATATATCCAGGAAAACTTCTCTCTAATATGAAGGCAAAATTAGGACATTTCCAGATAAACTGAAGTTTAGGGGATTCGTAAAAACCAAACCAAAAGTACAACAAACACTAAAGAGAGTTCTTTGGTTAGAAAATCAATAATATCAGATATCAACCCAATACTGGAACACAGGACAGAGCAACCAGATGTCAACCCAGATAGGGAAATCACAAAAATAAATCAAGATTAAAAAAATGCTCACAACAGGGAAACACCGATGTTATTATGTAAAAGAAGATAACATTAAAACAATGAAGAGGGACTAAGAAATGTAGTCGTAGATCTTTCATATGGAGAGAAAGACAAAGCAATAAAAGGAAATAAAAGGTTTAAACTTAGAAAAACGGGGGTAAATATTAAGGTAACCAAAAAGGAGACTAAAATTCCTACTCATCAAAATAAAATACAAGAAAAAGGTAGAGACTCAGCAGAAACAAAATCAACTGCCATGAATAAGAGGAAAAGGCAATATATAAAGATAAACTACTCAGCACAGAAAATTAAGTGGGAAAAAGAAATTGTCAACAACACACAAAAAAGACATTAAAATGACAGTAGTGAATTCATACATATCCATAATTATGATAAAGGTAAATGGACTAAATGCACCAATAAAGAGACAGACAGTGGCAGAAAGGATTAAAAAAAAAACATGATCCATCTATATGCCGCCTTCAAGAGGCACACCTTAGATTTAGAGACACAGACTAAAACTCAAAGGATGGAAAAAATGTATATCAAGCAAACAATCAAAAAAGAGCAGGAATGACAATATTAATTTCTTGAAAAATAGACTTTGAAGTTAAATCCACCACAAAGGATAAGGAAGGACACTATATAATGATTGAACGGACAGTAATATACCAGGAGGATCTAACCATGTTAAATATTTATGCACCCAGTGACAGGGCTGCAAGGTACATTAAAAAAAAAAACTCTTAACAGATTGTTAAGTGAGGTAGGCAGCACCACAATTAAGTAGGAAGCTTTTCAGTACACCACTTTCAGTGAAGGACAGAACATGCAGAAAGAAGCTCAATAAAGACACGGAAGATCTAAATGCAACATCAACCAACTTGACCTCATAGACATGTACAGGACAGCCCACCGAACAGCAGCCAAGTATACTTTTCTTTTCCAACGCACATGGAACATTCTCTTGAATAGACCACATATTAGGTTATAAAGCAAGCTTGAGCAGAATCCAAAACATCGAAATATTACAAAGCATCTTCTGACCATAAGGCCATCAATAACAGAAAAATCAGGGAAAAGAAATCAAACACTTGGAAACTGAAAAATACCCTACTCAGAAATGAGTGGGTTATAGAAGACGTAAAGGATGGAATAAAGAAATTCATAGAATCCGATGAGAATGAAAACACTTCCTATCAGAACCTATGGGACACAGCGAAAGCAGTGCTCAGAGATCAATTTATATCAATAAACGCACACATACAAAAAGCAAAAAGGGCCAAAATGAAAGAAATATCCCTACAACTTGAACAAATAGAGAGCAACAAAAGAAACCCTCAGGCACCAGAAGAAAACAAATAATAAAAATTAGAGCACAATTAAATGAAATAGAGAACAGAAAAACAAAAGAGTTAACACGACCAAAAGCTAGTTCTTTGAAAAAATTAACAGTATTGATAAACCATTGGTCAAACTGACAAAAGAAAAACAGGATAGGAAGGAAATAACCTGAATTAGAAATGAGATGGGTGATATTAAAACAGACCCAACTGAAATTAAAAGAATCATATCAGATTGCTATGAAAAGTTGTGCTCTAACGAATTTGAAAACCTAGAAGAAATGGATGAATTTCTAGAAACACACTACCTACCTAAACTAACACAAACAGGTAGAGCAACTAAATGAACTGATAACAATAGAAGAGATTGAAAAGGTAATTTTAAAAACTCCCAACAAAAAGAAGCCCTGGCCGGGACGGCTTCACTGCAGAGTTCTGCCAAACTTTAAGAGAATAGTTACCACCACTACTACTAAAGGTATTTCAGAGCATAGAAAAGGATGGAATAATCCCAGACTCATTGTATGAAGGCAGCATATCCCTGATAACAAAACCAGGTAAAGACTCTAAAAAAAAAGAAAATTACAGACTTACGTCCCTCATGAACTCAGATGCAAAAATCCTCAACAAATTCTAGCGAATAGAATTCAACAGCATATCAAAAAAAATAATTCACCATGACCAAGTGGGATTTATATTAGGTATGCAGGGATCGTTCAACATTAGAAAAATGATGCGATCCATCATATAAATAAAACTAAAGACAAGAAACACATGATCTTATCAATTGACACAGAAAAGTCATTTGACAAAGTTTACCCATTCAGGATAAAAACTCTCAGCAAAATAGGGATGGAAGGAAAATTCCTCAGCATAATAAAGGGCATTTATACAAAGCCAACAGCCAACATCATCCTAAATGGATAGAGTCTGAAAGCATTCCCCTTGAGCAGGAACCAGACAAGGATACCCTTTATCACCACTCTTCATTCAGCATGGTGCTGGAGGTCCTAGCCAGAGCATTTAGGCTAGATAAAGAAATAAAGGGCATCCAGATTAACAAGGAAAATGTAAGAGTATCTCTATTTGCAGACGACGTGGTGTTGTACAGAGAAAACCCTAAAGAATCCTCAAGAAAACTATTGAAACTAATAGAGTTAGCAGAGTATCAGGATACAAGATAAACATAAAAAAATCAGTTGGATTCCTTTACACCAACAAAAAGAACATAGAAGAGGAAATCACCAAATCAATACCATTTATGGTAGCCCCCAAGAAGATAAAATACTTAGGAATAAATCTTACCAGAGACATAAAAGACCTGTAAAAGAAAACTACAAGACAGTACAGCAGGAAACCAATAGAGACCTACATAAGTAGAAAAACATACCTTGCTAATGGATAGGAAGACTTCACATTGTAAAAATGTCTGTTCTACCAAAAGCCATCTTTAGAGACAAAGTAATTCCAATCCAAGTTCCAACAACATTTTTTCATGTGATTGAGAAACAAATCACCAACTTCATATGGAAGAGAAAGAGGCCCCAGATAAGTAAAGCATTATTGAAAAAGAAGAACAAACTGGGAGGCCTCACAGGACCTGATTTTAGAACCTATTATACCACCAGAGTAGTCAAAACAGGCTGGTACAGGTACAACAACCGATAAACATAGACCAATGGAACAGAATTGAGATTCTAGACATAAATCCATCCACGTATGGGCAGCTGATATTTGACGAAGGCCCACAGTCAGTTAAATGGGGAAAAGACGGTCTTTTTAACAAATGGTACTGGCATAACTGGATATTCATCTGCAGAATAATGAAACAAGACCCGTACCTCACACCATGCACAAAAACTAATTCAAAATGGATCAGACACCTAAATATAAAATCTAAAATGATAAAGATCATGGAAGAAAAAATAGGGATAATACTAGGAGCCCTAATACATGGCATAAACAGTCTACAAAACATTACTAACAGTGGAGAGAGAAACTGCATAGTTGGGAGCTCTTAAAAACTAAATACCTATGCTCATCCACAGACTTTACCAAAAGAGTAAAAAGATTACCTACAGACTGGGAAAGAGCTTTTAGCTATGACATTTTCAATCAGCGTCTGATCTCTAAAATCTATGTGATACTGCAGCAACTCAACTAGAAAAAGACAACCCAATTAAAAGATGGCAAAGGATATGCACAGGCACTTCACCAAAGAAGATATTCAGATAGCTAACAGATACATGAGGAAATGCTCACGATCATTACCCATTAAATCCAAAAAAACCCAGTGCTGTCGAGTCGATTCTGATTCATAGCCATTAGAGAAACGCAAATCATTACTACAACAAGGCTGGCATTAATCCAAAAAGCACAAAATAATAAATGTTGGAGAGGTTGTAGAGAGACTGTAATACTTACACACTGCTGGTGGCAATGTAAATGGTACAACCACTTTGGAAATAGGTTTGGCACTTCCTTAAAAAGCTAGAAATACAGCTACCATAGGATCCAGCAGTTCCACTCCTTGGAATATATCCTAGAGAAATAAGAGCCTTTACACGAACAGATATATGCACACCCATGTTCATTGCAGCATTGTTTACAATAGCAAAAAGGTGGAAGCAACCAAGGTGCCCACCAATGGATGAATGGATAAATTGTGGTATATTCACACAGTAGACTAGTACACATTGATAAAGAACAATGATGAATCTGTGAAATATTTCATAACATGGAGAAATCTGGAAGGCATTATGCTGAGTAAAATTAGTCCTTTGCAAATGGATAAATATTGTATGAGACCATTATTATAAGGACTTGAAAAATAGTTTAAACACAGAAGAAAATGTTCTTTGATGGTCACCAGCGTGGGGAAGGAGGGAGGGAGAGAGTTTTCACTAATTAGATAGTATATAAGAGTTCTTTTAGGTGAAGGGAAAGACAGTACACAGTACAAGAGAGGTCAACACAACTGGACTAAACCAAAAGCAAAGAAATTTCCTGAATAAACCGAACGCTTCAAAGGCCAATGTAGCGGGAGTGGGGGTTTGGGTACCATGGTTTCCAGAGACATCTAAGTCAGTTGGCATAATAAAACCTGCTAAGGAAACATTCTGCATCCCACTTTGGAGAGTGGTGTCTGGGGTTTTAAACACTAGGAAGTGGCCATCTGAGATGCATCAATTATTCTCAACCCACCTAGAGCGAAGGAGAATGAAGAACACCAAAGACACAAGGTAATTATGAGCTCAGGAGACAGAAAGACCACATAAACCCGAGACTACATCTGCCTGAGACCAGAAGAACTAGATGGTGCCCAGCTATAACCCACGACTGCCCTGACAGGGAACACAACAGAACCGCTAAGGGAGCAGGAGAACAGTGGGATTCAGACTCCAAAATCTCGTAAAAAGACCAGACTTAATGGTCTGACTGAGACTATAAGGACACCAGAGGGCATGGTCCCCAGACCTTCTTTTAGCCTGAGACAGGAGCCGTTCCCAAAGCCAACTCTTCAGGCAAGGATTGGACTGGACTATGGGATAGAAAATGATACTGGTGAAGAGTGAACTTCTTGGATCAGGTAGATACACGCGAGACTATGTGGGCAGCTTCTATCTGGAGAAGAGATGAGAGGGCAGAGGGGGTCAGAAGGTGGCTGAATGGACATGAAAATAGGGAGTGGAGGGAAGGAGTGTACTGTGTTATTAGAGGGAGATCATCTAGGAGTATATAGCAAGGTGTAAGATTGGCTTCGTTTGTAAACTTTCACTTAAAGCGCAATAAAAACTTTAAAAAATCTCTCTCTCGTTTTATTCTCCTTTTGGCATAGATAGTTCATTTTGCTTTTGATTGTGAGTTTGGGTTCCTGAGGTGTTTTGTTACTTTTCTGTGAGTTTACTTCCCCTGAGAGTATTAGCCAACTGGGCCTTAACCCCCGTCCTTTAGCCCCTCTTTATAATTTGGGGAGTATTGGTTAGGCATGGGCAGAGACACTTTGCCCCAGGGCAGAGGACCTTTGGTCATAGTCTCTAACTCCTCCCTGGCGGTCTTAAAACCTGTCTATTTCAGTTGCAGTTTCATAACCCTCAGAATATTGAAGGGATATATAGCAAGAGTTAGTTCTTGGGCTAGCGAACCTGCCTACACCTATTGTTAATTTCCCATTGCCTATTGGGTCCAGTACAACCCTTTTGCTATCCACTTACTCTACGCTGGCTACTGTTTTTCTGCCTCAAGGTAGAAAGTTACCAATACCAGTTGCCGTCTAGTCAGCTTCTATTCACAGTGAGCCCATTTGTGTCAATAGAACTGTGTTCCCTAGGTTATTTAGTGGCTGATTTTTCAAAAATAAATCTCTAGTCCTTTCTTCCAAATCATCTCTCAGTGGGCTCAAACCTCCAGTGTTTTGGTTAGCAGTTGATCATGTTAAGGATTTGCACCATCTGGGGTCTCCCACAGGAGAATAGGAGCAGGCATGAGGGGAAAAAAGGTCATAGTTTTAAAAACTCTCTAACTTATCTCCCATCTTTGATATCCAGCTCTTTTTCATTCAGGACTATAGCTTCTCCCTTACATTGGGAAGTAGCCACCTTCTTTTGCTGCAAAGATCACTCTAATTTATGATGATTTGACAGAGCCCTCAACCTCTTTCTAGCTTCTGGGGTATCTCCAGGTGTGAATTCTGGGGAATGAACTAGTAGCAGGCCCTACATCTTGTCAAGAACATGTACAGCCCAAGAATTCTACACCCTATGTATACCAAAAAATCTTTTGGCCTCAAATTGATTCCTACTCATACCCTATCTAGTCATTGTTAATCTATGATCATGTCAAACAGATTTAAGCATATAAATAATCAGGAAATAGAGGTTCCTTTTTTGGAGAAAAAAATCATTAAAGACAACATTCTAGTCAACTAAAAAATGGCCCAAATGTTAAGAATATATGAACGGAATGGTAGGAAAGTTGTGTTAGTAAAGGAATGGTTGTGACCACTGAGTTCATTTTATATAGGAAGAAGACTAAATGGTATTGTAAATATGGTGATAATTTAAAAGAAATTTGGGAAAGAAGAGTTACGTAGCATAATAATAATTTAACTCGGTAAGACAGGGATTAATACATCTCTAAAGCATATCAGCAAGAGTCCTGTGCAAATTTAAATGGCTTGAGTTAATTCAGGCTAATACATATCTTCAAGGTATAGTTATTGTCTATGGGTGTATAGAAAGAATTGTGGGCATTTTTTCTGTATTTTCTTAATTTTATATAATGATCAAGTGTCTTTTATAATTAAGGGGAGCTTTTACTTTCAAATTAAAATTAAAAAGATGGAAATAAAATCAGTGTGCATTGAGTTTTCATAATGAACTTTAAAAAATTTAAATGAATGTGGCACTGAAAGTAAACATTTGTTTTGGTTCAGATGTTAATTTCTGAATTTTTCAGTGGAAGCGAAGAAGCTCTTTCCAATGAAGACTGTGAAAATGTTTACCACTTGGTGTACTCAGCACATCGCCCTGTTGCTGTTGCAGCTGGAGAGTTTCTTCACAAAAAGTGAGTAAATTATCTTTGAAACCAGGTTCCTATTCTTAAATTTTGTTTTGTTGTTGTTTTAGAGTTAGTAAAAGAGAATAGCAGTGACTGAACACAAGGATGGAAATAGCCATTTCAAACTCTGGGAGTTTTAATACCTCAGGGTATTACACCCCTGACAGGGGTGTACCTTGTGACACATTCCTTTTCCCTGAAATCTGAAAGGATAGTTTTTAGCTGCGGATGTGAGTGAAAATTGGAAAAGTGTATGAATTTTACCAGTTTTCTTAACTTTTAAAATCCAGAGTTCTGACCATACCTTCTCAACATTTATAATGTAAGTGTAAAGCAGTAGCACCTTCAGAATGCTTCCCAACTTTTCATAGTTTTTTTTTTTTTCCATTCTTTTCATTGGCATGAGGATTATTTAAAGCAGTAATCCATAGTTATTCCAGTAAATTATACATAAAATTTCGGTTTAACTCAAACTCATCTATTTTTTGGCAAAGCATGGAGCTACTGAGAGTTTATGGAATTAACTAAACATTCTTAGGAAATCATTTTTTATCATGATCTAATGTATATGTTCTGTTATTTATTAGATTAATTTATTAAAATATGAACACATCATTGTATTTTGGGGATTTGAGTGTTTTGTTGTTGTTCCTGTTGTTGATCATTTAATTCAGTGGCTTTGACTGTTGACACGTGAACCCATAGGTCCATTAAGTATAGTGATTTATGGTTATGCTAAAGCACAGATGTAAGTCATGCACTGGGCAACTGATGTGCTAATGAGCAGGCCTGGCTCTCCATCCAGCACCTGCATTTCAGTGCTACAACAGCAAATTGTTCTCTACTCAGCGTTAAAAGTTGTTTCTTTTTGAAAAATCTTTCTGAGAAACGAAGATGGCAGCTAGTGTGTGCTGGTAATGAAAGTGTGAAGATGATGAGAGTTCTGGATTTTAGGCGTGACTTTAAAAATAATATACTGAATTTGACAGTGACTCTGACATCTATGGCTGATAGGATGTTAGATTTTTCATATTTATCTTGGGGTATTGTCTGTAACAAATATCACGGTTGTATTGTGCTCTTAACTTCCCTTCCTTTTCCAGGACTATTATATTCTAGTTCTCTATTCTTGAATATTTTAACACTTTGTGCCTGTAGAGATAATCTATTGCTTCTGTAGTTTCAAGGAGAAAATAGACTAAAGAGTTTGGGTCTCTGTAGAATAGAGCACTTGAGCCCGGGAGAGACTTTGGATATATTTGATTTTATCTATACCGTATTTTTCTAAGTTTGAAATATTTGCTAAAAAATTCAGTAAAATTTAAAAAATTGGAATGTTTATAAATCAAGATATTGCAGCCTCCATTATTTATTTAATTGTGAAAATGAAGTCCATGCCTAGCTTTCTTTTAGCATTTTCCTACCATTTAATACAGTGATCTTTTAAAATCTTAACAAGCATTACCGAGTGGAAATCCCAGGTTCTTGTTCAGCATGACTCATATTGGCCAATGAACGGGAGACCAAGGTGGGAGAACAGGAAAGGCACCTTTATTTCGTTGTACAAGGAGAAGGAGGAGGAGTCAGTCGGAGTTGCTGCTGCCAAGACTGCTCGCCAAGGGCAGGCAGGCAAGTTACTTTTAAAGGAGTTTACAAGTAGGGAGTTGGTACAAGTTACGTCAGCAACATTTTTGATCATACTACGCAGGCACAATGGGGTTTATATATAACCTCCCAAGCAAAATGAGGATTCAAATGCAAAGCTGGGGCAGGGATGAAGCCCAGCAAAGGAAACATAATTTCCTTTGGGTGCTCTGTCTCACTCCTTGGTTTTTTTTTTTTTTCCTTTTTTTTGGACATTGGTCATTCAAGACCACTGTCAGTTTTGAAATATATAGCCCAGCTCAGAATTGTTTGGCATATTTTTGGGGAGGGGAAAATATTGGACCTAAGCCTTTCGTTGTGGCTCCTGACCTCTTGTTGGTTTATAAGTGAGTTTTTACTAAATATTAAAAGAAAAAGAGTGGCTTTTATGCCCTGTTTATGTGACTGTTTCTCTAAAATATTTTTATCGTCTCAGCTATTGTCTTTATACCTCAGGACCCAGTTGATGTGTCTTTATGAGTCTTTGGGAGTCCAGCTCCAGCTGAGTCATTCTTTATGTTCGAGGACGGGGAATAATGGCTCAAATATTATCTCTTACATCATTCTTTATTTTGATTGGAGATTGGAGATACCACATTGATGATTAATACCTGGACTTAGTTGAGCCCTTAGATGGCAGCCATGGCAGGATCTTTAAACTCACAGTACTGTTTTCCACCAGATATCATCTGGTTCTGCACTAGGATCTTAAGTAAGATCAGTGTTCCCATCAATTGCATTGACTAAGTGAACAGACTCAATATACATCAACATTTTAGCCTGAGGCTTTTTTTGTTAGTTTTAAGACAATACAAGATAGATTTTATTATATCTGATACTATCTGGATGTAGACTAAGAATATTACCATTCCTGTAGTAGTGATCTAGCCCATGTACTTATTCCTGATGGTAACCAGCCAAATTGGTGTTTGTAAGGGTATAACAGTGTGTAACCAAGTATCTTGCTGTCTAATTTTACATAGATCTTGTTTAGTTTTTCTGTGTTATTTATCCAAATGCAAAAGAGGTATTTGTTACAGTACAGACTACACTCTTTTGGGCTAATAAAAAAATCCAAGGCTGTTTTATTATCTCTTGTCACCTTGCCTAATGAGGTCAAAGACTACTGTTGTATTTTTATCCCTCTTTTTTTTTTTTTTTAGCAACTGTCTGCTGTTTTTCCCAAACTTTTTAAAGATTTCTCTAATTCAGCTATACTATAACTAGAAATTAGAGCCACCAATCATACCCTGAGTGTTGGACCAATGAGTTTCATTTTGACTCTCATTTTATAATGTATAACAATTTAACATTACCATTTCAATATCTACTAGCATCGTTAATTTGAATATCTAAAGGTAAACTTAAAATTTTCAAAGTGTGTTATCTATGTATTCACCAGGAATCTAAACAAGAGATTGCTCATATAAACTAGCATAGTTGGATCCACCACACAGAAACATAAATCCATAAGAGCGCACAGAGTTTGTTTAGAGGAAACACAAGGTATAGAAAAATTCACATGTGACAACCAGATTTTCATTAGAGAATACATGATTAACAAGATAATATAGAATGGACCTCTCTTGTTGGAGGTCTTCAGTTAATCTGTTTAAAACATACTGAGGGTTCTTCTTGAGGGCAAGCTGCCCCTCCTTGGTTTACCTATTAACAGTCATGGGTCACTTTCTCAGAAGCAGAGTGTCACAAAATTGTTTTTATGAGAGAAGAACTTCTAATTCAAGAGTTACAATAGCTAAACCCATTAGTTAAGTAATTTAGGAGAAAGGAAAATGGTTTTTTATATCCAGAAGGTAGGACCTTAAAACATCAGCAATATTCCCACATAGAGCCCATAGTATTCCTTTACTCAGTCTTATGTAGTTAATTTTTGTTCCACATGATTCCAGATTAGCCACGGTCTGTGAGTTCATCAGCTTCTACATAAGAGTTTTTGAAAATCTTGATTTAGTCTAGTCACAGTTCTTTTCATAAATCTAATATGGTCCATCTTTTTGTTGAGATATTTTGGTCAAACGTTTTCACCAAATCAGCAAAGAAAACTTATCTGCAGATGATAAATCTTAATATGGCCGTGATTAATTTATAAGCATAATGCTCCTAATTATAAAAAAATCAGAACCAAATAAAGTCAGTTAAAAAAAACTTTAGACAAAAATACTTTCAAATGTAATTATTAACTTTATTTTTAAAGATCTTCAGATGTAATACACTATGTAATAATCTTGAGACATAATACTGTACAGTCAGGTTATGCTAAGGTTATCAAGTCTCTAAATACCTGAATAATAATGAGGAGACTTCATAGATAAATGATGTGAATGCCCCAGTCAAACCATTGGCTTTGATACTAGATTCAAAAAAAAAAGTTGCAGCCAAGTTAGCAATAAAAAAAAAATAATAAAATTATGGCATAATATTATGCATTTGCTGTCTAATATTAGACAAAAACATAAGAGGAAATACTAATATATAAATTTTGACCCAAAGAGAATCAGGCATTTCTCTTCATTTTCACTACACATTCCATATAATTTATAACATATTAAATAAATCTTTCCTTTATATAAAACTTTTTTTTCCCCCCAAGCCATGTTGGCTTGGTTTTTGACTCGGGAATTTTATTTTAATGAAAGGCTGGACCCTTGTCTTCGATGCAGATTACACAAAGAATAACCCTTCAACTCAAAAGTCAAAGAAAATTTTTGTTATTTTAACAGTTAGAAACCCAATTCTTTGTTATATATATATATTATTTAATGTTAAAGCTCCTAAAAATCTCATAAATTAAACTTTAGTCAGACAAATAAGACTTTTGACCATATTAAGTAAATGTTTTAAATAAACCTCTTAAACGCTGTCTTTGTTCTGTTTCTTATAGTACATAGGACACACTCATTGTAGACTTAAAAATATATAATTTTTCTTTTGTAGCATTAAAAAAAAGCAAAAGTATATAAAGTTAAACTATGACAAATATCTGTTTACTCAATTTAATATCAGTAGGTTACCTAAAAGGTCTTGGAAATTATTTTAAGCCTGTATACTATAAAACATAACTGTAACTGAAATAAAGTTTGTTTAAACATTCAAGTTTTCATTCAACTTTTACTATTTCCCAATCTAATTTTAACCCTTAAAGATTTTAAGGGTCTCTGCTCAAGTGACCAATTTATTGATATTAATATAACCGTAAGCCTATGGCTAGGGCTGGAAACATTTTTTCACACCATTTTAGGCGTGTCACATCGTGATTTTTATTTTTTGGCTTCTGAAAGTTTCCTTACAATAGAGAGAACTTGTTTATAGTTCTTTTATGATTGGGATCCAACAGCTGTGGCTGCTAACCAAAAGGTTGACTGTTCGAATCCACCAAGCGCTCCATGGAAACCCTATGGGGCAGTTCTACTCCGTCTTAGAGTCACTGTGAGTCAAAATCAACTCGATGGCAACACATTTTTTTTTACAACAAAGCAGCATTTTTTTTTTTTTTCAATTTTTATTTACTTATTTCATTTTGTCTTTAAAAAAAGTTTCTACTCAATTGAAAGCTTCCCTGGAGCTATATGACTTTAGGGCCTCAGGGCTAGAGAGGCTTGATCCCTTACCGTCTTCACTCAGGGAAGACAAGATTAGACCATCTCAGTTTATTTACATACATTTAAGTAAAGGAATCTATCAATTTTTGGCTAGCGAGACTGGGGGCTGGAGAGGCCTGATCTTAATATGCCCTCACTGTCTTAATTTACAGAAGAAAAAAAAAAAAACAGGTTTTAGATAAAACTTACTTGCCAGAGCCTCTGATGGAGGAGTATTAGACCTTTTCACAAAACCGAGCGTCAAGCAAAAGTTCTTCAAAAAAGGAAAAGAATGCAAATGAAATTCCAAATTACTTTTGGTATATTTAGTTTGTAGAGTTTATAAATATGAACCCCAAACCAGTGTCTCAATATCAGGAGGAAAATCCAGGCTCATTTATCAAAGATGTTAAGCCTAAGGTTCAAGCTTTAGGGGTTTTTTTTAAACTTAATTTATTTTGCTGGCTAGAGACCTAGTCTCTTATTTTAGACCTTAAGTCTTCTGATTGGGAAAGTCCTTTAAAGTAGCTATTGATGATTTTAATTTTAACATTGTATTTTTTATTGAGAAACTATATCATAAAAAAGGTACAGAGCTACTACTTTTTTCTTTAAATTTTATGACACAAGTCAGGAGCTACCACTGCTCCCTGCAAATTTGGCAGAATAAGTCAGGAGCTGCCATTTCCCCCTACAAATTTGGCAAAACAGAGTAGTATTTTTTAGGCTTTTTTCTGAGTCACTTAAAGAACCCTAATGAGGAACACCACAGGGTTTGCAGAGTATTTTGTTTAGACCAATGTGTACCTGAGTTTGTTTTTGTGTGGCAGGCAGCCTAGTGGACTAGCCTGTCTCAACCACCTTATCCTCTCATGGGAGTCTTTAAGACTCGTGTGGAGTGCTGGCAACCACCCTAGTGGCTTTTACTGGTCAAGTTGTGCCTGAATTTTGTGGCTTATAGTGACTCAGAGCTCTTTGAAAATAGGACTACTTCTTTAATGTTTTAAATGCCCAAATCTGGACCTGAACTGCAGTTAACCAAGAGTTTTTAGACATCACTCTTAACCAAATGTTCAAGGAAAAATCTAAGAAAGATTTTCTTTAATCAAACAATTGTTTTTTTAAAATAAATATGCCAAGCAAAACTTAAGAAAAGGTGAGAAAGAGAACAGAAAATGAATAAGCAAGGCTCACTTTCTGAGAGCACTTACCTCGGTGTTGAAGGGACACAGAGTACCAAGGCATGGGTCCAGGAGATAGGACCTCCATTTTTTTTGTCGGCTTTTGTTCCACAGTCCAGGTCTCCTCAAGGTCCACTGGATTTATGGTTTTAGAGTCCTTTTAACAACTATACCAGCAACTCTTGTAGGGTGAAAACACCGCAGAGTTGAGTAAAGCAAAAATAAAGGTTTTACTCGGCATATATTTAATGAGGCTAAAGTAGGAAAGGGACAAGCCAAGTCTCTGTTCCCAGTTCTGAAAGATGCATCTTAGTGAGCCGCGTCCTGGGATCCCTTGAACATTCTCCATTTTCTGGATACAAACATTTATACACTCACACAATCTAATCCAGTGCACCAAGTAACAGATACCTGAGCCTTTTATGTCTTCAGCATTCAGTTCTTCTCGTGTTTTGGGACTCTTTTAAGGCCTTACCTAGGAATTACCCTGTTATTTACCAGATAACTACAGATTCTTAATGTCCTCGGTGGTCAGTTTCTCCTGCTTCTTGGAACTCTTTTAAGGCCTTATCTAGGTACTTACCAAACAACCTAAACACGTTTCATGTCTCCCACAGAGCCATCATGTGGGTCTCAGGGGAATCAACTTTTAGAGCTGTTCTAAGGTCTCCAGGAGAAATCTCTTGGTGGTGCCAGACATTGGGGCCAGTCTGTTTTTTGTGCTACCTCAAGAACCGAGCAGATGGCTCCTGGCAGGCTCACCAGAAATGGTACCTGGTGGAAATCCCAGGTTCTTGCTCAGCATGACTCGTATTGGCCAATAAACGAGAGACTGAGGTGAGAGAACAGAAAAGGCACCTTTATTTCACTGTACAAGGAGTCAGTCAGAGTTGCTGCTGCCAAGACTGCTTGCCAAGGACAGACAGGCAAGTTACTTTTAAAGGGGTTTACAAGTAGGGAGTTCATTCAAGTTATGTCAACAGCATTTTTAATCATACTACGAAGATGCGGTAGGGTTTACATGTAACCTCTAAGCAAAAGCAAGATTCAGTAGCAAAGCTGGGGGGAGAGAAAGCCCAACAAAGGAAACATGATTTTTAGCAAAACACTGTGGGAACTTTGTCTTATTAGGAGGCTATAAAGTAGTCCCAGGAATGTCATGATTAAGCTTAAAAATACACACATGTAATCTCTTTTGTAGTCTCTTTAGTAAACTACACACAATCTTAAACATCCAAAAGATAATAAGCTATATCTAAAATAAATATTTTACTGTATCATCTAAAATGCTACTTTTTAATACTGAAAATTTAAAGTAATTTCTCAATATCTTACACAGTGAATGAGATTATCCATATCAGTACATTTCCATTTAGAACCCCCATATTTTCTGTTGCCCCCCACATAGCCGCCCAAATAAATACAGCCTTCCCTTAAGCCATACAGATATAGCTTCAAGATAAATCTTTTAGCTTCCCCATATGCCTCCCCGTCACCTCTCAAAAAACTTAACTTCTCTATATTCATTTTCTGTATGAGATTGTTTTATTTTTATGTCACATGAAATTATTTTATGTAGTTATTTAGCCTGTCATATGAGAGGCCTCTCATATCTAAACTAACACACTCTTAGAGCTCTGTCCCTATTTCCTTATGTTTCTTTGTAATGCCTGTGGTAGTGTATATTTATGTACTGTTTATCTCCATCAACTAGAGTCAAAGCCCCATGACAACAGGAATTTCGTCTTTGTTCATTGCTATATCCCGGTAACTTAGACTGATGCCTGGAAATAGAATTAATGGACTTAAAATAAAAATTTTTTGAGTTAATTAGAGCTCAGTGAAGGTAGAAATCTTGGGTGTCTTTTTCATAGTTGATTTCCCAGCACCTAACCTGGATTGAAAACATACATACATATTTACCTGTATATGTTTATAATGAATTTATAGAAGTAAATTCCTTAAGTTCTGTTGAAATAAATCCATTTAGAAAATTAAAATTCCAGACAATTTCTTTGCCATACTCTAGAACTTTTGTCACATGATAACATTTTGATAAATTTAGTGTTATTTTCATTTTACTGAATATGCTTGGCTTATTAAGGAGTGTTTTTAGGTAGTAGGCTGTAAGTGGAAAAGAATGCAAGAGGTAATCATGATTAAAAGTGAATTTTTAGTTATTGATGGAACATGTGGTTAACGGTAATCACTTGATTGTGAAATCATTAAAGAATATAGAACTCATTTTTTAATCCAGTTTATTTAAAAAGTATATTTTCACTAGAAGGTAATACAGAATAATAACAGTGCTTATATTTTTCAGAAATATTTGAACATTGATTATCAGTAAAAACAAAAGCTTCCTTTTATATTTTAGATGTTGTTGAACTGTATGAAATAGTTGATACCCACTTTCGACCTACAGAATGTTAGTTTCATGTTTGTTGTGTTGCAATAGATCAGTAAGATGATCGCTAATATCGTTTCTTTTCTTTTAATATTGAAAAATTTGCATAGTGAAGAAAAAGACTGAAATTCATATCCATGTACATTTGTAATGCTCTTATTATTTCCAGACTATTCAGCAGACATGACCCACAAGCAGAAGAAGCATTGGCAAAGAGGAGGGGAAGGAACAGTCCAAATGGGAACCTCATTAGGATGCTGGTTCTTTTCTTTCTTGAAAGTGAGGTAAACATATTTACCATAACTCCTTATTTTGTTTTTTGTATTATATACATATTAAATAAAATTGTCAGTTAACTCATTATAATTGATTGGTATTTTTCAATCAAATTAAAATAAGTCTGTTCCTTATAAAAGTGTTTTCATTAATTGCCTGATGATGGAATCAGTACCCTACCTTTTGTGGGAGGAAGTTGTGAATGAATATGCAGGTATGGATCAACACTGAAGATAAGGCAACAGTTTTTCAAATTTTAAGATACTGCAGTACTGAATACATTTTTTATTGTTGCTTTTTGTTTTTCCTAAATTTGCATTTGTAGTTTTTAAATTAGATTATTTAAACAATTTGTGAAAGTTCTCAAGGTATTAAAACCATTATTCAGTTCTATCTTGTTTGAAAATTATATTCTTTAGGAAGGAAATAGAAAAATATGAATTTAAATGTTTTAGTTAATAGTTGTGCAAGCTCCATGAAATTCCCGGTGGTGTAGTGGTTAAGAGCTACATCTGTTAACCAAAAGGCTGGCAGTTCGAATTCACCAGACGCTTCTTGGAAACTCTGTGGGGCAGTTCTACTCTGTCCTGTAGGGTTGCTATTACTCAACGGCGTCCTTACAAGCTCCATAGCTGTACTTCCATGTGGCATACTCAGTTTTCACTTAAACAGTTTTTTAATTAGCATTCATGATATATTAACTATCAGAATCTGTTTTGCAGCTGAACTTTGCTTTGCCCACCTAAATATTCCTTGATGTTAATACTGTATTTCCTGACACTAAGGGGAATGATAATCTAAACCTAAAGAGTCTCAATAAATAAACTGGTTTAGAAAAGAATGGAGACAGAATTGCAAAGGAAATGCAGAAAATCTAGAAATATGGAACTGTCAATTTAATTTGGGGAAAAAAGTATTTTGAGTTTGTGTTTGAATGTTAGAGAAGACAAGAAACTTAAAAGATGCTATGAAGACTCAAGTTTCAGAGTGCTAAAAGAACTGTAGGAATGAGGAAGAGAGGCAAGCAACCTATATGAAAATTAAAATCACAGAGAAGTGAAAACTGAGCCAGTGGAGGGCAAAGCAGGGAAGAAAAATGGTGAAAGAGTTGCCGCTATTATTTTTTAATAGAGTTGAGAATAAATAGGGAAAGAGTCAAGTCAGAGAAAATCAGCTTGAGAGTTATATTTGAGGAAAGAATGTATATGAAAGCAGTGTTTTAGATGAGCATACAAATCACCTGCAGATCTTGAACAAAATGACAATTCTGATTCAGTCGCTCTAGGGTGGGGCTTGAAATTCTGCATTTCTAACAAGCTCCAAGGCGATGCTTATGATTCTAATCTAAAGAACTACACTTTGAGTAGTATTTAAAATATTATTTTCTTATCAGAATAAGTGTGGGTGTATTGTAAAGTTAAATGCAAAATGCCTGTGTGGATTTCTAAGCTAAAACATTAAATACCACAGATGTATATTCAAGCCCTATGAGAAAAAATGACTTTCATAGCAACCACAACTTTTCAAAAATTAAGAGGGTGAGCAAGACATGCAAAAGCTATTACAAACTATTGTCCAAAAAGTTTAGGGAATAAATGGAATTTGGTTATTAATTGAAGGAAAATGTTTTGGGTCTCTGAAAGCCTGGATACTTTTCTTTATGATTGGTTAAGTTTATTTCTTTCAAGAAAGACACAAGTACTTAGTTTCAAGCCATTTCATCTTCTTTTAAAAACAGTAATTTGTAATGTTTATTACTGTCCTATTTTCAATGGTATTACCATATTCCTGTGTTTGCTGCTACTTGCTGAAGTGTTAGAAGAGCATTAAAATGTATTTTCCCAATACTTCTGCATGGCATTCTTGCCAGCTTCAGAAACAACTGCAGATCATATTTAAGGTTTCTAGTTTTTTTTTTTTTTTTTAGTTGATTCCTGGTCATTATATTGGCATTTATGGTCTCTTGTTTCATAAGAAACATTTTTTGCCAACATCTGCCTTATTCAGTTGTACTAGTCCAGCCACACCTCACCTGAAACCAAAAAAAAAAAAAACCAACTGCCGTCAAGTCGATCCCGACTCATAGCGACCCTATAGGACAGAGTAGAACTGCCCCATAGAGTTTCCAAGGAGCGCCTGGCAGATTCGAACTGCTGACCTCTTGGTTAGCAGCCGTAGCACTTAGCCACTACGCCACCAGGGTTTCCCTGTAGGGTCACTATGAGCCAGAATTGACTCCATGGCAGTGGGTTTGGTTTGATTTTTTCACCTGAAACAGAGCGCTTAATATAGTTTGATGGAATTCAAATGGTGTCCTACCCCAAGTTCCTCTTTGTTTTCCTTCAGCACGTGTTTATTAGTAATGTTTTAGTAGTAGACTTACAATCTACTGACTTAAAAAAGACCTTAGAAATCATAGAGTGAGTCCATGTTATAGATTAATTACAGATTAACTGAACTGATTATTAGTCGTCTTCATTTTTCTGGATATGAAATAGTAAAATTTTAATGATAGAATTATAAAACATTGAATTGAAAGAGGTCTTATAGTTCACGGAGTAGCCTCCTTTTGCATATAAATTACAGATGAAATAATAGAGATTAAAACATCTTCCTAAACTGGCTATTAATTTTCTTTTTTTTTTTTTTAAAAAAGTGACATTTTTAAGTCATCACAACCTTTACAGCATTCATTGGTCTCAGCTAACAGAATACCTTGTATATTTTAGATGCATACCAAATGATATGAGAAATGATACTTGAATGCGAAGAGCCTAGATTCCCCTGTAAATTCAAACTGCTGACCTTTTGGTTAGCAGCTAAGTTCTTAACCATTGCTCTACCAGGTCTCCCTCCATAAGTAGTATGACCAAATAATTTATTTAACAAACTGTAATGCTTTTTGGACTGCAAAGGACACTATTGATTATTCCAAGGCAACAAACATAACCCAGGACAGCCCTGGACAAACTATGAATTATGACCACCTCCCCTTTTGGTTTGTGGAATTATGAGTCTAATTGTAACAGTCATTTAAGACAGAGAATTGACAGTCACATTATTGATATATCCAAGAAATCTTCCTCTAGTATTCATTCCTGGGAAATGAATGATAATTTTTTTGTTTTTATAAGTTCTTCAGGATTCATCAATGACTGATACTTTAGGAGAGGTGAAAACTCAATATAAGAGTATTTAGAAATTTTAGACTTAATAACTTGGGATGATTATTTGCATTATAAATGATTTTTCATAAAAGGTTCCATTACACAGTGAAATTCTTTAGTGTATTTAACTCTTTGATGAAGGGTTAGCAGGCAGAGAAAACTTGAGCTGAAATATTAGCAGCAACCTTAAAGTCAGTTGAAGATGAATCAGAATCCACACAGAAAATTGTAATTAACATCACCAAGAACGTGACATTGGTTTGTCTAATATACAAGTGTAGTGTAATGCCTCTAAATTATACTTAAATCTAGCAGGGTAAAATCCACCTAGATATAAATATGATTTTAGTTTGTATGTTATATATAATTTATAAATAAATTTTAATTTAATTATAATTAGTCATTTACCATATAGTGACTATCCATTAAAGAGTTACCCATTTTTGTTCATTTAGATCTGAAAAGTACAAAGAATGTCATGTGGGTACCTGATTTTAAAACTGTTCTTATAAATCGTGACACCAAAAATCATTTTTAGAAAATTCATTTTTCTCTCATTTTTTTGTATTCTGGTTCCTTTTTAATCTTAGAGGCTTTTTCTACAGCCATTTAAAATGCTCCAAGGCCTTTTTTCTTACAGCTTCTGCTTTGATTCTCCATAAAAGATCCTTGGTATAAAGTGTCTGAAAGGTGATTATAACCTTTTACCCCTTACTGGCTATTTTAGAATTTTTTATTTTCTCTTAAACATTGATTTACCTGGTATTTTGGTAAAAACTTGAGACTTGCAAGTTCTATGGCCATCACTGAAGCCTCAAGACACAAAGACTGTATAATAAACATTATGTCAAGCCAACCCCTGACTTGACCATATTGTACTGATTATTGTTGCTAATATTATTGAATTTGAAACCCTGATCACGGAAAATGGCCAACACACTACCCTGCCCTTCTGGTATACATATTGAATTTAAAACAACAGCTTGTTATTATTAACAGAAGACAGTGTACTGAGCCCCTTACAGCCAGAAAGATGAGGAAATTGTCAAAGAAGTCATCCTCTACATTTAAGAAAATTGGCTAGCACACATGCAAAATTTCTGGTAGGAATAATGACAACATGGCAGAGCTAAATTTTAATGTGGCCTGGAAAAGTCATTCATTAAGAATGCCACTGTTAATGGAATTACACTACTAAATTGCATCATCAACTCATCCAGCTGAAAACCTCAGGCTAAGGAAGATGAAAGAGATCTTATCAGCCCACCAGAATAGTGAGGACTTTTGAAAGGTATAAAGTAAATGGAAAAAGACCCAAGAAATCCCTTAGACCTGAGTAACCCATAACCCAGTAAAGCAAAAATATAAAAAGTTTCTTTTTTTAACTGGAATTTTCTGGTAGAACCATGACGTATACCAAAGATCAGAGCAGCAGAGGTGGTGAAAGGAGTAACGTATAGGTAGTAATTAAGTAGCTACCCTTTAACTGAGCCTATTCCTCACTTTAGAGCTGCTGGTCCAGCCATTTGAGAGGTGGACAAATGAGTCTGAGAAGCAAGGTACTGAATGTCACAGATAATTTATGGCCACTTTTTTAGAGAAAGAGGAAACTTTTGCATTCAAAAGACAAATTGTGTACTTACATCTTAGAGGAAAAGTCTGCTCAATTATAAATGCCCTCTTTCCACTTCCCTGCAAAATCCAGGAAGTCAGAATCAAGGAAGGATTCTAGCTACCAATATTCTTCATTCTAGATTCTTAGAACAGATAGGAACTGGCAACCAATATCAGTAAAATTTTTGTAAAAAATAACTACCATGAAAAAGAGGCACAAAATCCAACTAATTGATGAAAATTTTTAGCTAATACTCCCAATTTTAAGAAGAGGCTATTACGGAGGAGGAAGAGAATTCTTAGAAAGCAAAAACAAAATTCCCAAAATTCAAGGTGGAAAATTAGTAAGTAGCCTGAATGGATCCACCCAAATATCTGTTTAGTTGGCTAGAGAGCAAACTAAGGGATTTTGTTCCAGAGAGCAGTGCAAAAGAAGAAAGAAATGAAAAGTATGAGAGAGAAATTAAGAGACAAGGAGACAGATTCAGAAATTATTTATTGTATTATTATCTGGTAGGAGCTCTATAAACAGAACAAAGAATGGAGGGAAGGCACTAATCAAAGGACATGCAGTCAGAAAGTTTACTACCCATACATCCTATGCACAGAGTGTTACTTGAGTGTGTTTTCTAGCAAAATGAAAAATAAAGAAAACAAAAAGTATAAGAAACATTGGTGAGCAAATAAATCAGAAAAACTTGGGAGCTGAGTGTAAATAATATGGCTGTGAAGCTTAAGGAAAATATAAGATGTCAGGAATAATCCCAGTAAATATAAATAAAATATAAATAAAAAATGCTTTATTAAAAGACAGATGGTCATTTGAGGTTAAAATAAATAAAAAATAGCTATATACACCTTTAAATAACCACCAAAAAAAAAAAAAACCCATTGCCATCAGGTCAGTTCCGACTCATAGTGACCCTGTAGGACAGAGTACAACTGCCCCATAGTGTTCCAAGGCTATGATCTTTATAGAAACAGATTGCCATATCTTCCTTTCCACCAGTGGCTGATAGGTTCGAGCCGCTGACTTTTTGGCGCTTAACCGTTGCACCTTAACCAAAACCCATTTGCTGTCAAGGTGATTCAGACTCATAGCAACCCTATAGGAAAGGGTAGAACTGCCCCATAGAGTTCCCAAGAAGCAGCTGGTAGATTCTAACTGCCAGCCTTTAGATTAGCAGCCAAACACTTAACCACTGTGCCACCAGGGCTGTTTAGTCACAGAATCTTGATGTTCAGTATAGGTTTTAGTTTTTACAGCAGTTTTGAAACATTTTGTTTTTCTGTTTTCTGCTCCTTTTCTTCTTTGACACTAGGTATTATTGTTGTGTGCCACTTGTGTCAGTATTGGACTCTTACTGCACCAGTTGTGTCACTGTTGGAATGTTACTGGTTGTGTAGGAATAGTTTTTCAGAACTTTGGAGCATTTGAAGGTGTCTTGCTGCACACCTTTGCCCCTGTTCTTTCCAAGTAGAGGTGCTTATCGGTATTATCTGCTTTGGCTTTACCAGAAGTCACTGGGATAGCGTGTGGTACGGGTGTGTGTATGGTTTTCCTGAACAATTCAGGAACCAGGGTGTGAGATGTGGAAATGAAAAATTAAGGAGGTAGATGGCAAAGCGTTGAATAGGTCATGCAAATGCATATCAAAGTTAACCATAATGGTAGAATTAGGAGTGAGGAGGAAAACCAACTCAAGTGTCAAATGTGCCAAGGTATCAGTGAATAACCAGTAGATCTAAAAGGTGACCATCCATGCCTTGGATGGAGAAGTTCATTGTTAGCAACATTTAAGAACTGGAACGATGCCAACACCTTCTCCACTTACCTTCCTTAAAAAGCTTCATGGGAGTAATATTCTTCAGAGCTTAATGACAGAGGTAGAGAGTATTGCATAAAGTGTGTGATGAGGAGCTTAAGGGTGTTTGTTTACTGTGGGTAAATGGGTTTCGAGGGGAATTATCTAGAGAATAATGAGCAACAAAGAGGGGCACGGTAGTGGAGAATTTGAGTCAAATGGAAATGAGATTAGAAAAGCAAACAGATGCAGAAACTCACCTTGACAAACTTACCTTGACAATTTTAGACCTTGACTAAGATGAGATAGATGTGAAGGAAGGAGGGATTGGCTGGTACCAGAGTTTCAAATAGAATTCTAGAAAGTAAGTAATTTCCTCTAAAAAAGTGATAATTACAAAGGAACAAACAAGAGTAGTAAGAAGTAATCTAGATCCAGTTTCTGGTTTCAGGAATTCTACTAACTAGCTTTACTTTCACATCCTCATCTATAAATGATGTGGTTGGACTAGGATATCCTTAACCTCACTATTGTAAATGTTTAAAAAGCTAATTGATTCTGAATATTACATCTGCATAATCGACAGTGGAATACAAATAAATATATTATTCTCTTAGTGGCTCTTGAAATCATTGAGATCAAGTCATTTTAATTCTGAAGAAAGCACTTTATTAACTCAAAATATTAGTAGCTTATTCCTTAAACATTCTTTAGTCATATTTGATTTGTTATTTTTAGTTACATGAACATGCAGCCTACCTGGTGGACAGTTTGTGGGAGAGCTCTCAAGAATTGTTGAAAGACTGGGAATGTATGACAGAGTTGTTATTAGAAGAACCTGTTCAAGGAGAAGAAGGTACAGTGTTTGACAAGTTGATTTACATATTGTTTTGGGTTTTGTTGGTAATTATACTATGCTATGTGGTTTTTTTTTAATGTAGATTATGGAAACCCTGGTGGCATAGTTGTTAAGTACTACCGCTGCTAACCAAGAGGTCAGCAGTTCAAATCTGCCAGGTGCTCCTTGGAAACTCTGCGGGGCGGTTCTACTCTGTCCTGTAGGGTCACTATGAGTCAAAATTGACTCAACGGCAGTGGGTTTCATTTTTTTGGTTTGGTGTAGATTATTTCTTAAAAATGAGTATATGCAAATATGCTATGTGTATTTTTGCAAAGAGAGCAATTTGTTTCTCGTAACATGTAAGGATATCTTAATAGCTGATAACATCTTTCCAGATTAAGACTGCTGCTGTGCCATGGAGTTTTTTTTTTTTTTTTAATCTTTATTATTGCAATGTAATATTCAGACTTTTTTTGTGCTGATGTGAGACGTGAAATAATAATGTACTTAATGTAATAGAAATTGTGTATCTGGAATGTTTTTACTATAATTATACGTGAACTTGGAAAAGCCTGTGACACACAAGGATTTCATTAGACCCTACTGTCCCCTTTTGTCATATAATCTTAAAATCAGAAAATCAATGTAAATTAGATAATTTACATTAGAATAATTTACATTAGAAACAGGTGGAAATAATAGCTATGTAATAATTTCTGACGTGCACATGTTATTATACTTTGCATAGTAAAATGTACAGGAAAGTGGATATGTATACTTAATATCCACCACCCATCTGTCAGTTCGTTGTACTGTGGTGGCTTACGTGTTGCTATGATGCTAGAAATTATGCCACCGGTATTTCAAATATCAGCAGGGTCAGCCATGGTCTACAGGTTTCAGCAGAGCTTCTGGGTTAAGACAGACTTGGAAGAAAGGGCTGGTGATTTATTTCTGAAAATTAGCCAATGAAAACCATATGGATAAAGCAGAACACTGTCCGACTCACTCGCTTTGGACATGTCATCAGGAGGGATCAATCACTGGAGAAGGTGTTTGGTGAAGTGGTGGGCCAGTGAGGGCAAGGGAAACCCTTGGTAAGATGGATTGGCACAGTGACCACAACGATGGACTCGAACATGCTGGGGATTGCAAAGATGACACAGGAATGGGCAGGTTTTGTTCTGTTGTACGTAAGATCACCATGAGTCAGAGTCGACTTGGTGGCAGCTATGTATCTATATATCTGTACTTAATAAACACATATTCTGGAACTTTATACGTACTATTAGTTTCTTAGGACTAGAAATGCTTTTTCCTCTATCTATAGCTTTTTTTTTTTTTATAGCTGGGTTTCCAAACTGTCCCCCAATAGTGCTTTAAAGAATTGATGCTTCATTTAATTCGTATAATAGTACTGGATATAAGTATTGATAAGAGATTCATAGTGGACTGAACATGGACTTCAGAATCAAAAGAAATATAGATTCAGATTTTAAAATCTGTCCCTTGTGACTAATGTCCTCATTTTTTCTAACCCATAGTTTACTTTTCTGTATAACATAGGGATTATTTTCCTTACATACCTTATGTAGTTATTGTGAGAATTAAATGAGATGGTATAGTGTTGATTCCCTTTTCTGCTTACTATACCCCCCTGTGTGGTTCAACTCTCGGGTATAATTAGAAAAGAAGAGCCATCCTCTGCAGTTGACTGCCTAAATTGATTGCATCCCAAGTTCACCTGAAGAATGAGCATCCCTCAGTGTTCTAAGCAGTGATGCTAACTGGTACTATGTACATATGCATCATACCCAGATGTGTTCCAGCAAACTCTTTGAAAATATCTCTTTTAAACTTAGCATGATTTCATATTTTATCTATGACAGAAATCATCCCCAAACTTTGCCTAGACCTTCTTTCAAGGTGGAACTATCTTTTGCTCTACTTCTGGTTTTTGTTTACTGGTTTTTTTTTTTTCCCCCCCTCTTCATAATATCCTTAGCATGAAGATGGCCCTGTTACCAAATTGACAAGGGCCCTCTGCTCTTTAGGTCAAACTCCAGTTGTTCACCGGGTTCCCTTTACTTTTTTGATCACAAGAGAATGAACGTATATTCTGCGTTTTCTCCCCGTTATTTTACTTATGCATGTCCCTACCAAGTTCACTGACTTCATACATACTATTTCTAACTAATTTTATTATCTTCCCCAATAAAATCAGTTCCACTTTTAACCTTTACTGCCCAATCAGCACTGGAATAAAGGGCCTAGCATAGTATTCAGTGGTAATTCCTATCCATTTTTCTTTCATTGCTTGTGGTCATGAGGTTAACAAATTACCAGAGCTGGTTAGACCGTCTTCTTTCTGGTTACAAGCCATCTTTCTCTATATCACCCCATGCTCTGTGAGGTTATTTCCAAGGAGATAGGAGTTATAAGTTAAGGGAAAAAGAGCCAAGTTGATATGCTTTGCTGTTGTTAACTTTTTACTGACTTAAATAAGATGTGTAAACCAGTAAATAGTAATTAAATTACTGAGTTTTCTATCATCAAGGTGCTCTTGATGGACTTACCATATTAAATAACTCTGTACTATTAGGTGTTATATTTCATTGTCATTTGAATTTAGTTGACATTGGGCTTCTTCAGTTTCCAGTCAAGAGGTGGATTTGGGTTGGGTTGGTCTTGGCTAGGAAAGTGAGTTATAAGATGAGAAGAACTTTAAAGTAAACCGTAGTTTTAAGATACACGATATTTTTATGCAGATAGCACGCACTTCCAACATTTGTTTGCCACCCATGCCCTCCCTCCAACGATGTATTATTATAAGTGTGCTTTGCCAGTTTTTTTTCCTGATAACATGTAAAAAACGGCATAGGAGCACTTACGAAAATACCTCATGGAGTGGGGAGTGGGGTTGTTAAACAAACATAGAAGGTACACATTATTTGCGTAAAAATACTAAGCAAGGCCGGGGAAATTAGACATACAAGTGCAGAACAATGTCTGTATACATCATGACATACATATTCTCATACATTTGTTCATATGCATGCTCTGTTGCATATAAGCTTTGGCATAAGATGGCAGTCACATCAATGTTCCGTGCTAGTATTTTACTACATTTTATGATAAAAATGCTACTAGTTATTTATTAAAACTAATTAAAAATTAAGCTATTGTAGCTATCATAGATAGGTGTAGTGTGATAGGTACTCCAGTGGAGAAAATTCTAGGAAATTGAGATGTAGGACTAGATTTTGGGAAAATAGACACATTACCAAAGACTACCAATAGCGGTTGATATCACAGTAGCCTTAAGACTGCATTGCAGCATCTTTAAGCAACTGTTTTATATTCCGGAGTGAAATCAAATTGCTGGATAAACAAATTTGTAGTATAATGTAAAGTTCTGAGCACTTGTTACAGCTCTGCCGCCAGATAACAACATGATCGAAACCAAATCATTTAACTTATCTGATCTCAGCTTCTTTATAAAATAAGGGCATTTGACTAGATAATCTGTGGTCATTTCTAATGCTAAAATTCTGTGATCCAGTTGATGTGGATAAATGGAATTCTTCAAGGCAGAGAATCATTAGTTAATTTATAATTTAAAAATATTTATTGATCACCTTCTCTATGTCAAGTATTATGCTAAGTATTGAGGGTACAATATTAAACAAGGTCAGTGCACTGCCTATATGGAGTTTACATTCTACCTGGGGAGGCAGACCAAAACCAAGTAAACATTCAAAATAATTTCAAGGATAGTAAGTGTCTGTGATGGATAACAGTGAGGAGGGGACCATCTTTTGACTGAATCATCTTCGAAAACCCTTTTGAAGAGGCCATATGATCCAAGAATCTAATAGACACAGAAACTAGCAATTGGAATTTAAAAAGGAGTAGGGGAATAGGGGCTCTCTAGATAGAGAAAATATTAGTTGCAAAGTGTCTGAAGCAAGAATGATTTTGCTGTGTTCCAGGAGCTACTATAGCTAGAGCACAGTGAACCAGTGGCATAAGATGAGATTGGAGAGATACAAGCAGAAGCCAGATCGTGCAGAACATTTTGGGTTGGCAGTTCAAAACCACCCATCGGCTCCAAAAGAGAAAAACCTGGTGATCTGCTTCCATAAAGATTACAGCCAAGAAAACTCTATGGGGCAGGTCTGCTCTGTTACATGGGGTCACCATGAGTTAGAATCAACTCAACAGCACCCAACAACAAGTGCGTTGGGGAGCCATGGAATAATTTTAAAAGAGGGAATGGTGTGATGCCGTTCGTATTTTAAGAAAATGCCTTTTGGTTTACACACAATAAGAAAACAATCTTTGATAGTTACAGGGGAGGGATGGGAGGAAAAAACACTTAATAGGCAATAGATAAGTAGTAACTTTGGTGAAGGGTAAGACAGTACACAATACTGGGAAAGCCAGCACAACTTGTCCATTACAAGGCCCTGGAGGCTCCATGGACACGTCCAAACTCCCTTGGGAACGTGGTCTCGGGGAACATTTGTCTCAATTGGCATAATATAGTTTATAAAGAAAATGTTATACATTCTTCTTTGGTGAGTAGCATCTGGAGTCTTTTTTTTTTTTTTTTTTTTTTGCCCTGCCTTCCACCTGCTCTTGTCAGGAGCCTGGTGTTTACCTCTTTCTCTTCAAACAGCTCAGATCTACCCAGGGGCAGACAGACTAGATCCAGGGCACCTGCCTGCGTCTGGGGTGTTAAAAGCTTATAGGCAGCCATCTAAGATACTCCACTGATATCATGCCATTGGGAGCAAGGGAGAAGGAAGAAAACCAAAGATATGGGAAAGATTGGTCCAAGGGACTGAGGGACTATGAATACTACAGTCTCTGCTGGACTGAGTCCAGCACAGCAGGATGGTGCCTGGCTGCCACCACTGGCACCTCTGACAGGGATCATAATAGAGGGTCCCGGACAGAGCTGGAGAAAAATGAGAGGACAAAATTCTAACTCAAAAAAAAAAAAAGAGACCAGACTCAGTGGTCTGACAGAGACTGGAGAAACCCCAAGAGTATGGCCCTGGACACCCTTTTATCTCAGTAATGAAGTCACTCCTGAGGTTCACCCTTCAGCCAAAGATTGGACAGGCCCATAAAACAAAACAAGATTAAAGGGGCACACCAGCCCAGGGGCAAGGACTAGAAGTCAGGAAGAGACAGGAAAGCTGACAATAGGGGATGAAAAAAAAGGAAGGAAAACTTTCAAGACCTGAAAAAACTATGCAGTCCCATCAAGTTCCAGCTCTCACAAGTTTCACTGTATAATAAGGAGCCCTGGTGGCACAACAGCTAAGCGCTCAGCTGTTAACTGAAAGGTTGGCAATTTGAAGCCACTCAGTGGCTCCTCGGGAGAAGGGCGTGCAGCCTGCTTCTGTAATAAGTATAGCTTAGGAATGACAGTTCTGTGGTGTCACATGGGGTCTCTGTGAGGTGGAATTGACTCGATGGCACACAACCACCACCACCACATCTTTATAATATATTGCTTATAAATATATTTAAAGTAAAATAACATTAAAATAAAAAAGAAAATGCCTTTTTAAACATGGTTTGGAAAGGACAAAAAACCAGACTGGCTAGTTAGGTAATTGATACAGTGGCTTCTGTGGGAAATGATAGTAAAAATATCAAAGAGGAAGACAGATTATAAAGAAGGAAAAGCCCACAGCTGAGTTTTAAAGATTGTCCGTGAATAGGGACAAAAGCAATAAAAGAGAAACAAGTGAGACAGCTAATTAACTACCTATAAAAAAAAAAGAGAGAGATAATACTATCCTATAAACCCAAACCAAAACCGTTGCCATCGAGTTGATTCTGACTCATAGCGACCCTATACGACAGAGTAGAACTACCCGCATAGGATTCCCAAGGAGCGGTTGGTGAATTAGAACTACCAGCCTTTTGGTTAGCAGCCAAACTCTTGACCACTGCACCACCAGGGCCCCATTCTATCCGACAGAAGCTCAATAAAATGGTGTGCAAAGGAGCTAATACCATACACTGCAGAGGAGAAAAAGGACTATGCAAAGACTACGGTCACTTTAAAGAATTTGTTTTCAGTGGTTAGAAAGTGATAAACCAGAGTTCAAGGTGATAACAATAAAATCAATAGTGAAGAAATGGAGATGATGCAAAGATGGTTCCCAAAAAGTTAGAAAATTTTGTAGTTATCTGATAATTCATAGTATCAACAGATGCGAATTTGTTTCAATCAGTGTGGCTATTTGCTTGTCTCTGGCTTACGGCTTGCTTTGCCTTCAATTTTAAGTGGTTTTGCTCTCATATCCCAGAAGGAACTTTGGTTAAATTTCAACTATTTTTGAGTCTTCCTAGCATCTGATTTTTCAAGGAAATTTTCTAAGTGGATGTGTTTGATTATAGGGCAACAAAATAGATGGCATCGGACACTGTAAGGTTATTATTCAACAATAATACAGATTTTTGTAAATAGTGGAGACTGTTTCCATTCTTGAGATAAGTTGATCTCACTCTCCTCACTTTCTGTGGGACTAGATTTGTTCATAGACAACCTTGAAGTTCCTTTATCTCCAGCCAAATTTGAAAAATGATGAAGTTCTAGAATCATAAACAGAAACAGTATTTTCTGTATTACTAGGGATTAGATCATGGGAGTATAGATGGAAAAGCTGAAGTTCTTTCATGTGTTAAGACAACTTAAAATGTTAAAACAAAAAAAAATGGCTGAATTAAAAGGTACATACACATCCATACTAGGATAATTTTAGTACACAATAAAGGACGTTATGTCTTCGCCTTTTCGTTGCTGTTGACTAAATTTATTATAAAATAATCAATGCAAGCTTTTAAACTCTAATAGCTTGTTTTTGTTTTTCTTTGAATTTATAGTTCTTTCTCTGTAATACTGACATCTATTGGTCTTTCACAGATGTGGGAAGTACATGAATTAATATACAGAAAGAAAAAGGGAGAGTGGGAGAGACAAAACTAAGCTATTCAGATTAGTCTCAAAACCTGTCTTTAAAATTACATAGGATTGAATTCAGTGAAGGAAGTACAGAACGTAATTGGGGAAAAAATCATGTTTTTTAAATGACATAAAGCAAAAATGAGGAGAGAGATGCACCTGACTGAAAAGATTATAAAAATGTCACTTATCCCAGTGTAATATATAATTTTCTAACCATACCAGTCAGAATTCCAGCATATTTGTGAGAGCTCTGGGAAGTGAGGTGGCAAGGGGAACTAAGCAAAATGATTTTAAAGTTTATATAGAATTTCAAGCTTGTGTAAAAAGGCAGTATACCTTAGTGCTTAACAGTATAAATTCTGTAGTCAGACTACCTGGATTCATATCTTGGTTCTAGTACTAGCTGAGAGCTTTGAAAAGTTATTTCTTTGTGAATCAGTTTCCTCACCTGTAAAGTGAGGATATGTTTTTATCTCTTGAGATTATTTCGAGGATAAAACAAGTTAATCATGTAAACCACTTACACATATACTTACATTAACAGTGCCTTTTTTGTTTTTTTAGGTTTAGGAAATGCATGTAACAAATTGTGTGCTGTTAGCATTATAGAAATACAGTTATCGAATTTACCAAAAAAAAAAAATTAGAAGAAGGACTAGATAAGGGAAATTTGTTCAACTAAATATTTGAAGTAGTTGACTTAAGTTATATTAAAACTGTAAATTATGTTACAAAAAAAACTTGTAGAAATAGGTAGATTAGTAAAACTAAATAAATCCAGAAATAGGTCCAAGTATATATGAGGGCCCTAAAACAGTTAAAAATGGCATTTTAATTCAAAGGGGAAAGCTGGTTTACTTAACAATGGGGGAAGCATAATTGGCTATTCATCAGTGGAAGTAAACTGGCTGATACTTCATACTGTGGGCAAAAATAAAAGCCAGCCAGTTAAAGATACAAAAGTGTAAATAAAGTAAAAAATAAAAATAAAATAAAATGAAAAATATATTGCTATAATCTCCAGAATAAGGAGATATTTTGAAAGCACTGTAAGAAACCCAGAAGCCACAAAACAGAAGGTGACAGATGTGACTTTACAAAAATTAACACTTTCTGTCAAAAGACACCATAAAGAGTCTGACAACAAAGGACAAACCAGGAGAAAATACTTGCATCATTCAAATGACAAAGATTACTATCTCTAATATACAAGAGCTCTCATAAACAGATAGGGTGATTAATAAAACATAAAAATGTTCAAAGAATAGACATAGAATAATCTTAGAAAAAGGATACTAAGCCAGTGAACAAGATAATACGCTCCTAATACACTCCACTTCATTAGTTAGTATATAAAACAAACCAAAAAAACCAAACCCGTTGCCACTGATTGAGTCATTTCTGACTCATAGCGACCCAAAGGACAGAGTAGAACTGCCCAGCAGGGTTTGCAAGAAGCAGCTGATGGACTGGAACTGCCAACCTTTTGGTTAGCAGCCAAATGCTGTTAGTGGATGTTTAATAGATAGGAAAAGGCAAAATAACAACTACTGGATTGGCCAAAAATAAAGGGATTTATAATATCCAGTGCTAGCAGGTATATGAGGAATGAAACATTGTCGTCCTTGCAGTTAGGGGTGTGAATTGTAGTAAATAACCTTTGTAATTTGTTGGTGTGAAGATTTTCTTTCCCTTTGACCATTACTCCTTCTTGGGAATTTATTCTACAGAAAAAAATATTTCTTTTAAATTTTATAGGTATTAATGATGTTTTCCTGCAGTTTATACTGTCAAAACTCTGGAAATATTTTGTTTAATTTTATTTTTTTATTGTGCTTTAGGTGAAAGTTTACAGCTCAGGTTAATTTCTCATACAAAAATTGATACACATATTGTTTTGTGACATTTGTTGAGATCCCCACAATGTGACGGCACACCCCCCCTTTCTACTCTGAGTTTCCTATGTCAGTTTGACCAGGTCCTGTCCCTTCCTGCCTTCTCATCCTGCTTTTGCACAGGAGCTGCCCATTTAGTCACGCATATCTGATTGAACTAAGAAGCACATTCCTAATGTGTATTATTTTCTGTTTCATAGTCGTATCTAATCTTTGTCTAAAGAGTGCCTTCAGGGATGGTTTGAGTTCAGGGTTAACAGCACATCCAGGGGGTCATAGTTTCAGAGGTTCCTCCAGTCTCTGTCTAACCATTAAATCTCGTCTTTTTATGTGAATTTGAGTTTTATATTTTTTCCTGCTCTGTCTGGGGCTCTCTGTTGTGTTCCCTGTCAGAGCGGTAATTGGTAGTAGCCAGGCACGATCTAGTTCTTCTGGTCTCAGGCTGGTGGAGTCCCTGGTTCATATGGTCCTTTAGTCCTTTGGGCTAATATTTTTCTTGTGTCTTTGGTTTTCTTCATTCTCCTTTGCTCCAAGTGGCATGGGACCAATAGATATATCTTAGATGACCACTTGCAAGCTTTTAAGACCACAGACGCCACTCACTAGAGTGGGATGTAGAATATTTACATAATAAACTTTGTTATGATACTTGACCTAGATGTCCCCCGAAACTATGGTCCCCAGGCCCCAGCTACTCTGTCCTTCAAAGTGTTTGGATGTATACAGGAAATTACTGTGCTTTTGGTTTGGTCCAGTTGTGATGACTTCCCCTTTATTGTGTGTTCTCATTTCCTTCACCGAGGTTGATCCTTGTCTACTGTCTAGTTAGTGATTTCCCTTCCTTCTCCCACCCCACCCTCGTAACCATCAAAGAAAACTTTTTTTGTGTGCTTAAACCTTGTCTTGAGTTCTTGTAATAGTGGTCACATACATATTTGTCCTTTTGTGACTGACTTGTTTAATTCAGCACAATGTGCTCCAGGTTCATTCATGTCATGAGATGTTTCACGGATTCATCATTGTTCTTTATCATTTTATAGTATTCCATTGTGTGTATGTACCATAATTTGTTTATCCATTTGTCTGTTCATGAGCACCTAGGTTGTTTCTGTGTTGTTGCTATTGTGAATAGTGCTGCAGTGAACATGGGTGTGCATGTCTATTCATGTGGCAGCTTTTATTTCTCTTGGGTATATTCCTAGGAGTGGGACTGCTGCATCGTACTGTGTTTCTATTTCTAGCTTTTTAAGGAACTGCCGTATCATTTTCCAAAGGGGTTGTATCATTTTACATTCCCAATGGTGTGTAAGAGTTCCAGTCTCTCCAAAACCTTTCCAACATTTGTTATTTTGTGTTTTGTGGATTAGTGTCAGATTTGCCGGGGTGAGATGGTGTCTCATGGTAGTTTTTATTTGCATTTCTGTAGTGCTAGTGATTGTGAACATTTCCTCATGTGCCTGTTAGCCGACTGAATGTTTTCTTTGGTGAAGTGTCTGTTGTTCATATTCTTTGCCCATTTTTTAATTGGGTTATTTGTCTTTTGTTGTTGAGATGTTGCAATATCTTGCAGATTTTTGTGATTAGACCCTTATCAGATCTGTCGTAGCCCAAAATTTTTTCCCACCCTGTAGGTTGTCTGTTTACTCTTTCGGTGAAGTCTTTTGGTGAGTCACATGTGTTTGATTTTTAGGAGCTCCCGGTTTTCTAGTTTCTCTTCTGGTGCTTGTGCCTTGTTAGTTATGGTTTGTATACTATTTATGCCATGCATTAGCTCTCCTAACATTGTCCCTATTTTTTCCCATTATCTTTATCGTTTAGATTATGCATTTTAGTCTTTAATCCATTTTGAGTTAGTTAAATTGTGTAGGCTGTGAGGTATGGGTCCTGTTTTGTTTTTTTGCAGATTGATATCCATTTGCACTAGCATCATTTGTTAAAGAGACTGTCTTTTCCTCATTTAATGGACTTTGGGCTTTTGTCAAATATCAGTTGCCCATATGTGGATGGATTTACGTCTGGGTTCTCAAGTCTGTTCCATTGGCCTGCGTGTATGTTGTTGTACTAGTACCAGGCTGTTTTGACTACTGTGGCAGTGTAATAGGCTCTAAAATCAGGTAGCGTGAGGCCTCCCACTTTGTCCTTCTTCAGTAATTCTTTCCTTATCTGGGACCTCTTCCCTTTCCATATGAAGCTGGTGATTTGTTTCTCTACCTTGTTCAAAAATGCTGTTGAAATTTGAATCAGAATTGCATTGTATTTGTAGATCGCTTTGGGTAGAATTGACATTTTCACAATGTTAAGTCTTCTATCCATGAGCAAGATATGTTTTTCCATTTACGTGGGTCTCTTTTCGTTTGTTGCAGTAGAGTTTTGTAGTTTTCTTCGTCTAGGTCTTTTACATCTCTGGTTAGATTTATTCCTAGGTACTTTATCTTCTTGGGGGCTATTGTAAATGGTATTGATTTGGTGATTTCCTTTTTGAAGTTCTCTTTGTGGGTGTAGAGGAATCCAACTGATTTTTGTGTGTTTATTTTGTATCCTGATACTTTGCTGAAATCTTCTATTAGTTACAGTAGTTTTCTTATGGATTCTTTGGGGTTTTCTGTGTATAAGATCATACCATCTGCAAATAGGAACACTTTTATTTCTTCCTTATCAATTTGGAAGCCCTTTCTTTTTCTTGCCTTATTGCTCTGGCTAGGACCTCCAGCACAATGTTGAATAAGAGTAGTGATAAAGGGCCTCCTCGTCTGGTTCCCATTCTCAAGGGGAATACTTTCAGACTCTCTTAGTTTAGAATGATGTTGGCTGTTGGCTTTGTATAAATGCCCTTTATTATGTTCAAGAGTTTCCCTTCTGTTCCTGTTTTGCTGAGAGTTTTTATCATGCATGGGTGTTGGACTTTGTCAAATGCCTTTTCTACATCAATTGATAAGATCATGTGGTTCTTTTGCTTTATTTATTTGATGGATTACATTGATTGATTTTCTAGTGTTGAACCATCCCTGTATACCTGGTATGAATCTCACTTGGTCATGATGAATTTATTTTTTTTTTTATATGCTATTGAATTTTATTCACTAGAATTTTATTGAGGATTTTTGTGTCTATGTTGATGAGGGATATTGGTCTATGATTTTTTTGTGTGTGTATGGTATCTTTACCTGGCTTTGGTATCAAGGTTATGGTGGCTTCATAGAATGAGTTCAGGAGTATTCTGTCCTTTTCAGTGCTCTGAAATACCTTATTAGTACTGATGTTAGCTCTTCTCTGAAAATTTGGTAGAATTCTCCAGTGAAGCTGTCCAGGCCAGGGCTATTTTGCTGACGTTGGGGTTTTTTTTAATACCTCTTCAATAGCTTCTCTTGTTATAGGTTTATTTAGTTTGTCTACCTTGGTTTGTGTTGGTTTAGGTAGGTAGTATGTTTCTAGAAATTTGTCCATTTCCTCTAGATTTTCAAATTTGTTGGAGTACAATTTTTCATAGTATTCTGTTATGATCCTTTTTATTTCAGTTATCACCCCTTTCATTTCTTATTTCAGTTATTTGCTTCCTTTTCAGTTTTTCTTTTGTCATTTTTGCCATTGGTTGTTGATTTTGTTGATCATTTGAGAAAAACAACTTTTGGTCTTGTTAAGTTCAGTAGTTTTTCTGTTCTCTATTTCATTTATTTCAGCTCTAATCTTTATTATTTCCCTTCTTCTGGTGCCTGAGGGCTTCTTTCGCTGCTCTCTCTTGTTCAAGTTGTAGGGTTAATGTTTTGATTTAGGCCCTTCTTTTTGGATGTATGCATTTATTGCTATAAATTGACCTTTTAGCACTGCTTTTGCTAAGTCCCAAAGGTTCTGGGAAGATGTATTTTCGTTCTTATTTGCTTTTATGAGTTTCTTTATTCTGTCCTTGATTTCTTCTATAAATCAGTAATTTTTAAGCAAGGTGTTCAGTTTCCATGTATTTGATTTTTCTTTTTTCCATGGTATTACTGTTACTGATTTCTAATTTTATGGCATTATGAACAGAAAAAATGCTTTGTAATATTTTAATGTTTTGGATTCTATTAAATCTTGCTTTATGGCCTAAAATATGGTCTCTTCTAGAGAATGTTCCTTTTACGTTAGAAAAGAATGTATATTTGGCTGCTGTTTGGTGGACTGTTTTGTGTATGTCTGTGAGGTCAAGTTGATTGATCGTGGCATTTGGATTTTCCGTATCTTCATTGAATTTCTTTCTAGATGTTCTGTCTTTCACCAAAAGCAGTGTATTGAAGTCTCCTACTAATGTTATGGAAGTGTCTATTTCTCTTTTCATTGCTCTTATAGTTTATTTTATCTATCTTGGAGCTCTGTCATTGGGTGCCTATATATTTATTATGTTTATGCCCACTGGTGTATTGACCCTTTAATCATTATATGGTGTCCTTCCTTATCCTTTGTGGTGAATTTTGTTCTTAAGTCTATTTTGTCAGAGATGAATATTGTCACTTCTGCTCCTTTTTGATTGTTGTTTGCTTGATACATATTTTTTTCCAAATTTTGAGTTTTAGTTTGTTTGTGTTTTTGAGTCTAAGGTATGTCTCTTGTAGGCAGCATATAGATGAATTGTGTTTTTTAATCCATTCTGCCACTCTCTGTCCCTATTGGTGCATTTGGTCCATTTACATTCAGTGTCGTTATTGACAGGATGAATTTACTGCTATCATTTTTATTTTATTTTATTTTTTTAATTTTTTTGTGGTGTTGACAGCTTCTTTGTTTCACTTAATTTTCTATGCTGAGTTGTTCATTTGTTTTTTTTTCCCCCTTCTTTTCAAATTTAACACCATTATGCTCTTATTAAAAAATAGAATGATATCAGCACTTTTGTGAGGATGAAGATAATTATGCATTATCAAATTTATAGTTGGCTAGTACTTATTCGGACCGTGGTGGTGTAGTGGTTAAGCGCTGTGTCTGCTAACGAAAAGGTCGGCAGCTCGAATCCACCAGGCACTCCCCGGAAACTCTATGGGGCAGTTCTACCCTGTCCTGAGGGTCGCTGTGAGTCAGAATCGACTTGATGGCAGTGGGTTTGGTTTTTTGGTTTTTTAGCACTTACTCTTTGCAAGACACTTTTCTATATCAGGTCTGATGCAATTGAAAGCTGTTTTTTTCCCCTTCCGCTACCTTTTTTTTTTTTTGGTGCTTTCTGTGAAGGTTCAGGGAACAAACTACCTTCAAATGAAATAGTACACATACTGTTTTATGACATTGATTACCAACCCCACCACATGTCAGTACGCTCCCTTCTTGACCTTAGTTCCCTATTACCAGCTTTCCTGTCCCCTCCTGCCTTCTAGTCCTTGCCTCAGGGCTGGTGTGTCCCTTTAGTCTTGGTTTATTTTATGGGCTTGTCTAGTCTTTGGCTGAAGTGTAAACCTCAGGAGTGACTATATACTTGAGTTAAAAAGGTGCCTGGGGCCATAGTGTCAGGGTTTCTCCAGTCTCCATCAGGCCAGTAAATCTGGTCTTTATTCATTTATTTATTTATTTTTGTATTTTAGATGAAGGTTTACAGAACAAACTAGTTTCTCATTGAACAGTTAGTACGCATGTTATTTTATGACACCAGTTAACAACCCCATGGTATGTCAACACTCTCCTTTTCTATTTTGGGTTCCCCGTTTTCATTTGTCCAGTTTTCCTGTCCCATCCTGCCTTCTTTTCCTCGTCCTTGGGCTCGTGTGACCATTTAGTCTCCTATATGTGGTTGAGCTACATGTATTATTTATTTATTTTATGGGCCTGTCCAATCGTTGGTTGAAGGGTGAAACTCAGTAGTGATTTCAGTAACTAGTTAAAAGAATGTCCAGGAGCCATATTCTCTGGGTTTCCCCAGTCTCTGTCATACCAGTAAGTCTGGTCTTTTTTTGTAGGTTAGAATTTTATTCTACATATTTCTCCAACTCTGTCCAGGACCCTCTATTGTGATCCCTGTCAGAGCAGTCTGTGGTGTTAGCCAGGTACCATCTAGTTGTGCTGGATTGAGTCTGGTGGAAGTTGTAGTAGGTGGCCCATTAGTCCTTTGGATTAATCTTTCCCTTGTATCTTTGGTTTTCTTCATTCTCCCCTGCTCCCGACAGGGTGAGACCAGTGGAGTAACTTAGACAGCCACTCACAAGCTTTTAAGACCCCAGATGCTACTCTCCATATGAGTCACTTTTCTTTATGTATTTCCTCTTCATCTTTTTCATTATTGTTAATTTTTGTTTGGTGAGTCTTTATATTTTTCTTCTTTTTTATTTTGATGGGTAGCTTTGTTAGCTTCCTTTGTGGTTACCTTCAAATTTGCCCGTTTTTCTAAGTTTAAATTGATTTTATATTTCTTGATACTGCTGTAACTTCCTCTTCATATGGAAGTTCTGTGACTACACTGTTTAATCCATCTTTTTTATATTGCCGTTGTCATCGTTTACATATCGACGTCTCTGGTTCCCTATTTTCAGTCTTTTAGCTTTTACTTTTTTTCTTGCAACTTACCTATCTGAGTTGAGAACTGATTGATCTGTCCTGTGTTCTAGTGTTAGATTATTGTCTGATATCGTTGGTTCTCTAACCAGAGGACTCCTTTTAATATATTTTGTAATTTTTGTTTGGTTTTTACAAATTCCCTTAACTTTTGTTTGTCTAATTTCACCAACTTATTTGAGAGACAGTTTTGATGGATATATAATTCTTTGTTGGCATTTTTTTCCTTCAAGGCTTTATTATGTCATCCCATTGCCTTTTTGTCTGCATGGTTTCTGCTTAGTCAGATCTTGGTCTTATTGGTTCCCCTTTGTAGGTAACTTTTTGTTTATTCCTTGCCTCTCTATGTCTTTGGTTTTGCAAGTTTGATTATGATATGTTGTGGTGACTTTTTAGGGGGATCTACCTGGTGTGTAGTTCACTGAGCTTCTTGGATAGATATCTTCTCGTCTTTCATGATGTCACAGAAGCTTACTGCCAGCAAATGTTCAAAAGTTCTCTTTGTTTTCTGTTATTCCCCCGTGTTCTGGTACTCCAGTAACTCGTACGTGTTTCTTCTTGACAGAATCCCACGTAATTATTAGACTTTGTTAACTTTTTAAAATTCTTTTTTTCTGATTTTTCCTCACATAACCTGGCATCAAAGAATTTATCTCCAATCTCGCTAATTCTGTCTGCCATTGCTTCAATTCTGCTTCTATGACCTGCCATTGAGTTATCTAATTTTGAAATTTTATCATTAATCTTTTGGATTTCTAATTGTTGTCTCTCTGTGGTTTCTAGCAGCTTGTTAAATTTGTCGTTCTGTTGTTGTGTTGTTTTCCTGAATTCCTCTATTGCATTATCTGTTTTCCTTGGTTTTGTATGAGTTTTGCCTGATTTCCTTCCTGATCTCTTGGTGAGATCTTTTGAATATTAGTATATTAGTCTTTTGAATTCTGTCTCATATAGTTCCGTTACCTTATCTTTCTCCGGAGGGTGCCCTAATTCTTTATTTTGATCGCTTGCTGGAGCTGTCTTGACCTGCTTCTTCATGTGATTTGATATTGACTGTTGTCTCTGAGGCATTACAAGTCATATTTATTCATTGTATGTTCCTTTACTGTGTCCTAACTTTTTGTTTTTTTTGATAGGACCAAGTCAGCTGGGCATGTGAGCTGCTTTGGTTATTGGTATCTTTGAAGCTCTCATGTCCTATTCTCCAGGTGGTTAGAGCTCCTACTAGGTTTGTGAGCACAGGCGTCCAGGTTGTCAGTCAGTGAGTGTGTGGTGCAGACTCTGACCTACGGTCCTAGATGGCCAGGCATGGCTGCATAGGGGTGTTCAGTTCAGGCACAGGTATCTGGCTGCCATAGGGGACTATGTTTGAGGCAAGACAGGGGACTGATGGCTGTCCCCAGTGCCTGGGTACAGGGCATGTCCTTGTCCTCTAGAGCACACAGTGGGAGGTGTTGCATCCAGTCCTTGGGCACCTGGTGCTGTTGGCTAGAGGGACTGTTCTCAGACCCCTGTTGTGGGTGGCCTGATGGAGTGGGTGATACTGCCAACCTTCAGTCCCCTGGTGTGGGTGGGTGAGGCCCCTGCTTAAGGAGCAGGTTGATGTCAAATGTCACAAATCTGTGGCTCCGCCTTGGCTGCTGCAGTTAAAAATGGGCTTCAGGTGTGTGCCCTGCTCTTCTGTGCTAATGAGGGCATGGGATGTGGACTGGCCTACACAGGCCTAGACAAGGGTGAAGAGTGCTGCAAGTCTGTAGACCCCTTATGCCAGTGGCTGGGTGAAGGGGCAGGGCCTCCCAACCTGCCCTGAGTTCCTGGCTTAGGGGGTGTGGTGTTTTTTAAAGCTGTGTAACTGTAGTGGGCACAGATAGCCCTGGGTTCCTGGCTTAGGGTTCGTAGCCATTGTTGGATATTGCCAAACTGGTGTCGGAGCAGAGCGGGGTGGGGAGTGGGTGAGGGAGGGAAGCACTTCTCTGCTGTGAAACTCTGGAGGATAGGGGTTATTTTGCCCCGTGCAGTAGGTTAGACACTTGCACTTAACTTCGGCAGGTCCAGTGCTGCTTCCAACCGTCTCTAGAGGTGTTCGCAGACTTGCCACCACCGGCCTCACTAGACGTGGTGAGCCGTGTCCCATGTGCTACTGCTTACCTCAGCTTACATGCGCCAGCTGACACAGCAGCAGGGCTCCAGCGACCTCACGACTGGCACTTCTCCGCTGCTTTTGAATTGTCTCTCCTTCTTGCCACTCAGTCTGACTCTTCAGCTTTGTCTTTGATGATCAGGGCTCCTAGATTTTCATATATAATCAATTCATTCATGTTTTCGAGTCTTTGTTTTAAAAGGGCCAACAGGAAGCATTCAACTATTCTGCTGTTTTGGTCCTGCCTCTTCTGGAAATATTTTGATTGACCATTATTAGGAGAAGTTTGACTAAGTTGTGGTACATAGATTCCTTTTAACATTTTGTAGTTATTCAAGATAATTATTCATATTGTTATGTATTGACTTGAAAGATATTCAAAATCTGTTGTTAATATTTTAAATATATATAAATATCGAGGAACAAAGGAGACCGTATTCTGAGCCTTGAAATGATGTAGAAGGAAATACAGTAAAATATTGGAATTACCTAACTTAGAAACATGGCATTAGAAGAAGCTAGGTATTGGGAGAGATCGGAGTTACCTTTTTTCTTTACCTCTTTCTTATTTGACTTATGATAATAAGCATGTATTCTTACAAAGAGAAAAAAGGCAAAATATACTATACCTTAACTTCTGTCTTTAAAATTATTAGTAATACAGTATTGTTACAGTTGCTTTTCATAATAATGTTCATTTTTTACTCCATGGTTATTGCAAAACTATTAATACTAACGTGTTTTGTTTTACCTTAGCAATGTCTGACCGCCAAGAGAGTGCCCTCATAGAACTAATGGTTTGTACAATTCGTCAAGCTGCTGAGGCACATCCTCCAGTCGGAAGGGGTACTGGCAAGAGAGTAAGTAATATTAGTGAGAAGTCACAATAAGGCTTTTAATATAATAACCTGTCTTAATTATTTGAAAGTTTTCTTGCTATTTTTATTCATATAAACATGGAATTTTTTAAAACGATGCATTCTGTGGTGCTTCATCTTTATATCTTGTCTGCTATACTCAGCTTCCAAAAATGGGTTGTTCCCTCCATGCTGCTGTAGCACCTGTACCTGCTTATATTATACTATTTATTTAGTACTTTAAGAAATTTTATATTCATATCTGTTAAAACTGCGGGCAGTCTCTGAAGGCAAACTGCCTAGTTTGCAACCTCTGCCATTTAGCATTTATGTGACTTTCAGGTAGTTGTTTAATTTTTGTACCTTAACTTTCTTACCTGTAAAATAGAGTTAATAATATGGTTTTTATTGATATTAAAGATGAATTGAGAAAATCACAGACAGAAGGACTACAGGGTAAGGCGGCATGAAGACATCGGCAAATTTGTCTCTGGAGAAAGAAAAGTACAAATGAGGAAAAAATTGTCATAAACAACCATATTAGGGTTCTGGAAACTCACCAAAGGTAGACAACAAATTGAGATGCATTTATTTTTGAAAAAATGCTGGAGCTTCGGAGTCCTGCAGCTTTTTTGCCTTGGGTTACAATGCGCACACACCCCGCAAGCTTGGTTGGCAAGAACTGTAGTTTACCAGTATAGTGCTAGCCACAAAAATCAGCAGTTTTCCTGCCAGAAGGGATGAGCTCAGTGTGGGATGAATGATAGTAATGTTCAACTTTGTCAACTAGAAGTGGCAAACTCAGTAAATACAAACAGAAAAAACCCACAGCTTGGATATTCTCAGGTTATGGTCCAAGTTGACAAGAGCAGTAGACCAGCCAGAAATTAAATTAGGAAATCCTGGTTTAGGAAATGAAAGGGTTAGATTGCAGCTTCATTCATCTCTGGCTGACTGGGCAACTACATGCATGGGCAAAGGAGACCCAGGACAACCCAACACAAAGTGAAAGTCAAGGCAAACTTAAAAACTAGCTGAACTTTGAATGTGCTCTCTACCTACGAACAGAACACTCAGCAGAGAGGAGAAACCTGATAGGATTGAGTTGTTGGAGTACCTCTGTCTGAATCATTGGCTAACCACTAATCTATTCAAACACAAGGGTGACCCCTGAGAAGACAGACTAAAAAGGCAACAAGAATAAAAAAATCTGAACAGAGGCAGCAGTGGCCACAAACCACAGGGATGACAGATTACACAGTTTAAGTTAAATGAAAGAAAAATAAGTCAATTCTGTAGTTATTACATTATTCAAAAAACATCCAGTTTTCAAAGAAACATATAAGTGTGACCATACTCAGGGGAAAAGTAGAAACGACTTCTGCGTAGGCCCAGATACTAGGTCTAGCAGACAAAGACTCAGTGCAGTTCTTGTAAATATGTTCAAGGAATTACAGGAAAATATAATAACAAGAAATAGAATGTCAATAATGAAGAACTTAATATACTAGAGTTGGAAAGTATAGTTACAAAAATTTAGCATTCTACTTGATGAGCTCAGTAGCAGGTTTGAGTTGTAGAAAAACTATTACCCTGACGGTGGATCAGTAAGAATTACCTATTCTGAAGAACAGAGAGGGAAAAAAATTGAAGAAAAATGAAAAAAGCCTCAGAAACGTGTGGAACAACATCACGTGCACCAAAGTATGTGTAATGAGAGTCCCAGAGAGGAGAGAGTTAAAGGGGCAGGGAAAAAATTTGAATGGCTGAAAACTTTCCAGATTCGATGAAAAACAATTCACAGATCCAAGAAGCTTAACAAATCCCCAAGTAGGATAAACATAAAAAACACACCTAGGCACATCATAGTCAAACTATCAAAAGCCAAAGACAAAAAGAAAAAAATCTTAAACAATTTATCTGGTGACTGACTGCTCATCAGTTGACCTCTTATTGGAAACCAGTGAAAGCCAGAGTGAGTAGAATGACATACAGTGTGCTGAAAGACAACAAAATTGCCTGCCAAGAATTCTGCATCCAGTAAAACTATATTTTAAAAATGAATGCAAAATAAAGGTGTTCCCAGATAAACAATGAAAGAATTTGTTGCCAGCAGACCTGCCTTTCAAAAAATACTAAAAGAAGTCCTTCAGACTCTTAACGAGTAATATCAGATGATACTTCTAATACACAAGAAGGAATGAAGAACACCAGAAATGATAAATATGTGGGTAGATATAAAAGGCTACCTGTACATAGACCAAGAGACAGTCATTCGAACAAAACAAGGGGATACTGCATGTTTTAAAATCAGAAAAGATGTGCATCAGGGTTCTGTCCTTTCACCATACTTATTCAATCTGTATGCTGAGCAAATTTTCTGAGAAGCTGGACTGTATGAAGAAGAACATGCCATCAGAACTGGAGAAAGACTCATTAACAACTTGCAGTATGCAGATGACACAACCTTGCTTAGTGAAAGTGAAGAGGACTTGAAGCACTTATTGATGAAGATCAAAGACTACACCCTTCAGTATGGACTACACATCAACATAAAAAAAAGAAATCTTCACAACTGGACCAATAAGCAACATCCCGATAAACAAAACATTGAAGTTGTCAAGGATTTCATTTTGCGTGCATCTACAATCAGTGCCCGAGGAAACAGCAGTCAAGAAATCAGACGATGCGTTGCATTGAGTGAATCTGCTGCAGAAGGTCTCTTTTAAGTGTTGAAAAGCAGAGATGTCACTTTAAGGAATAAGGTGTGCCGGACCCAAGCCATGGTATTTTCTGTCCTCTCATATGCTTGTGAAAACTGGACAATGAATAAAGAAGACTGAAGAAGAAATGATACCTTTGAATTGTGCTGTTGAAGAAGAACATTAAACATACTATGGACTGTCAGAAGGACGAACAAATCTATCTTGGAAGATGTATAGCTGAAATGTTCCTTAGAAGCAAGGATGGCAAGACTGTTTCACATACTTTGGACGTGTTATCAGGAAGGACAGTCCCTAGAGAAGGGCATCATGCTTGGTAAAGTAGAAGGTAAGCAAAAAAAAAGGAGGACCCTCAACAAGATGGATTGGCACAGCGGCTGCAACAATGAGCTCAAGCATAACAAGGATTGTGAGGATAGGACAGGAGTGGGCAGTGTTTCATTCTCTTGGTTGCTATGAGTCAGAACCAACTTGACAGCACCTATCAACAACATAAAAGGATATGTATTTTTTTTTTTCTTAATTTCCTTAAAAATGCATGAGATTATTTAAGGCAATAATTATAGCACTGTAGTGGTGAAATTAAAACACATAAATGTAGTATGTCTGATGGTAGTAACAAAGGGAAGTGGAAATATATAGGAACAGAATTGTTATTTTGCTGGAATTAATTTAATATTAACAGGAAATAGTCATAAGTTAAAGATGGATATTATACTCTCTAGAGTAACCACTCAGACCTCCAAAAAGAGAAAATCAGCAGTAAAATTAAAATGGTATACTAAAATAATGTTTGTCTAACGTAAAAGAAAGGAGCCCTGGTGGTGCAATGTTTACACAGTTGGCTGCTAACTGAGAGGTTGGTGGTTCAAACGCACCCACCAGCTCCATGGGAGAAAGACCTAGCAGTCAGCTCCGATACAGATCACAGCCCAGAAAACCTTGTGGGGCAGTTCTGCTCTGTCCTATAGTGTCTGTATGAGTTGGAATCAGCTCAACGACACTTAACAACAACAACTTAAAAGAAGGCAGGGTAGAACGGAAGAACAAAAAAGATATGAGACATAAAGGAAACAAATAGCTGATGTAAATGGGGCCATATAAAAAATTAAATATGAATATCGTAGATACTCCAATCGAAAGAAATTTTCAAACTGGATAAAAAAGCAAGGTCTATCCATAGTCTTTCTACCAGTGACACTTCAGATTCAAGAACATAAATATGTTAAAAGTAGAAGAATAGGAAAAGATATGCCATGCAAAGAGGAATCATAAAAATGCTGGAGATGTTATTAATATTAGACAAACAGACTTTAAGACAAATGTTATTAAAGACAAAGAGGGACATTTCATAATGATAAAGGGTTCAACATATTGAAACGCTATAATTATATATTTATAAATATCTAACAGCAGAGTCCAAATTACATGAAACAAAAAGAATTGAAAAGAGAAATATATGCTTCAACAATTATAGTTGAAAATTGTAATATTCTTCTCCCAATAATTAAGAACAACTAAAAAAAAATAATAATAATTTTTTTTTTTAATGGGGGTGGGGGGGAGCTGATATTTTTCCCTCCAAATTTTTCTTATTGTCACTTCATGGTACTACTTGTTTCTCTCCATCCTGAATTTTTTGTAATCTGAAAGTTTGTGCTAAAGGCTTCATCAGAATCAGGTTATAGATTTTTGGCAAGAATGATTTTTATACACCTGATACATCATATCAGGAGTTATGTAATGTCCAATTTTCCAGCAACTCCACTACTAAGTATATAGCCATGAGACTTGAAAGCAAGGTCTTAAACAGGTACATGTATACCAATGTCCATTGCAGCAGTAGTCACAGTAGCAAAAAGGTGGAAACAGCCCAAGTGGACAACAACAGATGAATCATACAAAAAAATTGGTATACACAGACAATGGAATATTATTCAGCCATAAAAAAAATGGAATTTTGATACTTTGACAAGGATGAACCTTGAAAACATTATGCTGTGTGAAATCAGACTCAAAAGGACAAGTATTAAATGATCCCACTTATATAAAATATACAGTAGTCCCCCCTGCAGGGGATATATTTAAAGACCTCCTGTGGATGCCTGAAACTGCAGATACTACCAAACTCTGTACGTACTATGATTTGTCCTATACATACATACCTGTAGTAAATTTAATTTATATATCAGACACAGTAAGAGATTATCAACAATAAGAATAAAATAGAACAATTATAACAGCATACTATAATAAAAGTTAAGTGAATGATGGGGTGAGATTTCATCTTGCTATGTACTCATTTAACAGTTTTGAACTGCAGTTGACCGTGGGTAACTGAAACCGTAGAGAGCGAAACTGAGGATAAGAGAGCTCCTGTATAGAACAGGCAAATATATAGAGAGACAAAAGATTTATTAGTGGGAGGGATTGTTAGGAGAGAGGAATTAGAGGGATTGCTGACGATGTGTTAAATTTCTATTTGGGGTAATGTAAAAATTTTGAGAAGGAGCCCTGGTGGTGCAGTGGTTAAAGCACTAGCTGCCAACTGAAAGATCAGCAGTTCAAACCCACCAGCTGCTCCATAAGAGAAAAATGTGGCAGTCTGCTTCCATAAAGATTTACAGCCTTGGAAGCCTTATGGGGCAGTTCTCCCAGGCCCTATAGTGTTGCCATGAGTCGGAATCGACTCCACGGCATTGGGTTTGGTTTTGGTTCTTTAAATCTTTTGGAAATGGATAGTGATGATGATAGCACAACTTGGTGAGCATAATGTTGCTGAATTGTATGCTTAAAAATGGTTAAAATGGCAAACTTTGTGTTATATATATTTTTTACCACCAAAAAAAAAGAATTTAAGTAGAATTAAAAATATAATTTAAAGAATTTAAAAGTTGATTTAAAAAGTATGTGCATTCCGCCAGCCTATTTTGGCATATCAAAAAAAACAAGAAACTAGGACATAGTAAGCAAACATAAATAAATGTAATAACTTATTGATGGCTTGGAGACAACAGTCAATATCACATCACATAAAGAGGCAGACCATGAGGGCTCCAGCAAGCATCTAAAACAAAAAACCAGGAAACCTCTTGGAGGAAGATAGAAAAACCACCAAACCCATTGCTGTCGAGTCAGTTCTGACTCATAGTAATCCTACAGGACAGAGTAGAACTACCGCATGGGGTTTCCAAGCAGCACCTTGTGAATTCAAACTGCTCACCTTTTGGTTAGCAGCCGTAGCTGTTACCCGCTATACCACCAGGGTTTGAAGGAGGAGAAGGCATTTGAATTTCTGGAGGTAGAATTCAAAAGGTTAATATTCAGAGTTCTTCAAGAGATCAGGAGAGGAGATCAGGCAAAATGCATACCAAGTCAAGGAACACTCAGATAAAGCAATAGAGGAATCTTTGAAGGTTATACAAGAGCAAAACGACAAATTTAATAGGCTACAAGAATCCATAGAGAGACAGAAAATAGAAATCCAAAAGATTAACAATAAAATTTCAGAATTAGACAACTCAGTAGAATGTCATAAGAGTAGAATTGAGGGAATGGAATTCAAAATTAGTGAGATTGAAGATAAAGCACTTGACACCAGTTTAAGAAAAATTTGATAAAGGAATTTTAGAAAATGAAGAAATCCTAAGAATTATGTGAGACTCTATCAATAACCTTCAAGTGATTGGAGTCCAGAACAGGGAGGGTAACAGGAAATACAGAGAGAATTGTTGAAGATTTGTTGGCAGAAAACTTCCCTAATATCATAAAAAACAAAAAGATATCTATCGAAGAAGCTCACTGAATCCCACACAGGGTTGATTCCCAGAAGAAAGCTACCAAGACATATTATAATCAGACTTGCCAAAACCAAAGATAGAGAATTTTAAGAACAGCTACGGATAAATGAAAAGTCACCTACAAAGGAGAGTCAATAAGAAAGAGCTCAGACCACTTAGCAGAAACCATGCAGTCAAAAAGGCAATGAAATGACACATACAAAGCCTTTGAGGAAAAATATTGCCACCCAAGAATTATGTATCCAGCAAAACTGTCTCTCAAATATGGTGGCAAAATTAGGACATTTCCCGATAAACAGAAGCTAAGGGAATTTGTAAAAACCAAACCAAAATTACAGGAAACACTAATGGGAGTCACCCAGTTAAAGAATCAGTAATACCAGGTAACAACCCAAGTCTAGAACACACAACAGAACAACCAGATATCAACCCAGATAGGGAAGTCACAAAAATAAGTCAAAGCTAAAACACTGAAAATAGGGAGAAAGAGATGTCAGTATGTAGAAGATGACAGCATTAAACCAAAAAAGAGGGACTAAATAGTGTAGTTATAGAACTTCCATATGAAGAGAAAGTTAAGGTGATATCAAGAAATAAAAGACAGGTTTAAACTGAGAAAAATGGAGATAAATTTAAAGTAACCACAAAGGAAACTAACAATCTGACACATCAAAATAAAAAAGAAGAAAAATATAAAGATTCAGCAAATACAAAATCAACAACAATGAAAACATGTAAATAACGACTCAGCACAGAAAATTAAGTGGAACAAAGAAACTGTCAACACCACAAAAATATACATCAAATTGGCAGCACTAAACTCATACCTATGTAAATGGACTAAATGCACCGATAGACAAAGAGTGGCAGAATATATTAAAAAGAAAAAAGATCTGTCTGTATGCTGCCTACAAGAGACATGCCTTAGACTCAAAAGACACAAACTAAAACTCTAACGGTGGAAAATAATGTAGCAAGCAAACAACAATCAAAACAGTTCAGGAGTGGCAATATTAATCTCTGACAAAATAGTTTTTAAAGCCCAAAATCCGCCACAAAGAATAGGGAAGGACACTATATAATGATTAAAAGTTCAGTACACCAGGAGTACATAACCATAATAAATATCTATGCACCCAGTGACGGGGCTCCAAAATACGTTAAGACAAACTATGGAAACTGAACGACACCTTACTGAAAAATTACTGTGTTATAGAAGAAATCAAGGATGGAATAAAGAAATACATAGACTCAAATGAGAATGAAAACACATCCTACCAGAACCTTTGGGACAGAGCAAAAGCAGTGCTCAGAGGTCAATTTATGGCAATAAATGTACACATCCAAAAAGAAGAAAGACCTAAATCAAAACATTAATCCTACAATTCAAACAAACAGAGAGAGCAGCAAAAGAAGCCCTTAGGCACCAGAAGAAAGGAAATAATAAATATTAGGGCAGAAATAAGTGAAATAGAGAATAGAAAAACAATTGAAAGAGTTAACAAGACCAAAAGCCACTTCTTCGAAAAGATCAACAAAATTGATAAACCGTTGACAAAACTGACAAAAGAAAAACAGGAGAGGAAGCAAATAACCCAAATAAGAAATGAGACCCAACTGAAATTAAAAGAATCATAACCGAATATTTTGAAAAATACTACTCCAACAAATTTGAAAACCTAGAGGAAATGGACAGATTTCTAGAAACACACTACTAACCTAAACTAATACAGACAGAGGTAGAACAACTAAATAAACCTATAACAAAAGAGGAGATTGAAGAGGTAATTAAAAAACTCCCAACAAACAAAAGCCCTGGCCCTGATGGCTTCACTGGAGAATTCTATCAAACTTTCAGAGAACAGTTAACACCACTATTACTAAAAGTATTTCAGAGTTTAGAAAGGATAGACTACTCCCGAACTCATTCTACGAAGTCACCATAACCTTGATATCAAAACCAGTTAAAGACACCACAAAAAAAGAAAATTACAGACAGTATCCCTCATGAAGATAGATGCAAAAATTGTCAACAAAATTCTAGCCAATAGAATTTAAGAACATATCAAAAAAATAATTCACTATATACAAGTGAGATTGATATCAGGAATGCAGGGATGGATCAACATTAGAAAATCAATCAGTGTAATCCATCACATAAATAAAACAAAAGAACCACATGATCTTACCCATTGATACAGAAAAGGCATTTGACAAAACCCAACACCCATTCATGATAAAAACTCTCAGCAAAGTAGGAATGGAAGGGAAATTCTTCAGCATAATAAAGGGCATTTATACAAAGCCAACGGCCAACATGATCCCAAATGGAGAGAGTCTGAAAGCCTTCCCCTTGAGAATAGGAACCAGACAAGAATGCCCTTCATCACCACTCTTACTCAGTGCTGTGCTGGAGGTCTGAACCAGAGCAGTAAGGCAAAGAAAAGAAATAAAGGGCATCCAGATTGGTAAGGAAGAAGTAAAAGTATCCCTGTTTATAGAGAAAACCCCAAGGAATCCACAGGAAACTGCTGGAACTGTTAGAAGATTTCAACAACATATCAGGTTACAAGATAAACATAGAAAAATCAGTTGGATTCTTCTACACCAACAAATAGAACTTCTAAAAGGAAATCACCAAGTCAATACCACTTAAAGTAGCCCCCATAAAGATAAAATACTTAGGAATAAATATAACCAGAGACTTCAAAGACCTGTACAAATTAAACTGCAAAACACTACTTCAAGAAACCAAAAGCAAACTTCATAAGTGGAAAGTCATACCTTGTTCATGGATAGGAAGACTCAATATTGTGAAAATGTCTATTCTATCTAAAGCAATATACAGATACAGTGCAATCCCAATCCGAATTCCAATGACATTTTTTAGTGAGATGGGGAAACAAATCACCAACTTCATCTGAAAGAGAAGAGGCTCTGGATAAGTAAAGTGTTACTGATGAAGAAGATAAAAGTGGGAGGCCTCATACTACCTTATTTTAGAACCTATTGTACTGCCATGGTAATTAGAACAGCCTGGTACTGGTACAACAACGGATACATAGACCCAGTGGAACAGAATTGGGAATCCAGATGTAAATTCATCCGCCTGTGAGCAGCTGAAGTTTGACAGAGTCCCAAAGTCCATTAAATACAGAAAAGGCACTCTCTTTAACAAATGGTGCTGGCATAAGTGGATGTCCATCTGTTAAAAAAATGAAGCAATATCCATACCTCACACCGTGTACAAAAACGAACTCAAAACAGATCAAAGACCTAAATATAAAATCTAAAGTAATAAAGATCGTGGAAGAAAAAATAGGAACAACCCTAGGAGCCCTAATACATGGCATAAACAATATAGAAAACATTATTAAAAATGCACAAACACCAGAAGAGAAACTAGATAACTGGGAGCTTCTGAAAATCAAACATTTATGCTCATCAAAAGACTTCACCAAAAGAATAAAAAGACAGCCTACAGCCTGGGAAAAGAAATTTGGCTATGACATATCCAATCAGGGTCTAATCTCTAAAATCTTCAAGATACTGCAAAACCTCAACAAGAAAAAGACAAACACCCAATTAAAAAAGGGGGAAATGATATGAACATGCACATCAACAAAGAAGACATTTGGACGGCTGACAGATACATGAGAAAATGCTCGGGATCATTCGCCATTAGAGAAATGCAAATCAAAACTACAGTGAGATACTCTCTCACCCCAACAAGACTGGCATTAATCCAAAAAAAACACAAAATAATGCTGAGAGGTTGTAGAGAGACTGGAACACTTACACACTGCTGGTGGGAATGTGAAATGGTACAACAACTTTGGAAATTGATTTGGAACTACCTTAAAAAGCTAGAAATAGAAGAACCATACGATCCAACAATCCCTCTCCTTGGAGTATATCCTAGAGAAATAAGAGCTGTCACACGAACAGATATATACACACCCATGTTCTTTGCAGCACTGTTCACAATAGCAATAAGATGGAAACAACCTAAATGCCAATCAACAAATGATTGGATAAACAAATTATGGTACATACACAAAATGGAATACTACGCAACAATAAAGAACAATGATGAATCCTTGAAACATCTCACAACATGGATGAATCTGGAAGGCATTATGCTGAGTGGAATTAGTCAGTTGCAAAAGGACAAATATTGTTTGAGACCATTATTATAAGAATTCAAGAAAAGGTTTAAACACAGAAGAAAACATTCTTTGATGGTTATGAGGGTGGGAAGGGAGGAGAGGGGAATTCACTAACTAGATAGTAGATAAGAATCATCTTCAGTGAAGTGAAAGACAACACACAATACAGGGGAAGTCAGCACAACTGGACTAAACCAAAAACTAAGTTTTCTGAACACAACCAAACAGTTCAGGGACCAGAGTAGCAGGGGCTGGGGTATAGGGACCATGGTTTCGGGGGACATCTAGGTTTACTGGCCTAACAGTTTCCGGCATCCCACTTTGGTGATTCCGTCTGGGATCTTAAAAGCTTGCAAGCAGCCATCTAAGATGTATCAGTTGGTCCCAACCCACCTGGAGTAAAGGAGAATGAAGAACACCAAAGACGCAGGGAAGATATGAGCCCAAGAGACAAAAGGGCCACATAAACCAGAGGCTCTTATCAGCCCGAGACCAGAAGAACTAGACGGTGTTCAGCCACCACCAATGACCACCCTGACAGGGAACACAACTGAGAGTACCTGGCTGAGCAGGAGAAAAGCATGGTGCAGAACTCAAATTCACATAAAAATGTCTAACCGAGATTGGAGGAACCTTCAAAGCCATAGTCCCAGGAGTCTCTTTTGACCCAGAACTGAGACCATTCAGGAGCCCACTCTTCAGACAAAGATTAGACTGGACTATAAGACATAAAATAATACTGTTGAGGACGGTGGTTCTTAGTTCCTGCAAATACATGAGACCAAATGGGTGGCTTCCATCTGGAGGCAGGATAAGTTAGAAAGGGACAGGAGCTGGTTGGATTGACAAGAGAAAATCCAGGGTAGAAAGGGGAAGTGTGCTGACACAGTGTATGGGGTTGCAACTAGTGTCACATTACAACGTATGTATAAATTTTTGTATGAGGAATTGACCTGTAAACTTTCACCTAAAGCACAATTGAAAAAAAAAAAAAAGTGTGTTTACATAAACAGACCAGACTTAATGGTCTGACGGAGACTTGAGGAACTCCTGAAGCCATGGCCCCCAGATGCTGTGTTAACCCAGGACTAAAACCATTTCTGAAGCCAACTCTTCAGGCAAAGATTAGACTGTACTATATAAAACATAAAATAATACTCATGAAGAGTGTACTTCTTAGTTCAAGCAGATAACACGAGACCAAATGGGCAGCTCCTGTCTGGAGGCAGGATGAGAAGTCAGGAAGGGACAGGAGCTAGTTGGATGAACAGGGGAAACCCAGGGTGGAAAGAGGAAGTATGCTGTCACATTATATGGATTGCTACTAGTGTCACATAATATTTGTATTAATTTTTGTGTGAGAAAATTGAGCTGTAAACTTTAGCCTAAAGCTCAGTAAAAATAAATTAATGAATAAAAGTTACCTTTCTGCTCAATATTAAGAGAAAAAATAATGTGTGTTTAGGAAACCCTGGTGGCGTAGTGGTTAAGAACTACAGCTACTAACCAAAAGGCCAGCGGTTTGAATCCACCAGGCATTTCTTGAAAACCATATGGGGTGGTTCTCCTCTGTCGTGTAGGGTCCCTGTGAGTTGGAATTGACTCGACGGCAGCAGGTTTGGTTTTTCATGTGCATTTCACATAGGGCGCTGCTACACATTGAGATGAAAACTCTAGAAAAATTATTTCCACATTGGTCCCAGTATTTTTATATTCACTATTGTGGTTTTATAGAAAGTTTATTTAATCTAAACAATTAGTAACTTGTCTAAAATCTAGAAATTCTTAATTAAGTAGCTGTTCTATAAAATACTAAACCAGAAATCAGCCAACCACCATTGCTATTGAGTCAAATTCCAACTCACAGCTACCCTATAGGACAGAGTAGAACTACCCCATAGGATTTCTAAGACTAAATCTTTATGGAAGCAGACTGCTATATTTTCTCCCACGGAGCACCTCAGAGTGGCTAGTGGTTTCAACCACAGACCTTTTGGTTATCAGGCAGGTGTCTAACCGCTGCACCACTAGGGCTCCAAAGTAAAAATAAAACCAAAAAAACCAAACCTCTTGCAGCCGAGTTGATTCCAACTCAGAGCAACCATACAGGACAGAGTAGAAGCACCCCATAAGGGCTTCCAAGGAGTATTTGATGGATGGGCCTGCTGACCTTTTGGTTAGCAGCCAAGCTCTTAACCACTATGCCACCAAAAAACCAGTGCGTGTTAAATAGAAATATGCGTAAAACTAGATGTACTTGTTTCAATAATTAGTTTTTTAAGCTTTTTTTAAAGTTCTCAGTTACGATGCTTTATCATTCTGTGTAACATTTAAGATTTATAAGATTTTTTGCTCATTCAAGTTTGTTTTCTAGGTGCTAACTGCCAAAGAAAGGAAAACTCAAATCGATGATAGAAACAAATTGACAGAGCATTTTATTATCACACTTCCTATGTTGTTATCAAAGGTACATTTTAATTTACGTTTTTGTGATAATATGCCACTGAGTTTGATAACACTGTTTTGTGAAAATAATTTTTTTTTTCTGCGCTTCTCTTCTAGTATTCCGCAGATGCTGAGAAGGTAGCAAACTTGCTGCAGATCCCACAGTATTTTGATCTAGAAATCTATAGCACTGGTAGAATGGAAAAGGTAAGATGTTATGAAATTGAAACTACTATTATACTCAACTTTATTAATTGTTTTATTTTAATGTAATCATATATAGGCTTATTATTTCACAGATGGTAATTTTTCTTTTTTGTTGTTAATCTAAATATCTTTGTTGTGTTTTTTGTTTTTCCTTTTCAGCACCTGGATGCTTTATTAAAGCAGATTAAGTTTGTTGTGGAGAAACATGTAGAATCAGATGTTCTAGAAGCCTGTAGTAAAACCTACAGCATCTTATGCAGCGAAGAATATACCATTCAGAACAGAGTTGACATAGCTCGAAGCCAGCTAATTGATGAATTTGTAGATCGGTTTAATCATTCTGTGGAAGACTTACTGCAGGAGGTCTGTTTAAGTTAATGTTTCCATATAATAATTTTGGCTAATAATTTTTCAAGGTAGATGAGTGTGCATATTGTTTGTATTTTTTAAATAAAATCTACTAGATGTATTCTATGCCTTTTTTAAAACTTGGCATTATTGCAGTTGTGCATCCTGTAAAGTTCAAGCTTGGTCATACTTTATTTTCATTTAAATAGTCTGTTTCATAAAAACGATTTTCTCTTTTAAGAAAAATATTCTTCAGGTCTAACTTTCTTAACTAATTTTGTCATTCCTTATTCCTGGGCCCTAATTTGCATTTTAATATTCCTGAATTACTATGATGTGGTGATGAACAGAACATACAAATTAAGTATGCTTGTAAGGGGCACCTACACACCAGTGGTGTGTCCAAGATAGCAGCAAGCATCTCCACTGGTGGTTTTTCTGATTACCTTTGTAATTTCCCTTTTCCCCTCTCCCCCAATCTGTATAAGACAATCTGGAACCCCCGCAGCTCTCTATGCTCTGTCAGCTGTGCTGATAGGATTTTCTTTTTAATCCATGTAACTGGTTTTTTAAACATCTCTGCTATTAGAGCTTTTCTTTTTTTTAACCAGTATTTATGATTTTGCGTTGTGATTTTCAAGCTACAGAATTAACTGGTAATCAGTAAAATCTTTCAAACAGTCATTGAAATCTTTAGAGTACATACTCTTTCACCAAGTAATTTTAGTTTCAAAGAGTTTATCCTATGGTATTAATTCGAGAAGTGTATAAAATCAAGTGTATCACAGTATTGTTTATAAAGGTTAAAAATTGGTTATTTCTGTGTGTTAGGATTATGGGTGTTGGGTTTTTTTCCTTGTTGCTTGTTTGTATTTTCTTATTTACCTATAGTGAATATATATTATTATATAATAAAAAGAATTTTTATTTTGACAGCAAGTATTAAAAAGTTTTCTTATGAATATGAGGATGAGTCAAATTATGGTAATGAGATGATTACTTTTTATTTTTAGGGAGAAGAAGCTGATGATGATGACATTTACAATGTTCTTTCTACCTTAAAACGGTTAACTTCTTTTCACAAGTATGTGGCTTTATTTAAAATAGATTTAGTGAATAGCATATAGTAACAGACAGAAGAGACTGAGTATCTTTTTAATGTTTCACATCCATATTATTATAGAAAATTTTAGAGAAATAATTGGTATATTTTCTTAAATTTTCAGATTTCTTCCAGATGAATTGTTATTATAAGAGATTTATCACTCACTGTACTGTAGAAGTTTGTCATAGTATTAAGAAATTAGATGGACTTATTCTATGGCTGGAAACCCTGGTGGCATAGTGGTTAAGTGCTATGGCCGCTAACCAAAAAGGTCGGCAGTTCGAATCCACCAGGAGCTCCTTGGAAACTATGGGGCAATTCTCCCCTGTCCTATCAGGGTCGCTATGAGTTGATAGCTACTCAACGGCAGCAGAATTCTATGACTAGAGTTTTATAGGTTTACTTTCCAGTTGATAGCTCTTAGAAATCTTGCTAAGAAGATTTGGGGGAAAACCATAAAAGCTGTTTTTGTCATCTTTTTTCCTGCATTGTTCTTTTTATAGTTTTGTTATTATATACTTACTGAGTAGACAGAGCAGTTGGATTTTAGTAAGGAAAAAAGGCTCAAGTCAATGTAATAAGGATTATTTTCAAATTGTAACTTACGTATCTCTTGTAGTGAGATAGATTTTTCTTCTCCACGAAGAAAGGAAAGCAGAGAACTTTGTTGTCAAAAGAATGTCTGTGTGTAGCCTTTATATCAACGAACACCTAAAAGTTCAAAAGCGGTTTCTAAAATCTAAGCCTTTTGTTTAACCAAAACCAAACCCAGTGCCATCGAGTCGATTCCAACTCGTAGTGACCCTATAGGACAGAGTAGAACTGCCCCATAGAGTTTCCAAGGAATGGCTGGCGGATTCGAACTGCTAACCCTTTGGTTAGCAGCCGTAGCGCTTAACCACTACGCCACCAGGGTTTTGTTTATACACTAATAAATTGTTCGGAATTCTAAGGTGAAACAAACTTATTTAAAAAAATATTTTGACTTTTGAAAATCAAAGTTGCCAGCCAGTGTCAAAGGGACAGTGTTCAGTAGTAGAGCTTGTAAGAATTTCAGAGGTCAGCATTAGCTCATTCTAATGCCCTCTGTCCATGTAAATAGCTGTGGTAAAGTTTTTGATCTTTTCTATATTTCCTTTCCTCCGGTTTTGTCTTTCTTTATCTCCATCTCATGAATACAAATATCTCTTTCACGAACATGCATGTCGGTTAAAATGTGTTTTAAAATATGTTAGAAAGAAAGGTTACCCACCTATGGAATAGAAGCTTAGGTTGAATATATGGGGGTAATAATCTTCAGCTAAATGTATGAGGTTTTATTGTTGCTTCCTTTTAATAAATTCCTAACATCAGCCTCTTTTTTTTTTTTTTTTCTTTCTTCCTTTCTAAATTTGAGCACTTGAACATTTCCTTTTTGGATCTTAATATTACCAGAAAATGAATTTATTCATTCAGCCAGTGAAACTGAACTCAATTTTTAATTTTCTTGCACTCTAGAATAAAGTTAATGCATTTTTGTTTATTTTAGTGCTCATGATCTCACAAAATGGGATCTCTTTGGTAATTGCTACAGATTATTGAAGACTGGAATTGATCATGGAGCTATGCCAGAACAGGTAGGATGTTTATTTGTATTCTTTCTATTTCGATTAATTCAGTGTAATGAAAATTTCTGATTATGACTGTATTCCTTTTCTCGGTATTGAGGATATTAAGCTTTAGGCATGGTTTAATTTTATGTAGTAGAGCCATAGTTAAGTAAACCTGGGGACCTTTAGTAGATTATGGAACTTTGCATTCATACACAAGTTGGAGTGGAAGGAACAGGAATTTAACAAACTTTCCCTAGCCTCAAAGAGACTGGATAGAGTAATTAGTCAACTTAATTCTACATGAGAAAGGCAAGAGTTCTATTGTACACTGCAGACACTCAATGTAGACCAAAAAACCGACCCCACAGTTAGGTGTAGATGCTGTTTAGGGGTGATCATGTCCATTCCTATTTAGTAATGTGGAATGCTTAAATAACATGTTAGACAGCAGCAGGTTTGCAGGTAACTTTAAAGAAATTAGAATTTCAACAGATAAAACAAAATTATAATTTCATATTAAAAGTTAAGCACAGAAATACTACTTTATTATTGCTGTGATTAATTCTTTTAAATCACCTAACACTATTTATGTTCTTGATCCCTACTTATGTCACAGCCGTTTTAATAACAAATGTCTCCAGTTACATGTTTTTATTGTAGTTGATAGAAAGAGGTTAAATATTTGACCCTGTTTTTTTTCATTTATTGCTGACTCTTCAACTTCCTGTCCTCTCATATCAAACTTTACAATAGCCTAAGTAGAATTTACTGATATTCCCAAGACACATTTCAGAGTGCATCACATTAGGGGACACGTGGTGCCATTGTCCACTATTGCTGATGTTAACTTTGATCACTTGATTAAGGTGAGGGTCTACCAGTTTCTTCTCTGTATGTAAATAATTGTTTCTTATCGTATTTTGACATACTAGTTTTAGCATCTGTTGATGGTTCTTGGCTGCATCTGTTATTCCTATCATGGCCACAAAATAGTGGTTTTCTGTCATTTATTTTATATTTGTTTGCTGACACTCTTGTAAGAAAGACTTTTCTCTTCATTTATTTATTTAATCATTCATTCATTCATTTGTTTAATTTAGTGTCTGTATTGACTCATGGATTTCTGTTTTATTCAACTGGCTATAATTCATTGCAGTTGTTATTTATTTAGGTCCTCAAATTATAACAGATTTGACCAGTAGAAGTTCCTTTCAGACCAGCTGCTGTGTTCTGTAGCTATGTCCTTATAATTTTTCAAGTACTTCATCCTTTCTGGCTTAACGATATGTATCAATCTCTTCTTTTATCTGTCCCAATGACATAATGCATTTTTAACCTGTGAAAAAGTATTGAAAGTTATTGCAATTCCATAATATAATAAGCATTATCTTGTGAAAGACTCACATTTCAAAATTTGTCATAATACTACTTCATACAAATTTTTGTATAGCCTCGGGGGATGTCTAGCTCATTTGGCATAACATAGTTTATAAAGAAAATGTTCTACACCCTACTTCGGTGAGTAGTGTCTGGGGTCTCAAAAGCTTGTGAGTAGCCATGTAAGATACACCACTGGTCCCAGCCCATCTGGAGCAAGAGAGAGTGAAGAAAACCAAAGACAAAGGGAAAGATTAGTCCAAAGGACTAATGGACCCACAACTACTACAGCCTCTACCAGACTAAGTCCAGCACAACTAGATGGTGCCCAGTTACTACCACTGACTGCTCTGACAGGGATCACAATAGAGGGTCCTGGACAGAGCTGCTGAAAAATGTAGAACAAAGTTCTAACTCACAAAAAAAGACTAGACTTAGTAGTCTGACAGAGTATGCCCCCAGAGCACCCTTTTAACTCAGTACTGAAGTCACTCCTGAGGTTCACCCTTCAGCCAATGACTAGATGGGCCCATAAAACAAATAATAATACACATAGCTTATCATGGATTGAAGTATGTCTCCCCAAAAATGTATGTATCAACTTGACTAGGCCATGCTTCCCAGTATTGTGTGGTTGTCCTACATTTTGTGATTGTAATTTTATGTTGAGAGGATTAAGGTGGGATTATATCATCGCCCTTAAGCAGGTCTGCTCCCTGATCCAAGGTAAGGGGAGTTCCCCTGGGGTGGGGCCTGCACCACCTTTTATCTCTCATGAGATAAAAGGAGAGGGAAGCAAGCAGAGAGTTGGGGACCTCGTACCACTAAGAAAGCAGCACCAGAAGCAGAGCACGTCCTTTGGACACAGGGTCCCTGCGTCTGAGAAGTTCCTTGACCAGGGGAAGACCAAAGACAAGACCTTCTTCCTCCAGAGCTGACAGAGAGAGAAAGCATTCCTGTGGAGCTGATACCCTGAATTTGGACTTCTAACGTACTAGACTGTGAGAAAATAAATTTCTCTTTGTTAAAGCTGTCCACTTGTGATATTTCTGTTATGGCAACACTAGATGACTAAGACAGAATTTGGTACCAAGAGAGTGGGGTGCTGCTCTAACAGATACCTATAATATGGAAGTGGTTTTGAAACTGTGAATGGATAGAGTTGCAACAGTGGCAGAGGACAATCAGAGCAGAGAGTGTACAGCGACAAGAGAAGCAGCAACAGCAGAGAACCATCAGCAGCAGAACCAGGAGACCAGCACCAGACTGTGCTGGAGCCAACCCACGGAGCGAAAGAGCTGAGTGCCTGTGCGCGGGAGGCTTCCTGGCAGAGTGGGGTGCCTCTGAGCACTTATCAGTGGAGCTACAGAGCTTTGGAACACTTGCCCCAGCAGGGCAGATGTGAGCATGAGGCCTGAGGAGCCAAGAGGCCAAGAAATCAGGAAGCAGAAGCTGATGAGACAAGAAACACAAGAATCCGAGCTGCCTCAATCTTAGAAGGTTTGGCCAGGACCTCTGGGGTTTGTGACAGTGGAGCCATGGCCTCTGGTGTTTCTAAGGGTGGAGGTGCCACTCAGATGGGCTAGGAAAATGGTGCGCCTAAAGCCGAAGGAGCAGAGTTGTAGTCCCGGTGAGCCTGGAAAGTGGAGCTGAAGCCCAGGGCCGAGGGGCCTCCACTTAGAATCCGGAGAGTGTGGCCAATACCTAGAGTCTGGAGGGCAAGGTCATTGTGTAAATTGTCTCAGAGAACAGAGGATTATTTTCAGAGCTTTGAGGGCTTATGTAATGTGTTCTGCTGACTTCATTGGTGCCTGTTATGCCTTTTTTCCCTTCAGTTTCTCCCATTTGTAATGGAAATGTCTAGCTTGTGCCTGTTCCGCCATTGTACCATTGGAAGCAGATAACTTGTATTCTAGATTTTACAGATGAAGAGGAATTTTTGGATTTTGGACTTGGACTTAAGACTTTTGCTATGATATGATGGGGTGAATATGTTTTGCATGTTGCAAGAATGTAATTTTGGGAGGCCAAAGGGTGGGATGTCATGGATTGAAGTATGGCCCCAAAAAATGTGTGTATCAACTTGGTTAGGCCATGATTCCCAGTATTGTGTGTTTGCCCTCCATTTTGTGATTGTAATTTTATGTTGAGAGGATTAGGGTGGGATTGTATCACCACACTTACCCAGGTCTCCTCCCTGATCTAAGGTAAAGGGAATTTCCCTAGGGTGGGGACTGCACCACCTTTTACCTCTCAAGAGATAAAAGGAAAGAGAAGCAAGCAGAGAGTTGGGACCTCATACCACCAAGAAAGCAGCGCCAGGAGCAGAGCGTGTCCTTTGGACACTGGGTTCCTGAGGCTGAGAAGCTCCTCAACCCAGGAAAGATTGAAGACAAAGACCTTCTTCCTCCAGAGCTGACAGAGAGGAAAAGCCTTCCCCTGGAGCTGACACCCTGAACTTAGACTTCTAACCAACTAGACTGTGAGAAAAGAAATTTCTCTTCGTTAGCGCCATCCACCTGTGGTATTTCTATTATGGCAGCACTAGATGAACAAGACATAGCACAACCATGTATAGGAGACTAAATGGGCACGCCAGCCCAGGGGCAGGGATGAGAAGGTAAGAGGGGTTAGGAAAGGTGGGCAAATGGAAATGAGGAACCCAAGGTCTGACAGGGATAGTGTTGACACATCACGGGTTGGCAACCAGTGTCACAAAATAATATGTGTACTAACTGTTGAAAGAAAAAGTAAATTGCTGTGTAAACCTTCATCTAAAGCACAATAATAAAAAAAAATAAATAGGGGCTCTCATTTATCCCACGTTTAGTTAGGAGAAAATCATAAAGTTATCCAGAAAAGCCATGAAAAAAAAAATTTTTTTTTCCTGGTACAATAAAGGCAAGAGATACATAAATTTTCTTGTCCTGTTTTGTGACTTCATACATATTTCCTATTGGTATATTTAAGTTTAAGTCTTAGATAACATCTAAGGAAAACAAAATATTAAATTTTTGCTTTAGTGTATAGTTTCTAGAACTGTTTGAGTTGGTATTAAAATTAAATAGCAAAAAAAAAAATTTTTTTTTTTTAATTATTTTATGAAACAAATAGTGTGATTGAAGAAGAAAATGTAATCAAATGCCGCTAACTTTGGGCCACTCAAAGCATTAATAATAGATAACTTTTATTTTGCCCTTATTATGTCCCAGGTACTATTCTAAATCTTTACATGTATTCATTTGTTCATGCATCATGGCTACCCTATAGGATATCCACAGTTATTCTTTTATTGATGATGAAATTGAAGAACAAAGATATTAAATAACTTGCCTACGGTCGCATAGCTGTGGCAAACCCAGTCAAATCAAGCTTTTAAGTTCTTTTCATTATCTTTTCATATTTTCTGCTACTAATCTACTGCCACACTTTTTTTTTAGTTGTAAAAATATAGGTAACATAACATGTATCAATTCATCATTTTTCACTTGTACAATTCCCACCCAGTCCAACCCACTGCTGTCGAGTCGATTTCCAACTCATAGCAACCCTATAGGACAGAGTAGAACTGCCCCATAGAGTTTCCAAGGAGCGCCTGGCAGATTTGAACTGCCCACCTCTTGGTTAGCTGCTGTAGCACTTAACCACTACGCCACCAGGGTTTCCAGTACAATTCAGTGGAACCAATTATACCAATCATGTTGTACCACCATCCCCAACATCCATTGGTATATTTTCCAGCCCCATAAACAGGAACCAAGATTCCTCTTTCCCCTTCCCGTGCGCTCCTGGTAACCACTGGTAAACTCTGATGTCTGTACATTTGCCTGTTCTAAGTGTTTTGTGTTAGTGAGGTCATACAATACTTGTCTTTTTGTGGTTGACTTATTCTGCATAATGTTTTGAAGGTTCATACATGTTGTGTGTATTAGAACTTCATTTCTTTTTATGGCTAAATAATATTCCGTTATGTGTGTTTGCCACATTTTGTTTATCCATTTATTTGTTGTTGGTCACTTGGGTTGTTTTCACCTTTGGGCTATTGCGAATTGTGCTGCAATGAAGATGTGTCTGTTAGCATCGCTGTTTTCAAGTCTTTATGGTCTATAACTAAGAGTGAGATTGCTGGGTCATATGGTAACTCTATTTTTAACATTATGAGGAACCACCAAACCTTTTCCACAACAGCTGTACCATTTTGCATTCCCACCAACAGTGAATGAGCATTCCAGTTTCTCTGTATCCTTGCTAATGTTTGGTTTTCTTTCTTTTTTTTTATTTCCATTTTTTATATCTTAGCTATCCTGGTAGAAGTGAAGCAGTATCTCATTGTGGCTTTGATTTACATCCCCTTAATGGCTAATGAAGGAGCCCTGGTAGCACAGTGGCTAAATGCTCAGCTGCTATCTGAAAGATCAGCAGTTCCAACCCACCAGCCTCTTCTCAGGAGAAAGATGTGGCAGTCTGCTTCCATAAAGATGCCTTGGAAACCCTCTGTCCTATAGGGCAGCTATGAATGGGAATCGATTTGACAGCAATGGGCTTAACGGCTAATGATATTGAGCATATTTTCATGTGCTGGTTGGCCATTTGTACATCCTCTTTGGTGAAATGCCTAAATTCAGGTCATTTGCCCATTTTTCGATTGGGTTATTTTCTTTTTCTTGTTAAGCTGTAGGAGTTCTTTATATATTCTGGATATTAGACCCTTGTCCAATATTTAGTTCCCCAATATTTTCTCCTTGTCTATAGGTTCTCTTCACTTTGTTGACAAAATCCTTTGATGCACAGGAGCGTTTGATTTTTGATGAGATCCCATTCATCTATCTTGTCTTTCATTGCCTGTGCCGGCATTGTCATGTCTAAGAGTCCTCTGTTTAGGACTACCCCTGTATTTTCTTCTAAAAGTTTTAAGCTTTTAGGTCTTTATTTTGAGTTAGTTTTTGTGTATGGTGTGAGGTATGGGTCCATCTTCATTCCATTGCATATGGAAATCTAGTTGTCCCAGCACCATTTATTAAACAAACTGGTTTGGTTTTGTTTCCCAACTTGATGGATTTAGTACCTGTGGTGAAATGGGTTCCTTTATGTGCCTTGGTTCTTCAGAAAAACAGCTTGAGAGGTTTTTTACCCAAGCCCTACGGGGTTACCTTTACCATAGTTTCCTACTCCACAGGGTTTGTTATTTTTGTCCAGGTTGATTGACATTTTCTGGATAAGCTATCAACAACTTGAGGTTAGGTATTTTTTGTCTGGCCCTGGGGTGCAGCCTGCCTTGTGAATGGTATGCACTTTGCAGGGATTGATCAATAGACTGTGCAAATGAAGTGACTGTAGACTATGTAAATGGAGTGTCTGTAGCCTACTATGCAAATGAAGTATCTGTGGCCTACCAAGGAGGGATTGGTCAATTTGTGGCCCTGCTGGGAGGGATCATGCCTTGAAATTGACATCCCATTGCTGTCAAGTTGATTCCAACTCATAGTAATCCTGTACGATAGAGTAGAACTGCCCCATAGGGTTTCCGAAGCAGATCACCGCATCTTTCTCCCACCTAGCGGTTGATGGTTTCGAACTGCTGACCTTTCACCACCATGCCACCAGGGCACCTTGAAATTGACAAGGAGTTGTGTATATAAACAGCCAACGCCACAGAGGTTTTTGAGACAGAAAGAAACAGGAAGGAGAAAAAGGAGGGAAGGAACCTTCTGAACGAGCTGTAACGTGGGTTAAGGGCTGTAACACTGAAGGCAGTGCTAAGCCCAGAAGGGGCCCCGTGGCAAAGTCAATAATAACAGGCCCAGAAGGGGCCCTGCAGCATAGGTGACAGCAGGGAGACAGATGACAGAGAGGCCTGTCCTGTGGGGGCTGAGGAGGGTATGCGCAGCAGAGAAAGAAAGGCTTGTTTGCGTGCATGGCCAAGAGGAGCTGAGAAAGCTCTCTTGCACTGAAGAAGGAAGGAATGTGCTCTCCTTCTCAGGGCAGCATTTCAGATTTTGTGTGTATGTTTTCTGATTCTGAGTTAAAGCATGTTGATCCTGATCCCAAGTTGTATCCTGTTACTTCCTTAATAAACCACTTAACTGTCAGTGTGGTCTGTGAGTTTTGTATGGCCATTGCAACAGATTATCGAACCCTAGAGTAGAGTTCTGTGGGAGGGATAGCTGGTTTCAGAATTGGTGAAAATGTTAGAGTGTGGAGGTAAGTCTGACCTCCACCTCACAGGGATCAGCCTTGGGCTAATCTTGATTTGCATTATCCCCCTGAAGTTAGATTCTGATGCTAAGACTCCTGCACTTTCCCTGCATCTTTTTGAAGATTCGTTGACTACACATGTGCTACCACTTTTTGTGATGTCCCAGGTTATTCTTCACCTCTCTCCCCATGCCTTCTGATGTATATCAAAACTCATTTTGAATTTGTCTTATATCAAATATCTTTTATGTCATTGCACTGGGAGAGATTAGATTCTGTACTTAATCCATCTTGTGAAACAGCACATTTCTTCAGATAGCATAATATAGGGCTTGAGTTTGACTTTAATCAGGTTATTGTTCTTGAATAAATTATGGCTTATTATATACATTGATAGAGTCATGTTTTCCTTAGAAAACTACACACTGTTTTCTTGATGGGGCTCAGAAATTATTTCATTTACTCACTTCTGAGTATTTCTTGAGAATGCCATATCAAAACCTTTTGGGGCTCCTCTATCCATGGTTTATCTACCTTGACTGGAAGTCAGAAATGCCAAAAAAGAGTTGATGCCACCTTTTCTTCATCACCATCGACACACACATGCAATTGCCACCTACCTAGACATTATTTACCAAAAATGTGTTTGAGTGCCAGTCCCTGGGAATATATATAATGGCGTAGTAGAAGTAGTCCTTAATCTTAAGAGGCTTTTGATCTTTTATAAAATTTCTACCTCAGTAATATCTCTTCCCATCACTCTTGTAGCCCCACTACTGATTTTTTTTTTTTTTTTTTTTAGGTTAGTCTCTTATGTTTTCTCCTGTGTATCACAGCAGTAACCACATGTTTTGTCTTAGCATCCTCAGCTTTACCCCCTCTCCAATCTAGGATCTGTTCAAGTAATTCTTAATTGTATATATGCAACAGAAACTCTTATGGAACTTTTTAAAAAATACCCGACATACTCTCAGATACCATTGTGAGAATGAATTGGTATAACGGCTTGGAAGGTCATTTGCCAATCTTATCCAAATTAAAATGGACGTACCTTCATCTGAGCATTTGCAGTTTTAGGCATTTAAACTATAAATATGTACTTGAACGTGTGTACCTATGTGTAGGTAAGATGTGCATTGTAGCAGTATTTATAAAAGTTAAAAACTTGAAATAATCTAAATGTCCATCAGTAGAAAGTGGTATAGCTTTGATTCTGTGTCATCCAATGAACTATGAATAAACAAAGTAGGTATTATTTGTGCTGTAATATTCTATGTGAGAAGTAATTTAAGGATACACTGAATGAGACAGACAAGGGGCAGAGCTGTATTATAATTTGAAATGGTGGTGAGAAGATCTATATATCCACATATTTAGTTGTCAGATTATTTCTAGGATGATTCATAAGAAATTGTGGCTTTGTCAGTAAAAAACTAAAGATCTGTCATAGTCCAGAAACTAAATTGCATACCATTTATACATTACGTATTTTACCATATTGCTTTTTAATTGAAAAACCAGGTCTTTAGCAATGTAGAATTGGAAATTGAATTTTAAAATACATACCATTGACAATAGGACTAAAAAAATATGAATACTTAGGTATAAATCTAACAAAATGTCTGCAAGATCTGTATGCCGAAAACTACAAAACACTATTCAAAGTGTTCTTTATCAAAGAAAATCTTAATAAGTATATATATCATGTTATATGATTTCCATTAAAATCCCATGATAATTTTTATAGAAACTAGCAAATTGATTCTAAAATTTATATGGTAACGCAAAAGAACTGTAATAACCAAAAGAATTTTTAAAAAATAGAAAAGTCGGAAGACTCTCACTATCCAACTTCAAGACTATAAGCCTGTAGTAATCAAGACAGTGTGGTATTGAAGTAAGGATAGACATACAGATCAAAGGAACAGAGCAGAGAATCCAGAAAGAGATCCACAAATATATGGTCAGTCGATTTTTCACAAAGGCAGATTTTTGCAGAAAGGATATCTTTTTAACAAATAGTGCTGAAAGAATTGGATATTCATATACCAAAAAAATGAATCTCAACTCATACCTCACACCATAAGCAAAAATTAACTTAAAATAGATTATAAATTAAAATGTAAAACCTGTAATTATAAAGTTCTAGAAGAAAATATGAGAAAATCTTTGTGACTTTGAGTTAATAGAAGATTTCTTAGCTAGAACACCAAAAAGTACAGCCCGTAAAAGAAAAAAAAATTGATAAATTAACCTTCATCAAAATTTTTTAAATAGATGAGATATTTCGCTAAAGAACACATATGGATGGCAACTAAGCACGTTAAAAAAAGCTCAACATCCTCAGTCATTAGAGAAATGCAAATTAAAACCAAATTGAGATACCACTGTAAATCTATTACAGCGGCTTAAAAAAATTGAGAGTACCAAGCAGTGACAAGGATACAAAGCAGCTGGAACTCTTACAGGTTGCTGGTGGGAATGCGAAATGGTACAGCCATTTTGGAAGACAGTTTCACAGTTTCTTATGAAGTTAAATATACACTTATATAACCCAGCAATAAATGTTCTCTCCTGGGTATTTTTCAAGTGAAGTGAAAACTTAAGTTCACATGAAAACATAAACCTGACTACTTATAGCAGCTATATTTGAATTATCAAAAACTGCAAACAAGCAGCTCAAATGTTCATCAACTCATGAATGTATACACAAACTGTAGTACCGTCATACGGTAGACTGCCTCTCAACAATAAAATGGAAGCAGTTACTGATACGTGCAATGAGATGTCCGAATCTCAAATGCATTATGTAGAGTAAAAGAAACAAAAAAAAAAAAGAAAACCAGTTGTCATCAAGTCAATTCCAACTCATTGCAACCCTATAGAACAGAGTAAAACTGCCCTATAGGGCTTCCAAGGAGCAGTGGGTGGATTTGACCTGTCACCCTTTTGGTTAGCAGCCAAGAGTAAAAGTAGCTAGATGCAAGAGCCTACATACTGAATAATTTCATTATATAATCTACAGAAGGAAAAACGATAGGGACAGGAAACATACAAATAACTGCACATTAAAAACAGCTAAAAAAAATTTTTCCTATACATGTAAATTATACATTAATTTTTTTTAATAATAAAAGCATAAAAATAAAAAGAGAGAAATGAATAAAATGTCTCTCATACTTAATGAAGGCCATTTCAAAGCCAAACCATAGCATATTATGAAGCTTAGAAGCCCCAGACCAAAAACAATCCCAAAAATGAAAACATTTATTGCGTGGTAGAAATTTGAGAACCAAGAGCTATAGGGAAGTTCAACATAATCTTTATTCTTTATTTTAGTCCTCTTGTCCGAAGCTCAAAGTTAAATAATGATTACAAAAATTATTTATTAAAATAAACTGTAAAAAAATTTTACAATTAAAATTTTTTCTGTTGTCTCTGAATCTTCAGAGATGGAGCATGAAAAATTTATATTTTTTAAAATCTTCACCTGTCCTTTAGAGGTATGGCAGAGACTACAGAAAATTACATGTAGTGTGACTCAAAAGCTTAACAATAAACAATGTATCATGTAATGGTCATCTAGTGATATGTATACATGTGATATATGTGATAAAATTTTATTTCTTAAAAACAGGGGCATAATATACTCAAAATTTAGGAGAATGGTTCACCAGGGGTATGGAAATAGTGGAAAATTTATAAGTATATGCAGAGTACCTGGTATTGAGCTACTTCTGAAATTGGGATGTCAGGTCATGGGTTTAATTTTTTTATTATGGTTTAAAATATAGCTATTGAAGTTATCAACTATTACATTTAATAAGCTAACAAAGAATAAATAAGATCACTTCTCTTTGCCCTTGCCATTGAGATTTGGGTGGGGGGATGGTAAAAATATTAATAATATTTGCCAGTTCAACATTTTTACATGTACAGTTCAGTGACATTGACTGCTCATCACATTGTGCAGCTGTCACTATGTGTTCCCAAATTATTCCACCACTGTTAACAGGACCTCAGTACCCCCAAAGCAAAGACTCTCCTTTCCTCCCCCCTCCCCCGCACCCCCGATCCCTAACCCATTCCTTTGAGTAGATTCCCACTCACAGCGACCCTCTAGGATGCAGTGGAACTGCCCCATAGAGTTTCCAAGGAGCACCTGGTAGATTGGAACTGCCAGCCTTTTGGTTAGCAGCCGTAGCACTTAAGCATTGCACCACCAGTAACCACTAATAAATTTTGATCTTTGTACATTCACCTATGTCGTGTAAGTGAAATCATACAATAAGTGATCTTTTGTGACTGACTTATTTCATTCAGCATGATATTTTCAAGGTTCAAACATGTGGTAACATGTATCAGGACTTCATTTCTCTTTATGGCTGAGTAATATTCCATTGTATGTATGTACTACATTTTGTTTATCCATTCTTCTGTTGATGGACATTCAGATTGCAAACAGTGCCATGGTGAATATTGGTGTGCACGTCTCTCTTTGCATTCCTGCTTTCAGTTTGTTCAGGTATATACCTAGTTTTGGGAATAATGGGCCATATGGTAGTTCTATGCTTTTGAGGAACCACCAAACTTTTCTGCAGAGGCTGTACCGCTTTGCACTGCCAGCAGTAATGGATGAAGATTCCAATTTCTCCACATCCGTGCCAACACCTGCTGTTTTCCTTTAAATATTGTAGCCATTCTAGTAGGGGTGAAGTGGTATCATTGTTGTTTTTTTTTTTAATGACTAATGATGGAAACCCCAGTGGTGTAGTGGTTAAGTACTACAGCTGCTAACCCAAAGGTCAGCAGTTTGAATTTACCAGGCACTCCTTGGAAACTTTATGAGGCAGTTCGACTGTGTCCTAAAAGGTCGCTATGAGTTGGTACCGACTCGACGGCAGTGGGTTTGGTTTTTAGTTTAATGACTAACAATGTCAAGCATCTTTTCATGTGCTTGTCTGCCATTTGTATACCCTGTTTGGTGAAATATTGAAGTATGATATTTTTGAATATCTGATAGTGTCAGTTTTCTGCTCAAATATTTTTCTGTAGTAATTTTAGGACAACATTCAGGTTTTCTTCATTATAGCCTGTAAGTAAAATCATATTATTGTCCTTGTAAGCACTCTTATGAGAGTGAAAATGAGTGCTATTAATATAATTACTCCAACACTCATGCGTCACTTGAACTTGTCTATCCCAAGAAATATGGAAGACTGCTCTCTGGCCAACCAATTGGAAGAGATCCATATTTATGCCTATTCTAAAGAAAGGTGGTCCAAACAAATGTGGAAATTAGAGAACAATATCATTAATATCACACGCAAGTGAAATTTTCCTGAAGATCATTCAAAAGCATCTGCAGAGAGGCAGAGCCAAGATGGTGGACTAGACAGATGCTTCTGGTGACCTTACAACAAAGGCCCCAAAAAACAAGTGAAACGAGTATATTTATGACAGGCTAGGAGCTCTGAACATCACACGCAAGCTTAGAAAACAAACAGAGGGGCAGGAGGAGGAAGAGACGGTTCAGTAGCGGAGAAGAGTTACTGGACCTAAATCGCAGGGAGCCCTCAGGCACCATTCCAGGGAGTGGCGGCAGCGGGCTGGTACTAGCATTCGGCCGCAGTTTCCTCAGAGAGAAGCAGCCAGCCACACAGCCTACTCACACCTCCGGAACCAGAGAAGAATGGCCCTGTCGGCAAAAGCTAAGTACTTGCGTATATTTATCTCACCCCTTCGCCCCCCACTCCCGAGCAGGCTTCAGTGGCTGATTTCCCTGGGCCTGAGGCCCTGTTGAGTGCCTAGAGTCATCCTCCTGGCCTTGGAGAAGGAATAAATTTGCAATTGGGGAGCCCGGGACAGCAGCGGCCTCTGTCCAGACATAAACGGTCCGTGGACTTTAAGTACCATTCCCCTCTGCATGGACCTGTGTGGCCCTGTTTCAGGAGAATAAGCCTTTGTTGGCAGACTCCAACCATTTCAGTTGTGCAGCAGAGAGGTGGGTGTTTGATGTTTCATATTGCTTTGCCTGTTAAACAGGGTTCTCACCTACCCGCATCAAGGGCCTAAGGAGTGGTGGTTCCACTCAGCTCATCCAGCAACCCGTGACAGGGGTCCAAGGATAACTGGTACCTCCCAGTCCTTACAACCGAAAACATTGGGTGCCCATGGTCCATCTGTAGAACCCACCCATCTGTACGCTCTAGGGAACATGGACACGCTTTCCTCAGAGACACGTGGGGAATCATTCTCAGCACCCTGTCTTGTTCAGAGTGTGACCCCCTGCTGCAACCAGATACTGGTACTTAAAACAATCACCTCTGCTCCACTAAGACTGTAGTACAGAGCCTGTACCACACACTTGATGATCAGCTACCTGGACACCTGACCTGAATTCATACAAGAAAAGTGAATGAACTTCTACACTAATACATCTGATAACAGCTCTAGCCATCTGGGGACAAGATGTCAGAGCCCCAAAGGCAAAAATAATCAAGCTAGCTCACTCAAGCAACCCATCTGGGCATATCAAAACAAAACAAGAAGTTAGGACACAGTAAGCAAACATAAACTAATACAATAACTTATAGATTGCTCGGAGACAGTCAATATCAAGTCACATAAAGAAGCAGACCATGATCACCTCAAAAAGCTCTCAAAACAAAGAATCAAGGGATGTTATAGATCTGAGTGCCTTCTGGGAATTACCAGAGGCAGAATACAAAAGATTGATGTACAGAACCCTTCAAGACATCAGGAAGGAAATGAGGCAATACGCAGAACAAGCCAAGTAATACACAGATAAACCAATTGAAGAAATTAAAAAGATTATTGAGGAACATAATGAAAAATAAGCTGGAAAAATCCATAGACGTACAACAATCAGAAATTCAGAAGATTACCAATAAAATTACAGAAGTAGACAACTCAATAGAAGGTCAGAGGAGCAGAATTGAGCAAGTGGAAGGCAGAATTTCTGAACTTGAAGATAAGGCACCTGGCACATATATTTGAAGCATTGAATTGTGAGATAGCTCCACAAGTATAGCAGGAGACATCAATACACCATTTTTGGTTAAGGACAGGACATGCAGAAAAGGAGCTCAATAAAGACACCAAAGATCTAAATGCCACAATAAAACAACTTGACCGCATAGACATATACAGAACATTCCACCCAACAGCAGCCAAGTATACTTTCTGGTGCACATGGAACATTCTCTAGGATAGACAAAATATTAGGTCATAAAGCAAGCTTTAGCACAGTCCAAAAATTTGAAATATTACAAAGCATCTTCTCTGACAATAAGGCCAGAAGAGGGAACTCAATAACATAAAAAGCAGAGAAAAGAAATCAGACACTTGGAAACTGAACAATACCCTGCTCAAAAAAGACTGGATTATACAAGACATTAAGGATGGAATAAAGAAATTCATAGATTCCAATGAGAATGAAAACACTTCCTATCAGAACCTTTGGGACACAGCAAAAGCAGTGCTCAGAGGTCAGTTTATATCAATAAATGTACACACCCAAAAAGCCGAAAGGGCCAAAAGCAGAGAATTATCCCTACAACTTCAACAAATAGAAAGAGAGCAACAAAAGGAACCCTCAGGCACCAGAAGAAAACAAAGAATAAACATTAGAGCTGAACTAAATGAAACAGAAAAATAATTGAAAGAATTAACAAGACTAAAAGTTGGTTCTTTGAAAAAAATCAACAAAATTGATAAAACATTGGCCAAACTGGCAAAAGAAAAACAGGACAGGAAGGAAATAACCCAAATAAGAAATGAGATGGGTGATATTACAATAGACCTAACTGAAATTAAAAGAATCATATCATATTACTATGAAAAATTATACTCTAACAAATTTGAAAACCTAGAAGAAATGGATGATTTTCTAGAAACACACTACCTACCTAAGCTAACACAGAGATAGAACACCTAAATAGATCCATAACAAAAGAAGAGATTGAAAAGGTAATCAAAAAACTTCCCCCCAAAAAAAGCCCTGGCCTGGACAGCTTCACTGCAGAGTTCTACCAAACTTTCAGGGGAGAGTTAACACCACTACTGCTAAAGGAATTTCAGAACATAGAAAAGGATGGAATACTCCCAAACTCATTCTATGAAGCCAGTATATCCCTGATACCAAAACCGGGTAAAGACACCACAAAAAAAAGGAAATTACAGACCTATAACCCTCATGAACTTAGATGCAGAAATCCTCGACAAAATTCTAGCCAATAGAATTCAACAACATATCAAAAAAATAATTCACCATGACCAAGTGGGATTCATACCAGGTATGCAGGGATGGTTCAACATTAGGAAAACAATTAATGTAATCCATCATATAAATAAAACAAAAGACAAGAATCACATGATTTTATCTATTGGTGCAGAAAAGGCATTTGACAAAGTTCAACACCGATTCAAGATAAAAATTCTTAACAAAATAAGAATAGAAGGAAAATTCCTCCACATAAAAAAGGGCATTTATACAAAGCCAACAGCCAACATCATCCTAAATGGAGAGAGCCTGAAAGCATTCCTCTTGAGACTGGGAACCAGACAAGGATGCCCTTTATCATCATTCTTATTCGACATTGTGCTGGAGGTCCTAGCCAGAGAAATTAGGCTAGATAAAGAAATAAAGGACATCCAGATTGGCAAGGAAGAAACAAAAGTATCTCTATTTGCAGATAACATGATGTTATACACAGAAAACCCTAAAGAATCCTCAAGAAAACTACTGAAACTAACAGAAGAGTTCAGCAGAGTATTAGGATGCAAGATAAACATTCAAAAATCAGTTGGATTCCTCTACACCAACAAAAGGAACATCAAAGAGGAAATCACCAAATCAATGCCATTTACAGTAGCCCCCCAGAACATAAAATATTTAGGAATAAATCTTACCAGAGATGTAAAAGACTTATACAAAGAAAACTCCAAAACACTTTTGCAAGCAACCAAAAGAGACATACATAAGTGGAAAAGCACACCTTGCTCATGGATAGGAAGACTTAACATTATAAAAATGTCTTTTCTACCAAAAGCGATTTATAGATACAATGCAATTCCGATCCAAATTCCAACAACATTTTTTAATGAGATGGAGAAACAAATCACCAACTTCATATGGAAGGGAAAGAGGCCCTGGATAAGTAAAGCATTACTGAAAGAGAAGAACAAAGTGGGAGGCCTTATTCTACCTGATTTTAGAACCTATTACACCACCTCAGTAGTCAAAACAGCCTGGTACTAGTACAACAGATACATAGACCAATGGAACAGAATTTGGATCCAGACACAAATCCATCCACCTGTGAGCAGCTGATATTTGACAAAGGCCCCAAAACAGTTAAATAGGGAAAAGGCAGTCTTTTAACAAATGGTGCTGGCATAACTGGATATCCATCTGCAAAAAAATGAAACAAGACCCATACCTCACTCCATGTAGAAAAACAAGCTCAAAATGGATCAAAGTAAAAATTATTAAAAAAAAAAAAAAATGGATCAAAGACCTACATGTAAAATCTAGAACGATAGAGATCGTAGAAGGAAAATTAGGGGCAACATTAGGAGCCTAAGTACATGGCATAAAGAGTATACAAAACATTACTAACAATGCAGAAGAAAAACTAGATAACTGGGAGCTCCTAAAAATCAAACATCTATGCTCATCCAAAGACTTCACCAAAAGAGTAAAAAGATTACCTACAGACTGGGAAAACGTTTTTAGCTATGACATTTCTGATCAGCGCCTGATCTCTAAAATCTACATGATACTGCAAAAACTCAACTACAAAAAGACAAATAACCCAATTAAAAAATGGGCAAAGGATATGAACAGGCATTTCACTAAAGAAGGCATTCAGGTAGCTAACAGATACATGAAGAAATGCTCATGATCATTAGCCATTATTAGCCATTAGAGAAATGCAAATCAAAACTACAATGAGATTCCATCTCACTCCAACAAGGCTGGCATTAATCTAAAAAACACAAAATAATAAATGTTGGAGAGGTTGTAGAGAGATTGGAAGAGAGAGTGGAGAGATTATACACTGCTGGTGGGAATGTAAAATGGTACAAGCACTTTGAAAATCGTTTTGGCGCTTCCTTAAAAAGCTAGAAATAGAAGTACCATACAACCCAGCAATCCCACTCCTTGGAATATATCCTAGAGAAATATGAGCCTTTATAGGAACAGATATATGCACACCCATGTTCATTGCAGCACTCCTTGTAATAGCAAAATGATGTAAGCAACCAAGGTTCCCATCAACAGATGAATGGATAAATAAATTATGGTATATTCACAATGGAATACTGCGCATCGATAAAGACCAGTGATGAATCTGTGAAACATTTCATGACATGGAGGAATCTGGAAGACGTTATGCTGAGTGAAATTAGTTGCAAAAGGACAAATACTGTATAAGACCACTATTATAAGAACTCGAAAAATAGTTTAAACAGAGAAGAAAATAATCTTTGATGTTTAGGAGAAGGGGAGGGAGGGAAGGTGGGAGGCATTATTCACTAATTAGATAGTAAATAAGAACTACTTTAGGTGATGGGAAAGGCAGCACACAATACAGGCGAGGTCAGCATAGCTGGATTAAACCAAAAGCAGTTTCCTGAATAAACTGAATGCTTCGAAGGCCAGCATAGCAGGGGCAGGGGTTTGGGGACCCCGGTTTCAGGGAACATCTAAGTCAATGGGCATAATAAAATCTATTAAGAAAACATTCTGCATCCCACTTTGAAGAGTGGCGTCTGGGGTCTTAAACGGTAGCAAGCAACCATCTGAGATGCATCAATTTGTCTCACCCCACCTGGACCAAAGGAGAATGAAGAGTACCAAGGACACAAGGTAATTACGAGCCCAAGAGACAGAAAGGGCCACATGAGCCAGAGACTACATCAGCCTGTGACCAGAAGATCTAGATGGTGCCCAGCTACAACTGATGACTGCCCTGACTGGGAACACAACAGAGAACCCCTGAGAGAGCAGGTAAGCAGTGGGATGCAGACCCCAAATTTCGTAAAAAGACCAGACTAAATGGTCTGACTGAGACTAGAAGGACCTCAGTGGTCATGGCCCCCCAGACCTTCTGTTGGCCCAGGACAGGAACTATTCCCAAAGCCAACTCTTCAGACAGGAATTTGACTGGACAATGGGATGGAGAGGGATGCTGACAAGGAGTGAGCTTCTTGGATCAGGTGGACACTTGAGACTACGTTGGCATCTCCTTTCTGGTTGGGAGATGAGAGGGTAGAGGGAATTAGAAGCTGACATAATGGACACGAAAAGTGAGTGGGTCGAGAGGGCGGGCTGTCTCATTAGGGGGAGATCAAATTGGGATTATGTAGCAAGGTGTATGTAAGTTTTTGTGTGAGAGACTGACTTGATTTGTAAACTTTCACTTAAAGCACAGTGAAAGTTAAAAAGCACCTGTGGCAGTGTATCAGCAGGGAACTGCCAAAAATTCAAGCCAAACTCAGAAGAGGATATGGAATGAGGGATGTCATTGCTGATATTGGATAGATCCTGGCTAGAAGCCGAGAATAGCAGAAAGGTATTCACCTGTGTTTCATTGACTGCACAAAGGCATTTGACTTCATGTATTATAACAAATAACAAATTATGGATAACATCACAAAGATTGGGAATTCCAGAATACTTATTTGTGCTCATGAGGAACCTGTACGTAGATCAGGAGGCAGCCATTTAAATAGAATAAGGGAATACTGCCTGTTTTAAAGTCAGGAAAGGTGTGGGTTAGGGTTGTATGCTTTCACAATATTTATTCAATCTTGTATGCTTAGCAAATAATCCAAAAAGCTGGACTATATAAAGAAGAACAAGACATCAGGTTTAAATGACAGCTCATTTAAAACCTGCATTACACCGATGTCATAACTTTGCTTGCTGAAAGTGAAGTGAGCTTGAAGCACTTACTGGCGAAGATCAAAGACTACAGCCTTCAGTATGGAATATACCTCAACATAAAACAAAAATCCCCAAAACTGGGTCAGTAAGCAACATCATTATAAATGACAAAAAGATTGACGTTATCAAGGATTTCATTTTGCTTGGATCCACAATCTACACCCATGGAAGCAGCAGCCAACAAATAAAATGATGTATTGCATTGGGCAGATCTGCTGCAAAGACCTCTTCAAAGTATTGGAAAGCAAAGATACCACCTTAAGGACTAAGGTGGGCCTGACCTAAGCCATGATGTTTTCAGTTGCCTCATATGCATACAAAAGCTGGGCAGTGAATAAAGAAGACAGAAGAAAAATTGACACCTTTGAGGTGTGGTATTAGGGAACAATATGGACTGCCAACGAACAAACAAATATGTCTTGGAAGAAGTACAGCTAGAACACTCATTAGAAGTGAGGATGACGAGACTTGGCTCACATACTTTGGACATGTTATCAGCAGGGACCAGTCCCTGGAGAAAGACATCATGCTTGGTAAAGTAGAAGGTCAGCGAAATAAAGGAAGACCGTTGACAAGAGGGATTGACACAGTGGCTGCAACAATGGGCTCAAGCATAACAATTATCATGAGGATGGCGTAGGACCGAGCAGTATTTTGTTCTGTTGTACATAGGGTCGCCATGAGGTGGAACCGACTCGACAGCACCTAACAACAACAGTTAATCCAGGGCATAGTCATAAACTAGGAAGTGTAGTCACTTTACTATAAGTCCCGCTGTATTCTGGTGTCTGCTGATCTAGCCTCAGTTTATGCTCACACTTATGCTATACCAACCTGTTCACAGTTTATGAAGCATTTTAAATTTCCATTTTGTTGACATTGTCCCTTTCTTGCCTGAGAAAATCTTATATTTTTCCTTCAAGATTGCTATACATATTTTCTTCTCTAGGACATTTTTCCTAACCATTATCACCCTTCCTGGCTGATACGTGAGCCACTCTTGCCTCTCAACAACGGATGTATACACTTCATCAGACCGATTATTAAATTGTTGTAGATTTGTCTTTTCTTTAGATTCTTAATTCTCTGAGATCAGAGAATATATATATATATATATATATTTTTTTTTTTTTAAGTCCTTATGCCTAGCAGAAGGCTTTGTTGTTGTTGTTACATACCATCAAGTTGGTTCCAATTCATAGTGACCCTGTGTGCAACAGAATGAGACGCTGCCCGGTCCTGCATCTTCCTCACAGTTGTTGTTATGCTTGAGCCCATTGTTGCAGCCACTGGGTCAATCATCTCGTTGAGGGTCTTCCATTTTTTCACTGACCCTCCATAGACGTTCTGCATATACATGTGCATAATTATTTTCATTGTTATAATTATTCTCTAGGCTCTAGTCAGTTCTATTTTCCATATAAATTCAGTTTTTCCAAACTAAAACGTTCTAGAATGATCCCTTGATCTTTTAATTTTCATGTGATAGTTCATCTTCAAGATGTTATATCATTAGCTACAGATTAATGATTTAATCTGCCAATCATATATAAAAAGTTATACACGTACTACTCACTTATTGACTATCTTGACACTCCTCCCGATTTATAGAGGTAGCACTGACAGGACAAGACCTTGCCGGAAATGGTCTGTAGAGAAATGGACCTTGAATCTAGTGTTCTTGGCTGTGTCAACAGTCCCTCAGCAGAAGAAGCCTTTCACACTGTCCTTTAGGGTCCAGACTGTACTGCCCATCCACGCCCCCCAGCTACCGACCAAACCACTCAGAAAAGTTGACCTTGCAGTAGTCAGAATGCGTGTTTCCCTAAAACACAACTTGAAAGAACAAAGGGGGGCATCCACACCAACGGTGCCTCCCCCATCCACCGGCCTCTGGGTCTGAAATTCCCCCCTTGTGTTACCTCTCCATGAAACTTGAAAAAGGGCAAATTTAAAATATCAGTGCGAGGGTGAACTTTGGAACTGTTATTTTTGTCAACACCACCCAGAGAACTAGTCCACCAGATCCCCAACCAAGAGGAAGAATGGGAGTTTGTATGAAGAATAGGGCACAGGAACACTAAATATAGATTGACAAGGAGGTCCAAAATTTCTCCAAAGAAGATTATTTCTGATATGATAAAGAGAACTGTTCTGTATCACAGGGTAGGGCCACTAAGGTATATGAGGCTGCCTAGGGAGAAAGAATTAAAGAGATGGAATGGCTGCTCTTCCTTCCAGGGTTGGCCCATCTCAGAGGTTTTTCTGTGCCCCAAGATTGAATGAGGAGGCTGCCTTCAACGATTTTATAGCACCCTGAGGTTCCTTATCATGGTACTTCCATCTCACTAGCTATGACCTCTTTCAGGGCAAAAATTATGTCTTGTTTCATGCCCAGCTGATAATAGAGAGTCTTGCAAAGACTACAGTATACCCTTTTAAAGATAGAAAAGTAATTATTAAGGAAAAATGCCAAAAAAAAAAAAAAAACCCTTATATTGGTTATGGTAGTGCTAGCTGCTATAATAGGTTTATCTCAAAGTGTGAGTGGCTTACCACAGTAGATATTTATTTCTCACTCCCATAACTATAAAGTACAATTAGGGTAAGGAGAATGCTATTCCATTGCTCTGCCCAGTCATTCAGGGGCCCAGAATCTCCTGGAGCATTGATACATTGCTGACAGAGGAGAAGACAGAGAAAGTACTCCTGCTTCTCAACTACTTCCATCTGGAAATGTGTTATACACATTACTGTTTTATCCCAGGAACACCGTTCCCACATGGAAAGCAACGGTTTAGGGCTGGGAGAAATTCTTAGTTATCAGACTGATTATTTTCTATTAAAGACCCCCCTCTAGGGTCAGAGCAATGTTAGTTAAGACCAAAGAAATGTGGTGCTCATAGGTTAGAACAATCTATTTGGATTTTTCAGTTGCTTTATTGCTTGTACTTCTTGTTTCTTCTCTGCTCCAGAAAGATGAGGTTGCCGAATAAATGACTTTTGCACAAGTAGGATAACAATGCTGGGCTGGAGGGTAAAATATCAAAATGACTTAAGCTCTGAAGGAAGAGTTCTGAATTTTCTTGTGAAGTTTGATCAGCTATAATGTTATAGAATAGTAAATGTGAGAAAGCAAAATGCTTCCAGTTAATAAGAAAGAGCTTTTTGTTTTACAATAATGAAGTGGAGCCTTTTATTAAAAGTAAGCTTATGAGGAATGCTGATATGTGAAACAGATTAACATGTGGATGCTGTATTTGAAATAGTGCGTGCGATCAACCAAGAAACTTCTGCAAAACTGTGGAACACAATTTGAAAAAGATGTAGTATAGCCTAACAGAAAGAAAAGCAGAGGGAAAGGAAATTACATTTGTGGTTATCAAAAGATGTCTCAGAACCATTAGTTGCACCATCATTGAGAAAGATCTAAGTAGAGTGATTCCTTTAAGGCTATTGTTCATACCGTAACAGTGTTTCAGTAGCCTTGTTTCTGGCATTCTGACATGAATCAATCATTTATTTATTATGTTTAATAAAACCCTGACATCACCTCATTAGTGTTGCATCTAAAGCAGCACCACTCATCCCTGTAATTCTGACGTGTTATTTTCAGTGCTGAGTAAGCACGTTGGAGGTATCTTTTCCTTAAGTGATCTAAAACCTCAAATTTTAAAACTATAACCAGCTAAAAGTCTCAACTAGTTCTTGTAGCATTGCACTGAACTGATTTCTCTTTTGCCTTATTTTCTATGTGTATTCATCCTTATGGTTTTTAGTTTATTGACTGAAGAAGATATAGAGAGAATATCAGATATGCTTTATTCCCAATAAAGGTGCAATGAAATATTATTTGGCCATACCAAAGAATGAAGTACTAATATTTGCTACAATATGGATGAACCTTAAAACCATTATGCTTAGTGAAAGAAGCCATTCACGAAAGATGATGTTATGTGGTTCCATTCATATGAAGTGTCCAATGTATGCATAACTGTGTTCATTGCAGCACTATTCACAATAGCAAAAAGATGGAAACAACCTAAGTGCCTATCAACAGGTGAATGGATAAATAAATTATGGTACATACACACAATGGAATACTATGCAACAATAAAGAATAATGATGAATCCATGAAACATCTCACAACATGGCTGAATCTGGAGGGCATTATGCTAAGTGAAATGAGTCAGTCACAAAAGGACAACTATTGCATGGGACCACTATTATAAGAACTTAGACAGGGTTTACACATAAAAAAAAAATGCATTCTTTGATGGTTATGAGGGTGGGTAGGGAGAGGAATTGGAAATCACTAACTAGATAATAGACAAGTATTAACTTCAGTGAAGGAAAGGACAGTCCACAATATAGGGGAAGTCAGCACAACTGGACAAAAGCATAGAAGTTTCCTAGACACATCCAAATACTTTGAGGGACCAAATAGCTGGGGTTGGGACCTGGGGACCATAGTCTCGGGGGGCATCTAGGTCAATTGGCATAACATAGTTCATAAAGAAAATGTTCTACATCCTGCTTGGGTGAGTAGCATCTGGGGTCTTAAAGCTTGTGAGCGACCATCTAAGATCTGTTGGTCCCATCTCATCTGGAGCAAAGGAGAATGAAGAAAACCAAAGACTCAAGGAAAATCTAGCCCAAAGTGACTAAAGGACCACATGAACCAGAGACTGCACCAGCCAGAGACCCAGAAGAACTAGATCGTGCCCCAGCTACCACCAATGATCGCCCTGACAGGAATCACAACAGAGTCCCAGACAGAGCAGGAGAAAAATATAGAACAGAATTCAAATTCATGTAAAAAGACCAGTATTGGCCTGACAGAGACTGGAGGAGCCCCCAAAACTATGCCCCCCCCCCCCCCCCCCCCCCGCCGCCGAGTGCTCTGCTAACCCAGAACTGAAAACATTTAGACAGGCCTGTAAAATGCGAAATAACACACATGAGTTCAATCAGATATATGAGACCAAATGGGGAGCTGCTGCCCAAAAGCAGGACAAGAAGGCAGAAAGGGACAGGACTGGACGGATGGACACAGGGAACCCAGGGTGGAAAGAGGGAGCATGCTGTAACATTGTAGGGATTGCAACCAATGTCACAAAACAATGTGTGTATAAATTTTTGAATGAGAAATTAACCTGTAACTTTTCACCTAAAGGAAAATTTAAAAAAGAAATTGTCCAGAACAGGGAAATCTAAAGAGTCAAAGTAGATTAGAGGTTGCTGAGGGATGGGGATGGGATGGTGGAGGGGATACGGGGTAATAGCTAAAGGAGATGGAGCTTCTTTTTTAGGTGATCAAATTGTTCTAAAATTGACTTTGGTGTTGGTTGCACATTTCTGTGAATATGCTAATACCATTGAATTGTCCGTTTTATATGGGTGAAGTGTATAGTGTATAAATCATATCTCAACAGAGTTGAAATAAATGGATAGATAGAATGATGTTAAGTAAAAGAAGTCATATTCAAAGTAATACATATTACACGGTTCTATTTATATAATATGCAACTGAACAAAATATTTAGGGATACAGACTTAGGTAGTTCAAATGTATTGTTTACCATATAAGTCAAAATAACTGTTTCCCCTTGAGGGGAGGAAGGTTATATTGGGAGGGGATGCTGGCAATATGCTTACCAAGGTGGTTTTGCCTTACAATAATTCATTGAGTTTTATGTTGTTTTGTCACTTTTATGTGAATGTTATATTTCACAGTAAAAATGCTTTAAAACAAATTAAATAGATCATTTGGTTATAAACTTTGATAAAAATAAATTTTTTATCAACTTTTACAAGTCTGACTAAGCAAAATATGACAGTATATTTTTGTGTAAAACAGGGTTATTTGGGTCTGTGTTTATCAAGTTTTTTCTTTAGTCTCTAAATTGATATTATTGGTTTGTGTTTTTTTTTAATTCATTGTTATTTTATACATTCTCATTAATTCTACAAGAATTTGGACTTAAAATTTTATTATACGATAAAAATTACTACAAATATTGTTCTTTTAATACTGTGCAAACTTAAGTTATGTCTCATTTGTTTGAATTTTTTTTCATTAATTTTTTCCCCTTCATTTGATACAGATAGTTGTACAAGCCCTGCAGTGTTCCCATTACTCAATTCTTTGGCAGCTGGTGAAAATTACTGATGGTTCCCCTTCCAAAGTAAGTAAGAATTTCTGTAGGCAGAAAGGTTATTACTAAAATAACCTTGTTTGATTCATTATTTAATAATTTATTGTAATCATTATAGAAATTATTATTATAAATTTTAACAAAATATATAATTTATTATTATCATTTTTTGCTTTATCTTGTAATGAGTATGTATTTACTCACCACTTTTGAAAGGTGGCCAAAGTCTCCTTCAGGCAATAGATGCATGGTGGTGTATGCATATGTGTGTAAACATTTACACACATACACTCACACACACAAAGTTAAGATTTTGTAAGAAATAACTACAGTAGAAACCACAAGCGCCCTGATGTGACATGCTGGAAAAAAGAATAATATTGAAAGATAATAGTATGTAGTTTTTTTATTCTGGCCATATAACACCTTGGGACCCAAACTTAACAACTCTGCTGTTAAAAACAACTTTAAGTGCTGAATCAAATTTTTTTTTTTTAATTTTTTTGTCTATTCACAAATATGCAAAAGAAAAAGATATGTATAGATCAGAGAATAAGTGAAAGTAAGGTCCAAGAGAGCGAATCCGAACAGTGAGGCCTTCTTTACCTTCAGTATCTTTCTAATCTAGACAAAACCCAAGGCCCTTCCGAGGTGGAAAGTCTAGTAGGTGGCTGTGTCCCCTCAATAAAGTTGAGATCCTAAAGAGCTACTCTCAGCACGAGGGCAAACATCTTAGAAATAAACCCCCGCCAGGTCCATTCATGAACTGAATAATTACAGGAAAAACACCCTATCTTAAAATTTGTCATTGATTAAAGGAGGAAAAGTAGATCTGCCATGAGGATTGGTAGCTATCAGCTGGCTTTCACATAGGTTTTCACTATTGCTTCAGTGGCTAAGGGCAAAGAAAAAAAAAAAAAGATTTTAGTGTTTTGTGCTGGAGGTATCTCTAAGCACCTATAGAATCAAATGCAAATTCTCTCTGAAGGAGCTTGCCTCAAAGAATTTCACAAATAAAATTTTAAGAAAAACGAAGAGCTCATAGTAAAAAAATTAATCAACTGAAAAGAAAATAAGAAACCATGAATATAGCCAGAAAAAACAGAAGACAACAAAATCAGACCAAAAAAAAACCACACTTCGGAATTATCTGACACAAATATAAGTGTTTTATTTGTTTCATGAAATGAGAGAGGCGTGAACATATGAGTACAGAAAAAAAAATCTGATGAAGAACCATACAAAGATATTAAATAACCAGTTGCCATCAAGTCGATTCCAACTCATGGTGACTGGAATAAAGAAAATAATGTTACCCACAAAATCTGCATGCCACTATGGCGGTGACAACCATGAAATTTGTGATATGATTGATGACAAAAAGAAAGCTGTCTTATAAGAATGTGTCAGACTAAAATTAAACAGGAAGGCTAAGAATTTCAAAATACTTCCACTTTAACAGGATTTTAAAAAATAGGTAAAAGGTTAACTTTATTTTTGTTTTCAAGGCTGAAATTGTCAATAAAATAGAAAAAATCCGGAGCTTAATTAATATACTACCATCCTTCTATTTAAAAAAAAGAAGTCAGCTACTTTTCATAGGTAGAGAAATACTCAACTTATTAATCAGAAAGGGAAAAAAAATTCTGAGAAAAGAATAAAACAAAAAAAACAAACCTGTTGCTGTCAAGTCGATTGCAACTCATAGCTACCCTATAGGAGAGAGTAGAACTGCCCCATAGAGTTTCCAAGGAGTGCCTTGTGGATTTGAACTGCCACCTTTTTGGTTAGCAGCTGTGTTCTTATCCACTATGCCACCAGGGTTTCCAAGAAAAGAATGCTGTATATCAACCTGTTGGTTCTATATGGAAAACGTCCTGACCATCTTTATTGGTTAAACAGCTTCTGTTTTGTCAAGACAAAGATATTAAATATCCTAATGTTTTTATGAGTCCCTGAGTGGTACAAACATTTACCTCGTTCAGTTGTTAACCAAAAAGTTGGAATTTCAAATCCACCCAGAGACCTTTCTGGTTAGCCGTCAGATGCGTTAACTGTTTACACCACCCAGGGACTCCCAGCAGTCTTCCATATTGCGGAATTTTAGACCTAGAAAAAATTGACCTACTACAACTTCCAGTTTTACAAATAAGTAACCTGAGACACAGATTTGTAAGTTGTTACTAATTTCTGGAAGGAAAAGCACTTTACAATTCATAAAGTGCTTTACATAAATTACCTAATTTAAAATTAGTTAAGTGACTTGCCGCAAGGTTATATAACAAGTTAATGATATGGCTGAAAACAGAGGAAGTTTATATATATCTAGTGGGGTGTTAAGGCTGCTAACCAAAGGGGCGGCAGTTTGAATCCGCCAGGTGCTCCTTGGAAACTCCGTGGGGCAGTTCTACTCTGTCCTATAGGGTCGCTATGAGTCGGAATTGACTCGACAGCACTGGGGTTAAAAAAGTAGGGTGTTAATATAGATGATATGTCTACAAAGCTTATATATATGCTTCTGAAATTTTCAAAGATATACTACATCATCTTAGGGATCAAAAAGTTTGGCAGTTCTTGAGTTCACATATATATATAAATTATTAAAATAATAGTTGTAATAAAGAAGAATCGTCAATAAAAAGTTAATCTTTATAGTTTGTATGTGTCTTGAGAATTTACGTCTTTCAAGATTATCACTTAGAGAACCACTTTTAAATTCTGGATGCAATCACTACACAATGATTACTGAATATACTTTGGATAAGGAAACTATCAACAATTTCAAAGTGAAGAGAAATAATGTAAGAGAAAACAACTAAGCAGGTAGAATTTTACATACGGCATAAATGGACAAAAAAAATTTTTGGAGTCCCTGAGTGGTGCAAACAGGTAATGCACTCGGCTGCTAACCAGAAGTTTGGAGATTTAATCCCACCTAGATTTGCCCAGGAAGAAAGGCCTGGCAAACTACCTCCCAAAAACCAGCCATTGAAAACCCTAGAGAGCACAGTTCTACTCTCATGCAAATAGGGGGCACCATGAGTTAGGATTGACTCAAGGCAACTGGTTTACTGTTATCCTAAAGCTATTAACTATTTTACTGAAGATGTTTGGATAGATACACAGGGATCTTAACGGTGGTTACCTCTGGGAAATAGAACTGGGTGCAGACATGAGAAAAAGAAACTTTACACTTTTTGTACCATTCGATACTTAAATTTATTGTTGTTGATGATTAACAGTGAATGTGTATTATCACAAACATTTTTTAAAAACTGAAAATAGAAACACCTCAATTCTCCATCCTAATCTCAGGTTTTGGTTTATCACAGAGAGCTCACAGGGCATTTGTTGAACTGGAATGAATACTAGAAAAATACTTGGAGTGTTCTGTGTCTTATTTACTGTAGCAACGTTATTCCGTTGTTTATAAATGTAATGTTAGTGCTAGAAGAGGATTTCAAAACTATTTGATAAAACCTGTTCATTTTAGATGAGGCCTGGTACTACATTAGTATCGTTATTACCTTGCTGCTGTTTGATATTTTTTAAATCACTTAAACATAAATGCTCTGAATAATTAAATCTTTGTAGTAATCCTATAAATTTGATGTTTAGATCTAGAAAATAATAAATTATACTTAATTAGTTTTTGGTGTAAAATATAAAGTAGAGTGGTTTTTGATAATTGGAGACCCTTACTTGGTGGGTACTTGCAAAAATCCCATTTAATAGATAAGGAACCTGAGCCTTATAGAGATTGAGATTTGCCTAAAATCACTGACTTGTAACTAGAGTACAAGTCTTTTGAATTTCAATCTGGTGAACTTCATGTTAGTGCTCTTTAAACTCTTTTATCTTTGAGCTTTTAATACAACCAGTTTTGTTGTCATTGCTTTTTATTTTGAAACAAATTTTCTAAGGGTACACTGTACACAAACTAGTAGTGTCTGTTAATTAGTTGGGTATAGCACAGTTACGTCACGTAGCCTGGCTTCTTTCATCATTCTGTATCCCCAAGGGCATTTAGCTGGAAAATTGCTCTGATTTTAAATGTCTCAATTTGTAGTACCACTGAGTTACAGATGAAGTACATGGAGAGCTTTGTTAATGGTACAACTAAAAATCTCTCCATCCTTTTTCTCTAATTTTTTTTTCCCAGAAATTTGAACGTAGTCCAGTAGAACATTGGGGTCTGTATATTTAATATTTGTAATGTTGACCATTTAGAAGCAACCTGAGAGTAATTTCATTTTTTTATTGTTGAATGTTAGTTAACTAATTTTAAGAAGGAATGAGCCGTTTAGCTAGCGAAGGACCTAGCCAACTAACCACCATCTGCTTTGTTTTCTCTATTCATTAAATACATTTATAGAAACTACCATTCAAAGCTCTGAAGGGATCATTTATATTTTTAATTAACACATTATTCTTACTAGTTCTTGGTATAAATATAGAGGGATTTTCATAAATTCGGGGCCCTTGGAGACATGCTTATTGGAAAAATATAGAAAAACGTAAATAAAATTAAAAGCACAAATCTTACCACTTGTGAATAACCACTGTTAATATTTGGTATTATTTTCTTTTAGTACTTTTCCTGTACATATTTTCTGGATATTATTGAGTTCATACTGTGTTGACAAGTTTGTATTTTCTCTTTTCAATTTACAGAGTAACATTTTTTTCAACAATTAAGAAATGTTTAGAGATATTTTTAATGTATGCGTAGTAGTCCATCTTACAGTGATACCATAATTTATTTTACCACTCTCCTCTCCTGGATATTTAGATTATTTAAACATTTTTACTAATAAAATTAATGCGATGGGCATTCTGGAGAAAAAGCTTGTTCCATGTTTTTCATTGTTTCATGTCATTATATTCCTAGAAATGGAATCGCCGAGTCAGAGTTTGTACATACTTTTAAGATTTTTGACACATATTACCAAATTGCTTTGTCAAAAATAGTTTCCAAAATTTATTTTTCTTCTCTGTTGTCATGAACACTGTTGTTCAAGAGGTAATAGATGGTAGTTATATTTAAAGTTTAAATTCAAGTTATAATTTGATCAACAGTGCGCACTACTTTCTACAGTGAAGTGAGCACAAAAACGCGTGGGAAGCCTGCGTCGGGACAACACTAGCTCTGTATCTGAAGTGGAGGTGTGCTGGGTTTCACCACCGGGGGTTCCCTCTGTTCCCCCGACTTCCAGAGTGGAAGTTCTTGGGCAGCCTCGCAGGTCATGCTCAGTGTACTTTGTTCCGGTGCCCCCTAGTGCTGGTCCTGTAGAAGCAGCCTTCAGTTTCTCTTCTCTGTATCAGAAAACATCCTTCTTCCTTCAGCTCCTGCTGGACATATACAAAGACGTTTAAAGAGCCAGGTAAATAAGAGTTAGGGATAAAATAATACCCCTATTTCCCTTTTTGGCCTGGGGATCTATAATTTATTCTCAATTATTTTTGCTTCCTTGGGGGAGCAGTCCTGCTCTCAGTAGTCTTAGGTTTATAGTATTCTGTCTTACCCTGCATGTTCCTATTCTAGACTACAGTAAGGAGGGTCTATGGCGAGCATTCCTGCCTCTGGACCCTGGCCCTATTCCTAATCCTTTAATCCAAAGAAAGTCAACATTTTCCAGGTAGATACAAGTCAAGTTACTAATGAGGTGTTTAGTTGCTAAGTGTGTTCTTCCATTACTCTCTTCACTGAAGATTCTCCTCTGCAAATTCTAACTTGCTCACCCACAAACAGAATGGGGAAGGGAGGAGTGAGAATAACAGTAGGACTGATGGTGACCAAGCCCTGTGAGGAGACATGTTTAACCTTGCTATTCTCCCCACAAACCTACAGTCCTAGCAATGTACTAGAAATAGGCTCAAATGTGTATAAATCCATAGACTGCTTTCTACACTCCTTCCTTTCCTTTCTCTTACCCACTCCTTCAGAGTAGCTGTGAACAAGAGAGAAATAGTTCACACAGGTCCTCTCTCAGAACTCCTGTAATAACAAAATAGGGGTGACACCTTCCCCTCTGCAGAGCTAGCTACTTTGAAGGGAAGGGAATGGGGGCCAAGGATAAGAAATAGTAGCTACCCTTCTAGGAACAAATTTCCTTTTTTTTTTTTTTCAGTATCTCCCCCACACACACACCTTTTATTTCTTGAGAATTCTGTCCTCGCTAATTATCTAGTTAGTTTTAAGCCTTTCCATTAGACTTTTCTACAATTCCAGAGTCCTTCTTTGTTAGGTATGTTCTTCTTATGTCCAGTCACACGTTCTTCAATTGGCTGGTCTAGAAAAGTTAAGGGAGAAAAATCCAGGTCTTGTTTAATACCCTTTTCTTGTTCAGCTCACAGAATATTCTTTTTAAAAATCTGAAATACATAAGTAAATGGCTGTTCATACCAAATTCTGAACTTCTCCAAACTTGTATCCAACTCCAACATTCTAAAAACCCCTGGATTCCTACATTCCAATTAAGCATGCAATGCTATGTTGGCAACTCTGTTCTTGGGCCTCCATGTTTAGGGGCTTACTTTCTGGTAGGGAATTCCCTCTCACTCCTTCAAAGATAAGGCTTCACTAGCCTGTTCACCTAGATGCTGTTTTTACCTATGTGGAAACAGGGGGCTTTAAAGTTGTCTTAATTTTAAAATACCCAAATTCCTTAAGATGTTTAATACCACATTAATTAAGTAATGAGCCAGGATTAAGAAGATCTAGCCCAAGTAACAGTTACTAAAATTTAAAAATGTGTTTTAATTGAGCATAAAGCAATATTAAAAATATTTAGACAAAGCATAGAACTGTCCTCATTGCTGGGTTTTTTGGGGGTTTGGGGTGTCCACATTGCTACTATAGAGATTAGAGATTTGCTCTACTAAATTCATGATAAAAGCACTTTACTTTTCCTGTCAGGCCGTGTATTTGAATAGAAAAGAAATAGATGTCATATCCTACTTAATACCCACTGAATGATATAGTAACACATTTTCTTTTCTGTTGGTTTTTAATTTAAAATGTGTTTTTCTCAGTGGCATTTTACAGTTGTTAGGTATTTGTTAAATGACTTCTTGTTGCTGTATTTGTTTTTATTGTCCTTATAACCAGTTTATTTATATAAGAAGCTCCCAGTTTATAAATAGGCTACATTTCCAGCATTTTTTGTGTTGGAGCATGGACTTTAGAATTAAACCTGAATTAAAATTTTGGCTCTGCTTCGTAGTACGCGTGGCTAGATAAGCAAATTACTTCACTTTTGTGCTTCAGTTTTCTAATATGTGAGATGGAAATTATATTCACCGTTGGATAGAATTGTTGAGAGGATTAAATTCAAGTTAGAGTTTCAGTAAACAATAACTCTTATTTTCTTGTCATTAAATATCAACCCTACTCTATGCTTCTTCTCTAATCTCCTTCCCTGCCAAAACTAAGAATTGATACTAAATGAACTGTTGTCTAAAGCTCTGGGAGTGTGGAAACATGTTCAGTGGCTAGTGTAGGTTTGGGGAACAGTGTGATAGATTTTGTCCTCCATCTGTATTTTGGGTTAATTTGGGAATTCAAGTTTCTGATTTTGGTCCTAACAGTCACTACTTTTCCTCTGTCCCTATGACTGCTTCTTCAACTTCCTTCATCTTTGTATACTACCGAAAAGAGAAATCAGAAGATGTTTTGGAACTACATTAGGCAGCTTAAGGGTTCCTGGATCAGTAAATGGATTAACCTTTGAGGCAATGGCAGGAGTCAGCAGGTGGGCATTCAAATCATGAAGAAAAGAACAACACTGAAAACTAGGTATTGCATTTGGGATTTAAATATCCAATAGTCAATTTCTTGTATATTGGCAAAATGCCCCCAAAAGAGGCTAGTAACAATATTCCATACAAAAAAAGTCTCAGAAATAAAGGGTTTACTCCTCTGCAGTGGTGGAGATCTTTTTCTCTTGTTCACTAATGTGTCCCAAGTGAATGAATTTATATTCATCTGTTTTATCAAATGTAGTAAGGGTGATGAGTTAGTTTGGCTGAAAATTAAGTTATTGACCCTCGTTGTTTTACTGTGCTAGAGACAGATGAGCATAATACAGTTTATACCTCCAGAAAGCATTATAGCCCAATATGGTCTTGGCAACTATAACCTATGGACCAAACTGGCCCAACACCTGTTTTTGTAAATAAAGTTTTATTGAAACACCACCGTGTTCATTTGTTTATGTACTGTCTAGGGCTGCTTTTGTGCTACATTGAGTTAAATAGTTGGGATGGAGACCATATGGCCTACAGACTAAAATATTTACTCTTTGACCCTTTACGGAAAAAGATTGCCAACCCCTGGCCTAGTATGGTAACCTCTTAGTCTTGTTTACCAGAACTTTGTCAATTAGAAAACCCTGATTGTCTGTTCAGGGTAATAGAAGTTTAGTTTAATTTTGTGCTCATTTAGTATCATGAAAGTTGATCACTAAATTCTTAACCGGGTTTATTTTCATATTCTGAGATCTTTTATCTGACTTAGGTCTGTATTTTACTACTTTATTCTGTTTTATTTCTGCCCATTTCAGAAGTGTATATTTGTCAGAAAATGTTGAGCTAGTTCTCTGTATTAACTACTAGTTTTTCCATGGCTTCAGTTTCTGGCAGCGATTATATTAATGGTATTTAATAACTGTGGAAAAACAGTCAAATCTGGTCATCCTCTAGGTACATAGTATTGTGATGCAAAATAAAAAGGAATCAACATTTAAAATTTGTGTGTGTGTTGTGTGTATAGGAATTAAACTCTTTTTTTCTCACCAACTATCGTTATGAGACAGTTTATATTTAAGATTCATTTTTTCTTCCCAGAATGTTAGGGTGACTCAGGCTTAATCCTTTGTGCCTTTGAGAAAGCTTCTATCTGATATAGCCTGTATTATAAATTTGCCATCTTACTTGTGCTAGCCTCATTGGGAAGATTGGGGTCTTGCTGACCAGGGTGTATTTTGAAAGGATCATCTTAATTCCTTGAAAGAGATTTCTTCTCTAATGTTTGTCAGCGGATCGCTGATAAACTGAAACCAGCTTTAGCCCTTTTCACATTTGGGTATTTGTAGGTTTCAGTTATCTAATTCTTGGTTTCACCTTATGTACCAGGAAGCAGAAAACCTTAGCCAGGCCAATGAAGCAACTTGCAAAATGGATACAAAAGAATATAACCAAGTTATAACTTAAATCTTGATATGATCTTACTATCTGACCCATCTGAATTCCTTTCCACAGTGAATCCAGGAAAAGCTACTCTTGACTCCAAGCTGCTTTCAGAAAGTAAGAAAATACTGGTGTGATTTAGGAAAAAAAATTGAAGGGAAGCAACCATATCATAAGCATACGGGTTATATGGACTGAGAGAGGAGTAGTTTACTTTTATCTCTGGTTCACTGTTTTTGCCTTCAGTTCTACCCCCATAATCCAGGTACTGTAGCCAGAAAAGAAATTTATTTAAATAAAATTCTCTTGTGTTCAAAGTGGCAGAGATACTCCCTAAACATTCTCATTTCTTAAAATTGCATTCTGTATAATCAGGAAACTTGGTTCTTGAACTACTTTTTTCAATTTCTATTAGATTTTAGGTTTATATATAGATATATTTCAGTAATGTGAGCTTCACATTTCTTACTTCCACAATGCTGTCTCTTCAAGTTCACATATATTGATTTCTTCATATTCTAGAGTCAGAGCCCTTGTGGCACAGTGGTCAAAGCACTTGGCTACTAACCGAAAGGTCAGAGGTATGTACCCACCAGCCATTCCACAGGAGAAAGATGTGGCAGTCTGCTTCCATAAAGATTATAGCCTTGGACATCCTCTGTCCCATATGGTTACTATGAGTCAACATTGACTCAGTGGCAATGGGTTTGGATTTTTTTGGTTTATGTTGTAATGGTTTAAGAGCACAGACTCTGGAACCTGACTGCTTTGGTTTAAAAATTCCCTCTACAGCTTACCAGTTGTGTATCTTTGGGCCTGTTGTTTACCATATCTGTGCCTTTTTATGTGTAAATTAGGGGTGATGGCAATAATAATATCAATGCCTATCACAGTTCTGAGGATTCATTGAGTTAATATGTGAAAATTTTAAATTTGTGCCTGGCACATAGTAAGTGCCAGTAAATGTTAACTTATTGCATTCTACCCCAGAAGAAAAATTAATACCACATATAAAATGCTTCTATTTTCAGTATATTAAACATATTCAGTTTTTTTTCATAATGACTTACAGCTGTTATCCAAAAAACCAAAAACCCATTGCTGTTGAGTAGATTCCGACTCATCAGTGACCCTGTAGGACAGAGTAGAACTGCCCATAGGATTTCCATAGAGCGGCTGGTGGATTCGAACTGTCAACCTTGGTTAGCAGACAAGCTCTTAGCCACTATACCTCCAGGGCTCCTGTACAGCTATTATAGCAGGAGAGAAGTGAAGGTATCCAGAATATAAGGAATGTATCGAGTTTTCTCAAATTTAGAAACAGCCAGTAATTTGTATTTTAAAGGAATTTGAAGTGAATATACTTTTACTGTTTAGACCAAGCCCTTACTATTTGCCCTATTCAGAGTCTTTTCATATTTCTTTTTCTTTTCTTATTTTTTCTTTTCCATTTGAGTATTATTTTTTCTCCAACATACATTACGAATAAAGCCCATTCACTGAAACTTGTGTGTCGTCTTAATATTGGCGTCTTAGCCTGACAAATCTTGAACTTAAAAAAAAAAATTATTTAACACTCTGCAAATTTCTAAGGATACTACCTACCTAATGACCCAGCAATGGAAGCTTGCCTCAATTTCAGCAAAATCAGAGACTTTGAAATTATGGTTTCAGCATTTTAAATCACATGAAATATAGTAAGATGCCAACAGAATAAAGTAGAAAATTGTCAATGAATGAAAGTGGCAAGTTTTGAAAGCCACAAGAAACTAAATTCTATTCCCAGCTATTTGAAGGGATTTGTTATATTTGAGATTAGCTAATTGTACAGTATACAGTATCTTTGCCGATTAACCTAGATCTGTTTGTATTTATAATTCTCCTCAGTGTAACTAACTAGTTACAATTAAGTTAGCTTTCTTTGATAATTATGTTACATTCAAATCTAGGCCAAACTTTATTGTTATAGAAGGCCTTTGGCTTCATCACATGTCTTGCTTCTTAAAATACTATTGATTAGTCGACCAGTAGATTGCTTACTTAGTTGTGGTATTAAATTTACAACTCTTCAGGTGAATTGACAAGTGATCATTTTACAAAAGACACATTTGCCTGATAATTGACCTTTAAAGGAACATTCTGCATCCAACTCCAAAGAGAGCTAATTCCCTCCAACTCCTCCTTTGTGACAGCCAGGAAATCAGAGGAATAAAGGAGCTTTAATACCTTTTAGCATTGTTTTTTAACTCAATAATTATTTATTGTTTGATAGAGTATCTTGTTTTTCTATTAAAAAGCCAAAACAAAACAAAAAAAATCCATCCTGCATCAGTCCCAAAAGAGCTCTCTTACAGCCAGCCTACTTTTTTGCTGACTCTTTACAATCAAACTTTTTGGAAATAGTTACTCCCGCTTTATATTCTTTTCAACCATTGCTATGTGACTTCAGCACTTCAGCTCCCATAACTCCGTTGAAAGTGCTCTCCAAAGTCACCAACAGCCTCATCAATCCTTTATCTGTGGGACACTTTTTAATCCTTACCTTATCTCTCTGTGGTATTTGTCATTTTAAAATAACACTCCATCCATTTTTAAATGTTTTCTTTCCTTACCTCTGGGATGCCATATTCTCCTGGTTTTAGTCCTAGTTCTCAAACCAGTTCTTAGTCTTCTTCATAAGCTCTTTTTCCATCTATCTTTTAAATGTTGGTGTTCCCCAGGATGCTGTTAACAGCCATCACTGCATATTCTCTTTGGGCATTCTCGTCCACTTCCATCACCATCTAACGCTGAGGGCACCCTAACTTCTATTCTTGCTCAAATTCTTTCCCTTGGACTTTGCATTTGTTTATCCAGCTGCCTACAAGATACCGCCACTAGGGTATTTTTTTTAGAGACCTCAAAATCATCATTGAACTAGAATTGAACTGTTGCTAACTCCATTTGTTCCTTTGTTTCCTATCTCAGTGATAGTCCATCTAAGTAGGCAAGCTACCTAGCAATTAGGAGTAATTGTCAATAGTTCCTGTTCTGATTAGTCCATAAATTCTATCGATTCTGCTGCTTACATTTCTCTTACATCTGTTCAGATCTTTACTGCCACCATTTCATTTTTAGGCCCTCATTCTAGATTATTCCTATTAAAGGCCTTTGTTAATATATGAGAAAATACAAGGTAATGATTAAGAACATGGGCTTTCAAGTCAGACAACCCTAGCTGTGGATCTGTAGGTTCTGTTAACCTCAGTTTTCTTACCTGTAAAATGTGAATATTACCACTTATTTTATAGGGTGATTGGGAGATTTAAATTTATGGCCCTTAGAGTACAGATTGTATGTACTTATAACTGTCCTCCCTATTCCACACTATCCTCCATTCTTTTACACAAAATCTTAGCACTTCCGTGGTGAAGTCCTTCTTCAGTGGTTTCTTGTTGCCACCAGGTTGATATCCGGATGATTAATATGATATTTTAAATGGTCTTCCATAAAATGGATCCTATTTTTCCCTTCAGATTTCTCTCGTCTGTCCCCTATTTATGGTCCACCAAAAAAAGTCCAGCACCAATAAATTAGCAATAGTCCCTCTAAAGCAACTCCAGGGTTTTAGACATTTTATACCATTTCTAGAACACCTTTGCCTGTAGCTAGGTAATTATTGTTTGTCCTTCAGGACTCAATTTCCGTGTTATCTTCTTGGGGAATCTTCCCTTGATTACTTTGGACTCTGAATTAGGTTTTCCAGTGCATTCTTATCATAGCATTCCTTACACTGTATTTTACAGTTGTCTCTTTCCTTGTCTGTTTTCCCCAGTGTATTGTGAATGTTTGAAATTAAAGAACAAGGAATGTTAAAGTTTGGTTATTGAATGTTCATATGCAGGAATAATAAAGGCTCTTAAGACAGTGTCTTTTTTACTACTCTACAAACGAGCACATTCCGTCTATTAAAGGCTGCACTTTAGGAAAGGAAAAATGTGCATAATTTCTTAGGGATCGCTTTTTAAGGGAAGATCCCAAAAAGAAATAAATGGTATCTGTACAAAATAGATTGGCTTAAAGAACCTTTAGTTTAATAGAGTACTTTCTAAAAGTGATTTCTACATTAGCCTTTGCTTATGTAATTATTTATTCTTCATGGCTGTTGTGAATGTCAATACTGAGTTATCTGCATGTGTCTTCCTCATTAGTCAGTGAGAAGAATGAGCTCTGATATCACATATCCTGGGTTCAAATTCTTGCCAATAACGACTACTTCTCAGAATCAAGCTAAAGATTAAATTATAAAATACTGTAAGCCCTTAGACCAGTACCTGACCCATTGTAGGTGCCTGATAAATTTATATTTCTTTTTATATTTTTCAAATGTTCCACATAGAATAGCATCTGGCCATCTAATTAAATCCTATTCACCAGTCCAGTCTTGAGTAAAAGCCTATCCTTCTGTGAAGGCTCCTCCAGCCCAGTTCTCTCGGCTGCAGTTAGAATTAATACAAAATATTTGAACACTTAATTACTCTGTAATTGGTCTAGCTCTCTGCTAGAATGCTAACTCTTTAAGAGCATGGACACTGTCTTAAACTTGTCTTTGTTTCCCCTGACGTTTTGCAGAGTGCTAAGAATGTGGGAAAAGTTCAGTACCTTTCATTGATTTTTTTTTTCCCTACTTTTTCAGTATGCTGCTGTGCTCCCTCATCTTACTACCAGCTAGTATGTGTTATAGGAATGAAAAACATTTCAATATTATCAGCCTAAGTAAACCATATTTATAAAGAAAATCTGCTGAGGGGCAGTCATACTGAGCATTCCATAGCCAAACAGAACTGATGTAGTTATTTGGTGTTATCAGTTTTGCTGTCCCTTCCATTAGGACAGATAACTGGGAAATAACTATATGATTTGGTTCCTGACAGTAAATTTGGTTTTACTGATTTTCTTTACAATAAACCAATTTGGCTATTCTCCATGTATTCTGTCTTCTGGACAGTGTTCTAGGATACTGTAATTCATGCTTTCAAATTTTGAATATGTCTTACAGGAGGATTTGTTGGTATTGAGGAAAACAGTGAAATCCTTTTTGGCTGTTTGCCAACAGTGCCTCTCTAATGTTAATACTCCAGTGAAGGAACAGGTAAGACATTATCAGTTAAGAGATCAATAAAAACTAAAATGCATCAAAGAACAGTAAGAAGATATCATTTTTTTATGATAGTTCCTACCGTACAGGTTCGTCCCTAACATTTATGGCACTTGGAACAAGTGTATGTAGATGTCTGAATATTTAAGTTATAAAGCAAGCTAACAAACTGTTATATATATATATATATATTATATACAATACCCAGAACCCAGTGCAGTTAAGTCTATTCCGACTCATAGTGTGACCCTATGGTGGTGTAGTGGTTAAGTGCTATGGCTGCTAACCAAAGGGTCAGCAGTTCAGGTCCGCCAGGCGCTCCTTGGAAACTCTATGGGGCAGTTCTGCTCTGTCCTACAGGGTCGCTATGAGTCGGAATCGACTCGACGGCAGTGGGTTTATTTATTGATTGATTTTTTTTGTATCCCTTCTTAGAAATAAGTTGTCACAGGTCACTTCTTTATTGAGTTGTCAGCATCTAACTTAAAATGGTAACAAAGATGGTCTTCCTTAAACCTTATCCTCTAAACATTCTAAGCCCCATCAATGTTGTCTGGAAATACCCAGCTCTGTGGCCATTTAAACCAAAAATCCACCCTTTTTGTGTCAGCACTACTTGATGATATCCAAAGCTATGGCCTTGGTAAAAAATATTTCCCTAGAAGCTCTTTTTGTTTCCCCCTTTTCAAGTGGCTCTTTCCAAACAGTTCCATGTATTTTATGGTTGCACAGTCAAGGTATGACTCTTGCTGGAGGTGGATGGACAGCCAGGTGTATTGCTATCCCTAAGTACATGACAAAGTTGTGTTTTCCCACAGAAATCAATTTTTGGAAGGGGTGAGTGGATTTATTTGAGGCATCAGAGTCCTCAATTATCCCATAACAAAATATTTCAGTTATAATAAATTGAAAACAAGTTTATTTTATCTCATCCATTACATAGGCCAAACTTGGCAACATAACTATCTATATACTTTATATTTGGGGAAATGTGTTGAAAGTTCCCTTTTTGTGATTCAATTTGTTGGGAGGCTTTTAGATAATAGTTTTTAAGTGAATGGCCTCAAATTTTAAACCTACTGTTAGAGATTTTTTATATTGGATTTTTTTTTAAAGAACTCAAAATTGAATACTACATTACAATTAGTTGAATTATACAGTTTATCTTAGGTCTTCTGCTAATTAGTTAAGCAGTATATATTTCTAACCTCAGTCAGAATCTAATAAATCAATTTTGTATTTCCAGAGTTCAGTTGAACTCATTTTTTTTTAATTCACATCTTAACTGGTTTTGAGTTAACAGAGCCAAAGAAGAGAGAGATTGTTTTTTGTTTTTTAAAAAAGGTCTTAAATATTACTAGTATTTAATAAGGGGGAAACAAGTCATTTTATTAAGTTTGAGAATTCAAACTAAGTGATTGGAATTTAAATACTTAAAATTTCTTTGTGGTACTGCTATTGAACTGTGTTTAATTTATTATGTTTTCATTAACATTAACTTGTAGTTATATTCACACAATATTTTACTGATAAATTCCCTTTGTGTTCCAGGCTTTCATGTTGCTCTGTGACCTTTTGATGATTTTTAGCCACCAATTAATGACAGGTGGCAGGGAGGGCCTCCAGCCTTTGGTATTTAATCCAGATACTGGACTCCAGTCGGAACTCCTCAGTTTTGTGATGGATCATGTTTTCATTGACCAAGATGAGGAAAACCAAAGCATGGGTATTTATATCTGTTGTCTTGTCAGTATTGATCTTGTTTTACCCATCCCAAAAGAAACGTGAAAAAATTCAAATTTTACCCTAAAAATACTGGAATTTCTCTCTTTAAATAAAGATTAAGGGTAATACATTTATGTGGTTCAAAAACCAACAACATAAAGTACAGTTAAGTCTCCTTCCTTTAACACTGTACCTTAGAGATCTTTCCATATCAACATGGACAGCTTCATTATTCTAATAGCTACATAGTATTCATTGTTGCATATAGCATAATTTACATAGTGCACTTCATATTGACTGACACTTGGCTAGTTTTCAGTCTTCTGCTTTTATGCGCTATGCTATAATGAATAACCCTGTCAGTTTGTCATTTCCCACATTTTCAAATGTATGTGTAGCATAGATGTTGTTTCTAATTGAACTACATCCAGGTTCACAATTTTTCGAAAGGAAAGTATCCAGGTTCCTTTCTATTCCTGAGTGATCGTCATATATTACTTAAATAAATGTAAATATAAGATATTAAATGATGAAAGACTGTTTGATGAATTAAATGATGAAAGACCGTTTGATAACTTCATCAGTCAAAATTGTGTCGAGCCTGCAAAATGATAACTTGGCAAAATTTTAGAGTTGGTTATTTGTGAAATAGATTATTTAAGCACTCTAAAATAATGTTGGAGGTAAAACTGACCCACACATCTCTTTGATGCTATTAGACTGTTCTCTACTTAATGAAACACTTTAGAAAACACTAGACTGTGAACCAAAATGTCTTTATTTAGGGTCCATATTAATCTCAGGAGATAAAATTTACCTACTGCTTATCTTAAAGGATTTCCAACTTCTTAAAGCATAGATGCTTCATAGCATGACTGACTAGTTAAATGAGAGTGGTTAAAAGTAAATTTTTTTATGACTATATACATGTGAAGAAAGGAAGAGGCAAGCTGTCCCCAAGTAAATACATTCCAGGGCATGAAAGGGTCAGTACAAAGAGGCAGAGCTTGAAACAAATGTGTTTGCTTTTGTCATATGGAGCCTTACTGGGAAATTTTTTCCTACAACTAGAAATTGACAAATCACTGGGGAAGAAATTGACAAACCATTTAAGGAAGAAAAACACTACTTTTTTTTTTTTTAAGTATTTGATACTTTTTTTCAATACACATAACATGATTTGCAAAATATATTTTATTTTCTCAGCTGATAATATAACCATGTGCTGAAAACTACCATCATAACCATATATATTACCCCAAATATCCAAAAGAAAGCTTTTTCCCTCTGCCTTAAACATTTCTACAATTTCTTCTTTGTGAGTACATATTAGCTTATAAGGGATGTTGAAATAAGAATACACAGCATTTTTAAAAGAAAACAACTTCAAAATATTACTAGGATAAAAGGTATCAGAAAAAAAAACCTTTTTATATTTGGTTTGCATATCTTGTGTAATCTTTGATAATCTCCTATAAGATCAGAACTTTAGTGCGTGCTAAGTGTTTCATGTTTAACCAAAATTCAGAAACCTAAAGTAATTACTCATTACAACCAACTGATTTTGTCCCATCTACAACTGAATTACACCTATTTGTGAAGTTTTCAGTTATACAAATTATTTTGTTTTACCTTGGTTAAAAAGCCAAAATTATTAACCGATTTATTTTCTTTGATTAGAGGGTGATGAAGAAGATGAAGCTAATAAAATTGAGGCCTTACATAAAAGAAGAAATCTACTTGCTGCCTTCAGCAAACTTATCATTTATGATATTGTTGACATGCATGCAGCTGCAGACATCTTCAAACATTACATGAAGGTATAGTTTTCATATTTTTACTTCTCCTTCCTTCTAAATGGCAAGGAAATTTGTAATTAAAATGAAAGGATGATGACAGAAGTTAAAATTGACAACTTTCGTTTACGTATTACTGATGATTTTTTGATATAGCTAAAGTTTGTCTCTTTACGTAACCAAAAAAAAGCCAAACCCATTGCTGTCGAGTCAATTCCGATTCACAGGGACCCTGTCGGACAGAGTAGAACTGCCCCACAGGGTTTCCAAAGAGCGCATGGTGTATTCAAACTGCCAGCCTTTGGTTAACAGCAGAATTTTAACCACTACGCCACCATGGTTTCCCTCTTTTATATAAGTATAGGCTTTTTATCAGTCTGCATCATTGTATCAGTTCCATACAGTAGTAGTTTCCTAGCATTTATATGAAAGAGCACCTTTTATGAGGCCGTGGCTTTCTAGATCAACATCCAAAAAAACCCAGTGCCGTCGAGTCAATTCCGACTCATAGCACCCTATAGAACAGAGTAGAGCTGCCCCATAGAGTTTCCAATGAGCGCCTGGCAGATTTGAACTGCCGACCCTTTGGTTAGCAGCCGTAGCACCTAACCGCTATGCCACCAGCATTTTCTAGGTCAACATAGAAGAAAGCTAATCCCTCTTCTTTATGGCATCTCTTCAGACATTTTTTATAAGTATGCTTACTCTGTACCACGCCCTCTGTCAAGCACTACAGTGACAAAGATTTTTTTTTAATTCCCGCCCTAAAGTGGTCTAAAGCTAGAGACAGTCAAGCAAATAGACAATTACATTATACAGTATAATAGAGGTACATTTAGGAGTTTCTGGAAATACATAAAACAGATACCCAACTCTTAGAAAATGTGAAGGTTAGTGAAATTTTTTCAGAAGTGACTTCTGAACTAAGTCTGAGAATGAGTACCACCAATTAGTCAAATGAACAAAGAAGTAGTGGGAAGATATTGGAGGCAGATTGAACTCAGTGTACAGAGACACAGTGGAATATGAATTGTTTGAGGGAAATGCAAGTAATTTGATACAGCAACGTAGGTTACCGCTGAGAACAGAGCCAGAGATAAGACTTAAAGAAGGTGACAGGTCAGACCTTGTAGTGTGCTGAAAAGTTTGGATTTTATCCTGAGGGAGGTAAGATGTTGAAGGATTTTAATTTTCTTCAGCCATTCCTGATAACGACAGTATTTTAATAGACACTCACTTTCCTGGCTGTTCTTTCCATAAGCTTCATTTTATTCCTGACCATCTAACGACAGTTCTCAGAACTTTCATGGTGTCGTCTGACAGGCACAGATTGGAGCAGAGCACTTCTCAGTTTACATGTATTTGCCTTGTCTGGATGTCAAAGAAAGCGTTTTGTTTTGCATGTTTAGAATGTTTTGTGTGCCATTGATCCACTTGTGTTTTCACCCGTGTTTGGCTGTAGTCCCATCTCAGTTATGGCATAGAAAATAATTCATTGTATTTTGCTGAACAACTATAATGTGATGGGCACTGAGCTGATAGCCAGAGGTTTAGAAATAAGACATGATTTCTGCAGATCAGTAGAGAAACTGAAATATAATATTATGTAGCATGCTAATAATGAATGCATACCATAATAATGTATGCATTATCATCCTTATTCAATCTATACACTGAGCAAATAATCCAAGAACACGGGCTGTATAAAGAAGAATGCAGCATCAGGACTGAAGAAAGATTCATTAACAACCTGGGAGATGAAGATGACACAACCTTGCCTGCTGAAAGCGAAGAGAACTTGAAGTGCCTACTGATGAAGATCAAAGACTATAGCCTTCAGAATGGATTACACCTCAACAGAAAGAAAACAAAATTCCTCTGGACCAACTGGACCGATAAGCATCATCATGATAAATGGAGAAAAGATTGAAGTTGTCAGTCAAGAAATCAAATGACCTATTGCATTGGGTGAATCTGCTGCAAAAGATCTCCTTAGTGTTAAAAAGCAAAGATGTCACTTTGAGGACGAAGGTGCTTCTAACTCAAGCCATGGTGTTTTTAACCACCGTATGTACATATGAAAGCTGAGCAGTGAACAAAGAACACTGAAGAAGAATTGATGCCTTTAAATTATGGTGTTAGCAAAGAATATTGAATATACCATGGACTCCCAGAAGAATGAACAAATCTGTCTTGGAAAAAGTACAGCCAATATGCTCCTTAGAAGTAAGGATGGCAAGACTTTGTCTCACATACTTTGGACATGTTATCAGGAGGGACCAGTCCCTGGAGAAGGATATTGTGCTTGGTAAAATAGAGAGGGTCAGCAAAAAAGAGGAAGACCCTCAATGAGATGGGTTGACACAGTGGCTGCAACAATAGGCTTCAACAAGGCAACAATTGTGAGGGGGGTACAGGAGCAGGCGTGTTTCATTCTGTTGTACATAGGGTCGCTATAAGTCAGAAGCAACTCGACAGCACCTAACAACAACAATGAATGGCTGCCATTTATTCTGTGCCATTTGTGTTTGAGACACTGTTCTAAGGCTTTTACGTTCACTGACAACGACCCTGTGAAGTAGGAAATAGTATCCTAATTGCAGATAAGGTAACTAGTGCTCAGAGAGGTTAATTAACTTTCTCAAGATCAACTGTTAAGGTAGCAAAAGCCAGAGTTTGATTTTAGGTCTGTCTGACTTTAAAGACTGGCTCTTTCATTTGGACTACAAAGCCTCAGCATGCCTGTTATAGTGATAGATGCACAAAGTATAAAGCTAGCACAGAAAGGAGGGAGACAAGTGAGAGGAACTGGAGAAGGCTTTCTAAAGGCAGTGACTAAACAGAGTTTGGGTGGATCAGTAGGGGAGGGATCAATAAGCATGGAAGGAAAGAAAAGCCCATGCCAAAATAGCAGCATAAATATACCTGCCTGTTTAACCTCATTTTGTCCTCTGTATAGTCTAAAAGAAATCACGAAAGAACTTGCCAAACTGATACTGATATCCAGATATTGATATATTTTTCTGTTGAATCTCTGAAAAAATTTTATGACCTGTTAGTGACTGTCTGCTTGCTCTTAATACATCATTTCATTTCTAAGTATATATAAGCACTTTTTTAATAATGCATTCTGTAATCTTGCTTTGTTTCAACATCAAGTTCACTGATGTATTGTTAAGAGTAATTATTCCCAGTGCCGGTTGTTCATCAGTCATTTGAAGCAATTATTCAAAAGTGCATATTCCTGGGCCCGTTCAACCTAAATGAGAGTGTCTAGGATGGAGCTGGGCAATGTTTGGTCCCGTTATATATAAAGTCACTACGAGTCAGAACCAAGTTGATGATACCTAGCAATAAGTTTAGAGGCCGAGCATTGTTTTTTGAGTTCTTTGTTTAATTTTCCATATGATCTTCTTTCCTATTGGAAGATAAGAACCATGATTATCCTTCTCTCATCCTCCAGCACCATTCCTATTGTTCACAGTTCCCTAAAGAACACTGAAACAGTGTTTTCACAGTCTCTGAAACTCTTCTCGGAACGTGATTTATCTGGACTAGAAAACTCATTCATTTGGAATGATGTGATGCTCTTATCTCTTCAAGTTTGTATTTCAGTTTCATTCTGGCAATGTTTATCCTGTCCTCTTTTATGTGGTTGTTCACATTAGCAGGAAATAGACAAGCATAAAATGTGTTGAGTTCTGTTTTGTCCTTGTCATACCTTAACAATATCTTGGCTATATGGGTTTTTCCCACATTTTTTCCTACATGATCATTTCAAATCTGAACTTTCAACTGTCTCCCTGCTCAACCGCTTTAGCATATTGATGTATCTTTCTCTTTTCTTCCTCATTGTGATAATTCTTAACTGCACTGGGAGGACAATCCTTTTGAGCTATTTCGCCTTTTAGAGTGTCACATCACAGAAATACACACATCTTTTTGAAGATTTTAAAAATCTAATTGCTAGTCTAGTCAGGAAAGTATCAGGTAATGTCTAGGCTTTCCCTTGCCTCTACCTCACAAATGCCAGACAGTATACTCACTTCTCCATATGGGTTTTAGACTTTAACTTGGAAATAACATCTAAATTTAATGGTTTCAAATAAAGCCTTTCCTAATTGTTTACTCATATGAAAAAAATTTTTAATCCTGTGTTGAAAACCTGAGTTTAAAAGTTACTTAAAATTTTCCCAGTCACAACTGAAGATACCAGTGTTTTTATTTTTCAAATTAGTAAAACATAGACATGTTGGGGAAAAAAATCAGATAATATACAGTAGTATTAAATGAAGAGTTAAGTTTGTTACCCTAGTCTATCCTTCCTCCGTATTCAGGCCCACTCCCAAGAGGTAAGCAGTTTTAACTGTTTTTTAGTTTTAGTTCTTCAGGAGATTTTGACGACAGTTCTGTTCTTGATTTGTCCATTTTAAATAGTGTCTATTGAATCCGCGTCATGAAGGAGGAGGATTTTTGCTCGAATCCCATTGTATTATTAGTAGTTTTTAAATAACCTTGAATATCCAGTGTGTAGTCCTTTATCTTTAGACAGTATCTTTAACTCCCATTATGTTTAAGATTGAGAAATTAAACACCTCTGTACTCATCTCTCCATTCCCTCCACCAAACCATTCTTTATATCATGAAATTTTGATCATTTTAAAGCTACATTTTCTTTTCCTTACAGTATTATAATGACTATGGTGATATTATTAAGGAAACATTGAGTAAAACCAGGCAGATTGATAAAATCCAGTGTGCCAAGACCCTCATTCTCAGCTTGCAACAGGTAAGAGAAATTTGGAAGGATATAGAGTGGAAATAACATTATTGAGTGCTTAGTACGTGCTAGGTATCTTATCTCATTTAAATTATGTCATTATATCAGTATATTCCTGTGGATACTTTCTGACATGTCTTATGTATCTTTCCTGTTCACATTTCAAATAGATGAAATCCTAAGGTAATCTACTTTTGGGCCAGGTGAAATGCCAAACTGGAATTTTTTTTTTTTTTTTTTTTATTGTGCTTTAAGTGAAAGTTTACAAATCAAGTCATTCTCTCATACAAAAATTTATATACATCTTGCTATATACTACTAGTTGTTTTCCCCCTAATGAGACAGCACACTCCTTCTCTCCACCCTCTATTTTCATGTCCATTCAGCCAGCTTCTGACCCCCTTTGCCTTCTTATCTACCCTCCAGACAGGAGCTGCCCACATAGTCTCATCTGTCTACTTGATCCAAGAAGCTCACTCCTCGCCAGTATCATTTTCTATCCTATAGTCCAGTCCAATCCCTTGGGCTAACAGAAGGCCTGGGGACTATGACCTCTGGGGTCCTTCTAGTCTCAGTCAGACCATTAAGTCTGGTCTTTTTATGACAATTTGAGGTCTGCATCCCACTGCTCTCATGCTCCCTCAGGGGTTCTCTGTTGTGTTCCCTGTCAGGCCAGTCATCGGTTGTAGGCAAGTACCATCTAGTTCTTCTCATCTCAGGCTGATGTAGTCTCTGGTTTTTGTGGCCCTTTCTGTCTCTCGGGCTCATAATTACCTTGTGTTTTTGGTGTTCTTCATTCTCCTTTGCTCCAGGTGGGTTGAGACCAATTGATGCATCTTAGATGGCTGCTTGCTAGTGTTTAATACTCCAGACACCCCTCTCCAAAGTAGGATGCAAAATGTCAAACTGGAAATTTTAAAAGAAAAATATAAAAATATATTTTTAAAATATTTTCAAACAAAAAGGGGGCACCAAGCCAAAACCAAACCAGTTGCAGTCAAGTTCATTTCAACTCATAACAACCCCATGTTGATTTCAATATAATTGAGCTCTATAAGGTTTTCTGTGGCTGATTTTTTGGAAATAAATCACGAGGTGTTTTTTCTTTGGAGGTACTTCCGGGAGGACTTGAATTGCCAACCTTTCAGTTAGCAGCTAAGCGTTTAACCATTTGCTCCTACCCAAGGACTCCTGTAGAGGCACCAGTAGTATCCAAATAATAAAATATGTTGGCTTTTATTGCATAAGATTCTTAGTAAATTAAAGTAGAGATTTCCAGGCATTTGGGAGAATGTGTATATGTATGTCTATGTATATCGGTGTTGAATTTATAATAAAGGTCTCATTTCAGATCAGTGGGGAAAGGATTAGGCTTATTCAATACATGGTGATGGGGCAATTCAATCAACAGAAATACAGCTAGTTGTAGTACCCTAACATGTACTCAAAATACTAGGTGCATTATGTATAAACACTACAAATTAAAAGTTTATAAGAGAATATTTTTATATCTCAGAGTAGAGAAGTTCATCCCAAGGAAGGAAGCCACAGAGTAAAAAAAAATGATATATATAAACTTAAAAAAAGATTTTGCATATCAACCAGTACTTTGAAGAAAGTTAAAAGACAAATGACATATTGGGAAGTATTATTTTCAGTCATACATAACAAATGCTACATACAAATCAGTAAGAAAGATAAATAAATCGCATAGAAAAGTGAGCACAGGATATGAAAAGGCATTTCTCAGAAGAGAAAACTTTAAAGACCAATAAGCATATGAAAAGAGGTATAATTTCATTAATAATCAATGAAATACAAACTAAAGCAGAGAGATATTTATCACCGCTGAGCATATTGTCATGAATTAAAATGTTTGATAATAGCAGTGATAAGGATACGGAAGAAAAAGGTCTCTTTTGAAAGAAATTGTTCTTGCCTTCTTGCTAAGGGTATTACGATTGCTTTTATATTTTTAGTACCCTGTAGCAGAGGTTTCGTAATTAACTGTTCACCTGTAGATGGACATTTGCATTGTTTGCAGGTTTTTCACTGTTACGGACATAAACCTACATCATATTTTTGTAGGCGTCAGTCCTAGAAGTAGAATTCTTGGGTCAAGGAGTTCCCACATTTTTATTTTACACCTAACAATATATCTGAGTTTGTGTATTTCTTCACACTCTTGCCAACAATGTGTAATATCTATTTTTCTTATTCTTTGTATCAAAGAATATATTACTGATATTCTTGCTGTATCAAAATTTATTTCCCAACCTGATGAGAATGAAATGTCTCCTCTTTATCTTTATTTACCTTTTCCTGGTTACTAATAAAATTGTGTAACTTTTTACACTCACACTTTCTCTTGTGTGAATTTTCTATTTATATCCTGTGCCCGCTTTTCTGTTGGGCTTTCTTTTCTTATTGATTTACAGGGGTTCTTCATATAGTTTGGCTAATTATCCTTTGTTATATGGTGCAGACGTTTTTTCCATATCTGCCACTTACCTTTTAACTCTGTTTAATGTAGCTTTTGTTAGGTATAAATCTTACGTTTTTATCTAATGAAATCCTTCAGCCTCTTCCTTTATAGCTTCAGGGAAGCTTAGCAGGGTTTCCCCGTCTCCATTATTATTTTTAATGTTTTTCATTAATTTTTCTAGTACATTTATAACTGTTTAAATTTGGCTTTTCTTCCTTTTTGACAGAATATATGTAACATATATGTAGTGTATAAAACCCCTCCACCGAGGTTAAGAACTTTTTAGTGTATTTTGTAATTGCGTGGGAAAAATCATAGCCCCATATCTCCAAATGGTCTTCTTTTTCATAGTGTTCTTGTCTAAAAATAAATGTAGAAACAAAGTTCTGAAATGTTCTAAATTTCATATATTGTTCTAAAATTTCTTATAATGACATTCCTATGGCAACAGTAATAACAAAGAATGTGTTTATAAATACATGGAATATTTCTGTAAATACGTAGTATATTTCCTATTTCCAACTCATAAATAGTACTTTTTCTTTTATTATTATTAAAAAATAAATTACTGTCTACATTTGTTCAGACAACTAGCATGAAAATGAACTCAGGAAATTGGTAGATGACTTAACTAGGGGAAACAGGGTGGCTATACTTCAATGCAAGGAGGGAAACATACATTTCACCATATGACTTCTACATAATTACTGATTCCTAAAATAAATATTTCTTATAGTTTTTTGTTGTTTTGTTTTTAATCTTTATTTCTTTCTGCCAGTTGTTTAATGAACTTGTTCAAGAGCAAGGTCCCAATCTAGATAGGACTTCTGCCCATGTCAGTGGCATTAAAGAATTGGCACGTCGCTTTGCCCTTACATTTGGGCTGGACCAGATCAAGACACGGGAAGCAGTTGCCACACTTCACAAGTAAGTGAGCTAAACAAACGGTTTCTGTTATACAGAATCTGGTTTACTTGAATTTAACTGAAATAACTGTTATTTGCCTCATTTTTAAAGTGACAAGTTATAGAACTTTACAGTTATAAGAACCTTAGAGATTTTCTATAATGATTCTTGAGAGCATTTGTAATTTGAAAAACATTTTTTTATCATATAGAAACTAAAGCGTAACAAAATATTCTTGGCCAGGCTGTCAGTGAAAAAATGTGGGAGGCGTGAGTTAAAAAAGATGGTAATATTGATTTGGTCAACCTCATAACTGTGGAAACTGAGTAACAGTTTAAGTAACTTACAGAAAGATCACACAGCTGCTTGTCACCAGGACCAGCTCTAAGAGGCAAATTTTCTAACAATCTAATTATCTTACCATGGCATTATATTGCCCCTAAAAGATACACATAGGGATTTAGCTTTGTTATTGTTTTGCTTTTTTTTGTTTGTTTTTCACAGTTTATAGTGATCTATTTTAAATAATAAAATTAAATAATAATTATGTACAATTACATCTTTATAAATAAACATAATTTTTCCATTTGAATTTATCAGATTTCACTGCCTTCAATGATGATTTGAGTGCCTTCCCAACTGTTGTGTAATTCTAACCCCTTGAGAGAACTATATAGTAACTATCTGGAAAAATAAGATGATATTTTATTTTACTTCAGGGATGGGATAGAATTTGCCTTTAAATACCAAAATCAGAAAGGACAAGAATATCCACCTCCAAATCTGGCTTTCCTTGAAGTACTAAGTGAATTTTCTTCTAAACTGCTTCGACAAGACAAAAAGACTGTGTAAGTTATACACTGTAGAAGAAATAGTTTTTATCATGACAATGTTGTACACTTTAAACCTTCATTTTTTGAAAAATGTTTTTGAATCATTTAGAAATATTTGTAAATATTGATAATTTAGGCTTCCCTAGTTTGTTTTTAAAGAACTGTAGATTCATTTCAACTTTTTTTATAGTTCTTTCACTGCTCACCTTTCAGTAAAAAAAAAAAAAAATTTTCGGTACCCGAGATGAAATTAAGCAAACAGAAATGGTTTCTTATCCTGCAATTCAAAGACATATGAGCATTGGCTTAGCCATTGTGTAACTTTTTCTTCTTTCCTTTCGTATTAATTTTATTTTAGTTTTTATTTTCTATTTTATTTGACTTGTTTCAAAAGAAGATTGGTCTTTTTTTTTTTTTTTAATTGTGCATTAGGTGAAAGTTTACAGAGCAAATTAGATTCCAGTTGGATAGTTTGTACATGAAGTGTTCATGACCTTGGTGTCATTCCCCATGATGTGTCAGCACTCTCCCCATTTCGGCCCTGGGTTCCCCCATTTCCTTTCTCCTTGATTTTCTACTCCTTCCTAGCTTCTCGTCTTTGCTTTTGGGCAAATACTACCCTTCTAATCTCATAGAATTGATTGCTCTAAGGAGCATGTTCCTCTTGGGTGTTACTGTTTATTTTATAGGCTTGTCTATTGTTTGGCTGGAAGGTGGCCTCTGGGAATGGCTTCAGTTCCTTGTCAGAAGAATGTCTTAGAGCCATAGCCTCGGGGGGGCTCTTCCAGTATCTGTCAGACTAGTGAGTCTGGTCATTTTTTGTGAATTTGATTTTTTGTTCTACATTTTTTCTCCTGCTCTGTCCAAGACCCTCTGTTGTGATTCCAAGTGGGAGCCAGACACCATCTAGTTCTTCTGGTCTCAGGTCATTTAGGCTGTGGTTCATGTGGTCCGTTGGTCCCTTTGCTTTTCTTCACTCTTCCTTTGCCCCAGACAGGAAGAGACCAGTAGTTGTGTCTTAGATGGGGACTCACAAGCTACTCACCAAAGTAGGATGCCAGTTGACACAGATGTTCCCCAAGTCTGTGGTCCTTTGCCTCTGAGCCTAGGAACTTCATCCCGTGAGGTGTTTGGTATGCCTAAGAGGTTTCCCTGACTGTCCCCCTTTTGTGCTGTATGGTCTATATTAACATATGAGGAGCATATGTATATGTATAATCATGTATATAGAAATATCCACCACCAAACCTGTATCTGCCAGTGGGTATGCTCCCTTAAACCTCTCACACCTCTTGGCATATCTACCTACCTGTGTATTCATTTGTGAATTTTTGTTTGTTAATTCTATTGTTGCAAGATTATCTATGCTGTAGTAGTTTACCATAGTTGCTTTTTATTCTTGCTTTCCTCTCGGTGTCCTCTCTTGCCTTGGTCATGTTGTATTGACTTCTCCCATATTGTATTATTGCCTTTCCCTTCATAACACATGTCTTCCATCTATATGGTAATTTTCTCTCCCTCCCTCTCCCATTCCTGCTAACCATTAAAGAATTTTGTTTTGTTTTATTTTTTTTTTTGATCATTGGTAACAGTTTAGAGCCCTGGTGGTGCAGTGGTTAAGAGCTACAACTGTTAACCAAAGGTCAGCAGTTCAGATCCACCAGCCACTCCTTGGAAACCCTATGGAGCAGTTTTCCTCTGTCCTGTAGGATCGCTACAAGTCAGAATTGACTTGACAGCAACAGATTTGGTTTGGTTTTGTAACAGTTTAAAGGAATAGGTAATTTTCAAAAAAAATTGATGAAATAAGTTTTGTTTAAAATAAATTAGAAAACTTTTTAGAAGAATGATAGTGTAGTGGATCCTAAATTTTACAAACTGATAGGAGAGTCAGTTATAATAACACACTAATCAGAAATCTGTAGGAGCAGTTGAACTTTATACAAATATGAGTAATAGTTGTAAGGAAACATGTTGACTTCATGTTGATCAGAAAATATTTACTGTCCCTAATGTGACCATGGAAACACTGGTGACATAGTAGTTAAGTGCTACGGCTGCAAACCAAAAGGTCGGCAGCTCGAGTCCACCAGGTGCTCCTTGGAAACCCTAGGGGGCAGTTCTACTCTGTCCTATAGGGTCACTATGAGTCAGAATTGACTCGACATCAAAGAGTATTTGATATGGTTAGATTTACATCAACCATTTTGCTTTTTGTTTTCTATGTTTCATGTTTTTTTGTTCCTCTCTGTTACTCCTTAATACTGCCTTCTGTTGTATTAAGTGGATATTTTCTAGTGTAACACTTTAATTCTCTTAATGATTTTTTTGTTGTTGTTGTTTTTGTTATTAGTATTTCCTCTGGAGCTTACAATATATACCCTAAGGTATAAAAATCTACTTCATATTCATTCTAATTTAATTCTACTGAAATATGAGAACTTTTTGTCTCTATAACTCTACTTCCTACCCCTCTTTTGTATTATTGTTATACATGTTGTTATTGCATCATTCATGTTACAAACCCAACTGTACATTGTTACAGTTATTACTTGATATAATTTTTTGTCTTTTAGGGAAGTTGAGAAAAGTTGAACTAGAATATATTTATAGCATTTGTTATATTAACCTTCTTATTTACCATTTCTGATTCTCTTCATTTTTCCCTTAGATTCAAATTACCATCTGGTTTCATTTCCTTACTCGAATACAGCTCTCCTCCCACCCACTTCCTTTGTGTTTATTGTCAAGTACATTACATTTCTGTTATTAGTCCGATAACATCATTTATATACTGTTTTATACAGTTGTTTTTTTTAATCATTTAAGAAAAAGGACTAGTAGTTAGAAAATATGGCCTTGGTGATAAAAATGACACCAGAGATCACATGATAGAATTTTGCAAGACCAATGACTTCTTCATTGCAAATACCTTTTTTCAACAATATAAACAGCGACTATACACATGGACCTCACCAGATGAGAATACACAGGAATCAAATCAACTACATCTGTGGAAAAAGACGACGGATAATATCAGTATCATCAGTCAGAACAAGGCCAGGGGCCAAATGTGGAACAGATCATGCATTGCCCATATGCAAGTTGAGGTCGAAGAAAATTAAAGCAAGTTCAAGAAAGCCAAAGTAGAACCCTGAGTATATCCCACCTGAATTTAGAGACCATCTCAATGATAGGTTTGATGCATTGAACAGTAATGACCGAAGTCCAGACGGGTTGTGGAATGACATCAAGGACATCATACATGAAGAAAGCAGAAGGTCATTTAAAAGACAGGAAAGAAAAAAAAGACCAAAATGGATGTCAGAAGAGACTCTGAAACTTCCTCTAGGATATGGAGTACCTAAAGTGAAAGGAAGAAATGATGAAGTAAAAGAGCTGAACAGAAGACAAAGTATTATAATGAAATAAGCAAAGGCCTAGAGATAGAAAACCAGAAGGGAAGCACACGCTGAGCATTTCTCAAAATGAAAGAACTGAAGGAAAAATTCAAGCCTCAAGTTGCAATACTGAAGGATTCTACAGGAAAAATATTAAACGATGCAGGAAGCATCAAAAGAAGATGGAAGGAAAGCACAGAGTCACTATACCAAAAAGAATTGGTTGATGTTCAACCATTTCAGGAGGTAGCATATGATCCAAGAACTGATGGTACTGAAGGAAGAAGTCCAAGCTGCACTGAAGACTTTGACAAAAAACAAGGCTCCAGGAATTGACAATACAAATTGAGATGTTTCAGCAAATGAATGTAGCACTGGAAGTGCTTGCTTGTCTATGCCAAGAAATTTGGAAGACAGCCACCTGACCAACCTACTGGAAGAGATTCATATTTATGCTTATTTCAAAGAAAGATGATCCAACAGAATGTGGAAATTATCTAAAAATATCATTAATATCACACAAGTAAAATTTCGCAGAAGATTGCTCAAAAGTGGTTGCAGCAGTATATCAACAAGGAACTGCTAGAAATCTAAGCGGGATTCAAGAGAGGATGCAAAACAAATGATGTCAGATGTATATTGGCTGAAAGCAGAGAATACCAGAAAGATGTTTACGTGTGTTTTATTGACTATGCAAAGGCATTCGACTGCGTGGATCATAACAAATTATAGATAACTTTGCAAAGAATAGGAATTTCAGAACAATTAATTATGCTCATAAGGAACCTGTACATAGACCAAGAGGCAGACATTCGAACATAACAAGGGGATACTTAGTGGTTCAAAGTCAAGAAGGATGTGCGTCAGGGTTGTATTCTTTCATCACACTCATTTTGTGTGCTGAGCAGATAATCTAAGAAGCTAGACTTTATGAAGAAGAATACAGCGTCAGGATTGGAGGAAGACTGAGTAACAACTTGCGATATGTAGATGACAACCTTGCTTGCTGAAATTGAGTACTTGAAGCACTTACTGATAAAAATCAGAGACTATAGCCTTCAGTATGGATTACACTGTGACATAAACAAAAATCCTCATAACTGGAATAGTAAGCAATATCATGATAAACGGAGAAAAGATTGAAGTTGTCAAGGATTTTGTTTTATTTGGATCCACAATCAATGCCCAGGGAAGCAGCAATCAAGAAATCAAATGACACATTGCATTGAGGAAATCTGCTGCAAAAGACCCTCTGTAAAGTGTTAAAAACCAAAGACGTCATTTTAAGGACTAAGGTGCGCCTGACCCAAGCCATGGTGTTTTCAGTTGCCTCTTTTTTTTTTTCATAGGCATGTGAAAGCTGGGCAATAAATAAGACCGAAGAATTGATGTCTTTGAATTATGGTGTTGGTGAAGAATATTGAATATACCATGGACTTCCAGAAGAGCAAACTAATCTGTCTTAGAAAGAAGTACAGCCAAAATTCTCCTTAGAAGCAAGGATGGTGAGACTTTGTCTCACATACTTTGGACGTGTTATCAGGAGGGACCAGTCCCTGGAGAAGGACATCATGCTTAGTAAAGTGGAGGGTCAGCAAAAAAGAGGAAGACCCTCAACGTGTTGGATTAACCCCGTGACCACAACGATGGGCTCAAGCATAACAATGAATGTGAGGATACCAGGCAGTGTTTCATTCTGTTGTACATAGGGCCGTTATGAGTCAGAACCAACTCAGTGGCATCTGATGACAACAACAAGAAAGGATAATATTGTGCGACCTACATAATTACATTTACCAGCACTCTGTTTTGTTTTCATGTAGATTGTAATTACTCTCTGGTGTCACTTTCAGCTGGAAAATTTTCTTTTAGTATCTCTTGTAAAGCATATCTGCTAGCAACAAATCTTTTCAGCTTTTGTCATCTGATATCGACTTTGTTTCACCTTCAGTTTTTAAAGATAATTTTGCTGGATATAAGATCCTTGTTTAATAGCTCTCAGCTCTTTAACCATGTTGTCCCACTGCCTTCTGGTCTCCATTGTATCTGATGGGAAGTCAACTCCGAATCTTATATTGGAGTTCCCTTGTACACAGTGAGTTACTTTTCTCTTACGACTTTGAAGATTTTCTCTTTATTATTGCCTTTTAACATTTTATGAATCTATTTCTGTTTATCCTAGTGGGAGTTTGTTGAGCTTTGTGAATATAGATTATTTTCATCAAACTTGGAAGTTTTTAGCCATTATTTCCTTGAACATTTTTCTGCCCTTTCTCTCCTCTCTTGGTACTCCCATTACACATATATTGGTGCTCTTTAATAGTGTCCCACGTTTCTCTCAGGCGCTGTTCATTTTTCTTCATTCTTTTTTCTGTGTTATTCAGAATGCATAATCTCTATTGACCTGTCTTCAAGTTCGCTAATTTTTTTTTTTTCTGTAAGCTCAAATCTATTGAGCCCCTCTAGTGAATTTTTAATTTTTGTTATTGTACTTTTCAGGGGCATAATTTCTACTTTTTTTAATATTTATAATTTCTGTGCCTTTACTGATACTCTGTATTTGATGATAGACATTATCATAATACCTTCTTTTAATTCTGTAGATATGGTTTTTAGTTCTTTATACATATAATAATTGCTTTGTCTGCTAATTCACCATCTAGGTCCCTTCAAATGCAATCTTTATTACCTGCTTTTTTCACCTTTGTTACATTTCCCTGTTTGATTATGTGTCTTATTTTGCTGAAAAATTGACATTTTAGATAATACATTGCAAATATTATATATTATATATTGCATAATAATAATTTAGCTACTCTGGATACTGATCCCTGACCCCCCTTCCCCCTTCCGAAGCTGATGATGATTTTTTTTGATCATTTGTTGATTTGTTAAGTGCTTTGGATGAATGGGAGCCTTGGTGACACAGTGGTTCAGAACTTGGTTGCTAACCAAAACATCAGCAGTTCGAATCCACTAGCCACTCCTTGGAAGCTCTGTAGAGCAGTTCTATTCTGTCCTACAGGATCACTATAAGTCAGAATCTACTCGACAGCAATGGGTTTGGTTTTTGGATGAATGAACTCTATGAAGTCTATGTCTCCTACAGTGCGCAGCATCTGATGTCCCTGCTCAGATCAGGTTTTTCCTTTTTTTATCTTTTGGTCTGACTACATAGGGGTTGCCCATGAGTCAGTATAAGCACTTGCTGGTCAAGGGTTGTGCTTAAGCCATCTGAGCCAGTTAGTTTTACCAACTTTATTGTTTGATTTGTGTGTGGCTTGAAGGCCTCTAATCACTGTTCAGGGAGTTTACATAGCTTGAGAAGTTCCTTCTCTGATTGTGCCTGAGAGGGTGCAGCTTTGGGCAGGCACACAGTCTTTTAGACTGCCAGGGAAAGGTGAATTTTTTAAGTTTGTTTTCCTAGGAGTCGTCTCTGGGTTAGAGTAGCTTATTGTTCAGCCAGTGTTTGGTCAGAGGTTGTGCTAAAGCCCCTAGTGCCAATAAGACTTCCTCACTTTGTTGATACCTCTGTGTGTGGCCTTAGGAATACTTTCAGCCCCATCCCCTTCTCTGTGTGCCCCTCATTGAGTATTGCTTAACATATGTGCATAGTCTTCCCAACTCCCCAGGTCTACTGTGATTCCATTTGGGTTTGTCTTAGCTGTCTCTTTTCCTGGTTCTAGAAAACTTCTGGAAACCCTGGTGGCATAGTGGTTAAGAGTTACAGCTGCTAACCCAAAGGTCAGCAGTTCGAATCCACCAGGCACTCTTTGGAAACCATATGGGATAGTTCTACTCTGTTCTGCTGTTCCACTCATGGTTACTAGTAACATCACCCTCTTAATTCCTTCCATCAAGATCTCCATTGTTGTTTTCAACAATGCCTTTAGGCAAGGAATTTTTCACATACTGTTCCAAATAAAGTCAGTTCCCGCAGGCAGAGCTGCAGAGTACCTCATCCTTCTCACCCGCCTCAACTTCTGGGTAGACCTTCTATGCCACTGAACAGGCTGGGGGCAGCGACAGCATCCTGCTTTCCCAGAGTAACATCTCTGCTCTATAGAAGGTACTGGGGAATGGTAGCCCCTGGTTTTCAGCTTGCCTGTTCCAGTGTGGAACTTCTGCCCTATGAGAAGCTGAGGTGGCAGCAGTCAGAGCCCCCATAATCTCAGCCTGCAGTGCCTAGAGTAGTATTTCCATATGGGAAGTGGGAGAATGGATCTTCACTCCTTCCTGAATGAGGTTCTGTAATATAGGGCTGAGGGGGTTCAGAAATGTCAGTGTAGGGCCAGAATGGCCCATAGGGGAATGGAGCCACTCTTCTTAGCCACATTCCGTCAGAGTACAGCATCTGGAGTAGTGAACCAGAGCTGTGGTTCAGGGAGGGGACGAGAGAAGGGAGCAGGTTGTAGCTCAAATGCAACAGACATGCCGTTCTTACTGAGGCTTAGTAGATTTTCTTGAATATTTATCCATTTCCTGTCTGCCCTTAGGGCGTTTTCCAGAGACTTTAAATAATTGCCTTTTATCATTTTCACAAGTTAAAAGGCTGTTTTGCCTCTTCAGACATGGATGGGACTGGTTGTAGAGGGATGCTGGTGAGGAGTGAGCTTCTTGGATCAGGTGGACACTTGAGACTATGTTGGCATCTCCTACTTGGAGGGGAGATGAGAGGGTAGGTGGGTTAGAAGCTGGCGAAACGGACACAAAAAGAGAGAGCGGAGGGAGAGAGCGGGCTGTCTCATTAGGAGGAGAGTAATTGGGAGTGTGTAGCAAGGTATATGTAAGTTTTTATGTTAGAGACTGACTTGATTTGTAAACTTTCACTTAAAGCATAATAAAAATTATTTAAAAAAAAAAAAAAAAGGTTGTTTTGCTGGGGAGAAGATATACCAAGCTCCTCACACTACCCTTTCAGAAATCTTTCCCTGGTTTGAAAGCTTTGAAAGTGTAACCGAACAAGGGTTCTTGTCCTGTCCCATTAGCTGATCAAAATAAGACAAACGCCACACTACCAGTTGCAAGGGAAACAGAAAGTGGAAATTTATTGTCTGCGCAGACAAGGAGCAACGCCGGTCTAGCGACCATAAGGCCATGTGTTCGCTGTCTAAGGGGTTTGAGGAGCTTTTTATCTCCATTGGTGTCTGGGGGTTGGGTTTGGTGCCCAGAACTCTCCACCCTTAGTCCTCCTGTATCCACATTTGGAGGCCCGGATGTTGAATCACGTTGGTGATGTTCAGGTTCAAGGACAGATTAAGGACATAGCTCCTCAGGTCCTGCACATGCGCCAAAATCTTGGTTCGTGCATGCACAGGATTCTGGCATCAAATTCAGACTGTGGTTAGGGCCACAGCATGGTCGGACCAAACCGCAGTTAGAAGTTGTGGCTTGGCGGGCTATGAGGGGGGCGGGAGCATGGCGAAGCTAGGGGAAGTCTCAGCGGAGGCTTCAGAAGGAAATTTAGTGGCGTTTTTGAGTCAAATCTCTGATTCCTTTGAGCATGAGTGTTTAAAAGAAAAGGAAGAAACATAGAAACACTCCCTTAGTATTGCATTTTCTTGTTTAAAATTATTCCAAGAATATATGAAGCGAAATCATAAATTCTCTGTCCCTGTTCCCAGAGGTGATGACTGTTAACAGTTTAATGTGTGTCTTTAGGGATTCTTCAAAACCTATACAGAGAGAGATTTAGGTCATGAAAAAAATAAATGACATGCATGAACTGCTTCCATGAAAAATCACTGCTGCTTCTCCTATATTTCTAGGCATTCATACCTAGAGAAATTCCTCACTGAGCAGATGATGGAAAGGAGGGAAGATGTATGGCTTCCACTCATCTCCTATAGAAATTCATTGGTCACTGGAGGTGAAGATGATAGAATGTCTGTGAACAGTGGAAGTAGCAGCAGCAAAACCTCATCAGTAAGGAATAAGAAAGGACGACCCCCACTTCACAAAAAACGAGTGGAAGGTAAGTCTACCTTTGTTAAAAAAAAAACGAGGTGGAAACCCCAGGTTTTGCTTAGCGTGACTCTAAACAAGACACCAAGGTGTGAGAGTGTAAAACCCAGAGTATAAAGGTGCCTTTATTTCGTACAAGGAAAGGAAGCAGTCAGGGCTTTTGCCGCCAAGATTGCTTCGCAAGGGGGAGGGAAAAAGGTTATTTTTTTTTTACATGCTACGGCTGCTAACCAAAGGGTTGGCAGTTCAAACCCACCAGGCGCTCCTTGGAAACTCTGTGGGGCAGTTCTACTCTGTCCTGTAGGGTCGCTATGAGTTGGAATTGACTCGATGGCACTGGGTTTCGTTTTTTGGTGACAAGTAGGGAGTTCTTACAGGTTACATCAGCAACATTAATCATACCACACAGGTGCCAGGATTTTTACAGGGCAGGCAAAGGAACAGCAATTTTAATGCAAAAATGGTGAGGCTGCCAAGCAGTGGGCCTGAAATTCTCATGCAAATTGTGAGGCTGGCCAGGTAATGGAACTGGAATTCTGATGCAAATTGTGAGGCCAGCCGACCAATGGAACAGGAAATGGTGAGGTGGGCCAAGCAAGCTGTAGTGAATTTTCTGCAGCCTAGGGACCTCTGTACTACCTTTACTCTAGGAAACCAGACTTTATAGAGATAAACAAAGTGGCATATAGTTTATTGAAGGAAGATAATGGCGATAGGCACAGGATTTCCTTGTATATTTGATGTGTGCTGAGAGGCTCAGACAAAAAGTTTGGCATAGAGAGTGTGGGACAGAAAACCAAAACCAAAAAACAGAAAAGGGTCAAGAAAAAAGGAGTTGATGGAACATAGAGGAAGACAGGCATAGAGAAACAGGAAACAATGATAAAAAAAAATTGATCCGCATGCCATATGCCTCTAATATATTAAAATTTAAAATAAGACATAAAAGCTATTCTATTAAACTTAGTACTTAATATAGGAGAGATACTGGCACACTGAGGACAGACCTCTGCAGCAAACTGAATATGCTAAAACAGCTTTCCAGTTTTATCACTCAGGTGGATAATTTATTTTTTTGTACATTAAAACAGTAATGGCCAAATCTAGTTTTATAACCCTCTAGGAGTATGGGGAACAAGGAGTTGACTTGTCATGAAAATCTGATCAATAATAGGAATTCACATATTCAAAAAGAGTAAAAATTCCTGTATTAAAACAAAAAAAATTACTCCTAAACTTACTAAAAGAAGCTTCAAAGTAAAAATGCTTATTTACTCAAATAATCTCCCTTCTCTATATTTCTAATACATTTTCTCATGATAGTCAGTATTCAACAAATCTTTGCCATGTACCAGGAATGTGCTTTGCTGTATTGTATCATTTCATTATTTATTTGACTAATTGTAAAGCACTTAGCTCAGTCTCTGGCACATAATAAATGATGTATAAATGTTTTACAAATCCTCAACTCTGAGTTCAACACTGCTATCAAATTTGCACAGAAGAAATAGGCATAAAGTCTAACCATAATTCACTAATGGAGCAATATGTATTGCCATTCGAGAGTAAAGGAGGCATCTGTGGAACACGTCTATTTGCTGATTAAGAAGAGATTCAGCAGTGAGCTTCAGATCAGTGGACTAACCTTAACCAGATAGTCGGTATGTCTTTCCAGAGACAGAAAAGCCAACCCAGGATGTGCACCAGCATCTGACAGAATACTGGAAATCTCAGACATACAGTGAGATGCAATTCATACTATATACTTCATGATTAAAATTCTTCAGAAGCGAAGATTAGATATCAAAAAATAATTTAGAATTTTTATAGGTGGAAACTTCATGTAATATTTTGTCAGGATATAGTTTAGATATGTAAATAATGCCATTAATCTGCCCAAATCTTTATAAGCCACCCTCAGGAGAATTAAAACACCAGTTCCTGACCCCTGGAAGGAACTTGAATTCTAATTACAGAGATAACATATGCATGTGACAAAGCCGCTGTCAATGCAAGATAGTATGTAATTAAGGCCTAAGTGAGCAAAAATGATTATATTTCCTCTAGAAGTTAAAAGAAAATGGTAAGTGTGGGCTGGGTGGGGTGATCAGAGGAGGCTTCTCTGAGGAGGTAAAACTCAGAGGTGTGAAAACAGCCTCTCAACCCATCCCCACATGTATAACCTGGCAAAAAAAAAAAAGTTACTTCTTTGGTGACCAGTGTCCAGTTGTACAAGAGAATTTGTGATTTCTTAGTAAAGGCTAGACAGGCTTTAAATGCTGCTGCTTGGGTCCCCTGTGAGGCCCAGGAAATAGACCTTTTATTGCTTGGACAAAAGAAGGTTGGGAAGGTCTCTGGGATTCAAATTCCATATTGTTTGGAGAGATCAAGTGCTAAGATGAATACATTGTCAAAGATGGAGGCACTTGAGTTCACAGTGTAATGACTAACATTTGAGCGGTTGCATGCAATACCTCATTTAACCCTTACCACTGGATGAGGTTGGGACTGAAATATGGGGGTTTCATAACTTACACAAAGTCATACAATAAGTGAGGGGTAGAACTGGGATTCAAATTAGGCAGTCTGACTGCAGAGCCTGACTCCACAGGCTGAAGTCTCTGCTATAATTGTCACCAGAGTTCACTCCATCCCATGACATCCTGTGATTCCAACTGGAATTTTACAGATGAAAGTCTGGATAACACATGGCTGAACAGGACTGACAGCACAATTCAGACTCCTGGACCCCTGCCAGCGCCACAGCTTACTTCCACCGTACTACGAGAGAACAGCCGGCCCATGGGGGAGCAGATTCAGGAACCCGAGTCTGAACATGGCTCTGAACCAGACTTTTTACACAAGTAAGTAAATAAGAGTTCGTTTTTTTTACTATAAAACCTTTCACTGTTAAATAAAGTAAAATTATTTATCCAGAGCATATTTTCTATAACCTCCAAAATGTGAAGAATTTTCTCAAAATATTTATGTTTGTTAATTTTCACAATGACAATGTTAGGCTATCAATTTGTCAGTTAATGAGAAAAGAGAGCCACAAAAACAGGATAAATTAGATCTTTTAAAAAGTTTGCAAACACTGTTTTGGATATCAGTTCCACAGATTCACAGGACTTTAAATGGATGTCTCACTAAGTGCTAGTTTTAGTTGGAGTTTGCGATTTCATTGGGCGGGTTTTTTTCTTCTTTGGGACTTGCCAAGCAGATAGGGAGTCAGAGAGCCTCTCTGCTAAGTTGTTAGTAATATGAATGGACTGTGTATCACTTTCTTCATCAGTTCAATTAATAGTATTTTCTCTTACGTTTCTATTTAAACTTTAACTGTCCATGGGTCGTTAAGCATTGTTAAGATTTCTTTTTTATAAATGCTGAGAATAGTTGCCCCGTTTCTATGCATTACCCTTTCCTCACACTAGCAATTAAAATGTTTTCTTGTACACAGGGGCTCCAGCGTAGCTCTGAAAATTGTGGACAGTGGAGGGTGATGACATGATTTTTGCTATAAAAACTTTGGCTTTTTCTTTGTCATTTTCTGTCCAACTTTGAAATTCTCTAAGCTCCTCACTCTGATAGTTAAGTGAATTCTCCCTTGAACGCAACAAATTTTGTTGTTGTTGCTTGGTGCTGTCGAATCGGTTCTGACTCATAGCGACCTTGCCTGGTCCTCCACCATCTTCATAATCATTGCTATGCTTGAGCCCATTATGTCGGTCCGTCTCATTAAGGATCTTCCTTTTTTTCACTAAGCCTCTACTTTACCAAGCATGATGTCTGTCCTTCTCCAGGGACTGTCCAGGGCATGTGAGTGAGGTAGTGTCACCATCCTTGCTTTTAAGGAGCAGTCTGGCTGTACTTCCAAGACAGATTTATTCCTTCTTCTGGCAGTTCATGATATATTCAGTATTCTTCACCAGCACCATAATTCAAAGCCATTAATTCTTCATTGCCCAGATTTCACATGCATATGAGGCAATTAAAAATACCGTGGCTTGGATCAGGCGCAACTTAGTCCCCAAAGTGACATCCTTGCTTTTTTAACACCTTAAAGAGGTCTTTTACAGACTTGCCCAATGCAGTACCTCCTTTGATTTGACTGCTGCTTCCATGGGTGTTGATTTGTGGGTTCAAGTAAAAGGAAATCCTTGAAAGCTTAAGTCTTTTCTTCGTTTATCATGATGTTGCTTATTAGTCCAGTTGTGAGGATTTTTGTTTTCTTTATGTTGAGGTATAATCCATGCTGAACAAATTTAGTAGGCGAAAATGGAAAGTGTTTATGACTATTCAAATCCCACGTTTAATAAGGTGCCTTTGTTTTAAAGGATCATCACTGTCGCCCGTTGCATAACTGGGCAGCCTTGTGCTGTTGAGGGTCTTAGAAGGTGGTTTATTTTATGACCAGCACCCTCAGATGGGTGACCTCACCAGTACCACTACCCCTCTTCCTACAGGTTGGGTTCTTCCTATTTTGAGCAGCCTCCCTTGCCTTCCCTATCTTACCACATGTCAGTCCCTTCTGGCTGCGGTCTGGCTGCTTTCCTCTGCTATAGTTTTAATCAAGGTGGCAGCCCCACGTGATATATCAATCCACTGCTTGTTACCCCCTTCCTGTGTATAAAAGACAGCTGCTTAGAGAGGACCTCACATGACAGATTTCATCTCCTAAAAATCATCAAGCTTCACATTGGATAAAATTCCCAAGAGGCATGTTTCTGCAAATGCTCGTGTGCGAACAAATGTAGACTTCAGTCTAAGATTTGGCCCATTATACAGCTGACTCCAAATCATCTCATAAGAACTGAAGAAAGATGTCCTATCCTTCCTTGTTCTGAGCCTCCAGCACAGCATCATTTCAGTCCCCGAGGGGGCTTGGCTATCCAGCTGGGAACACCTATGAGTGGGGCAGCAACCTAAAACAGGTATGAGAGGGACTCCGTGTATGGCAAGGATTTGGGACGTGGCTTAAGCACTTAACAGCTAGCCACAGCCAGCTTCTCTTGGAGACAGGGATCTCTCTAGGTAACTTACTGGCTTTTTTCCAAAGGCAGGTAGGAAAGAGCAGAGACCCATATTAAGGAGTCAGAGCACAACTAGCCTAGAGGTCAGAGGTAACATACTAAGAACACATGTGATCCTCCTGTTCCCCGCTTCTTGACTTCCCTTCCTGTAGCTGGGCTCTTGAGGTTAGGGTTTACTACAGGAGGTAGAGGGTGGTCTCCAACTTATGTAAGGGACTCACCTGGCTATTGACAAACCTGCCACCGGGAAGACTGACTTCTAAGCACAGTTGCCTTATACAGTCTAAATCCCAAACAACCTAATTAACACAGAATTATTGATTTTCCCCCCTCTGATCTATCATTATCATCTCTACACAATTGGCACCACCATCTGTCAAATTGCTCAAAAACTTTAGGAGTCATCTTAGAGTCTTCTCTGCCTCATACTGTTTCTCTAGTCCTGATCCATTAGTTCGCTATACTGTATCCCCAAAATGTATCCTAAGTCCACCCACTTTTCACTATGTATACTACCATATCATCAGTCTGAGCCACCATCATTCCTCACCTGTGTGCAGTAGCGCCTTCACTGCTCTTTCTGCTTTCATTCTTGCTTCCTCTACTCTCCATTCTTCACATGCCAGAATCAGTTTGTCGTACCTCTCCTTAAAATTCTTCAATGGCATCTGATAACGCGTAAAATAAAACTCTTCTACCTTAGCCTGCAAGGGACTACATGACCTGACCCCATCTTTCTTTGACTTCTACTCTCTAATATACAATCCTTCAGCCACACTGGCTTTCTACACTCTTGACTCTTAAACATATCAAGCTTTTTCTCAAATCACTGCATGACTGTCTCATCGTTTATGTTTCAATTCAGGTATTATCTCCCTAGAAACTTTACATATATATCTGTGTGTGTGTATATATATATGTGTGTATATATATATATGTTTAATTTTATTTTGCATATTTTTTTTTTGTACTTTAGATGAAGGTTTACAAAGCAAACTAATTTCTCATTAAAAAATTAATACAGGTATTGTTTTGTGACACTGGTTGCCAACCCTGCCACATGTCAACACTCTCTCCTTCTCAACCTTGGGTTCCCCATTACCAGCTTTCTTGTCCCCTCCTGCCTTATCGCCCTTGCCCCTGGGCTGGTGTGCCCATTTTGTCTCATTTTGCTTTATGGGCCTGTCTAATCTTTGGCTGAAGGGTGAATCTCAGGAGTTTCTCCAGTCTCTCTCAGACCTGTAAGTCTGGTCTCTGTTTTTTTCGTGACTTAGAATTTTGTTCTACATTTTTTTCGATCGCTGTTATGATCCCTGTCAGAGCAGTCTGTGGTGGTAGCCGGGCACCATCTAGTTGTGCCAGACTCGGTGTGGTGGAGGCTGTGGTACTTACGGTCCATTAGTCCTTTGAACTAATATTTCCCTTCTATCTTTGGTTTTCTTCATTCTCCCTCTTTTCAGATAGGGTGAGACCAGTGGGGTACCTTAGGTGGCCACTCACAATCTTTTAAGAGCCCAGATGCTACTTACCAAAATAGAATGTAGAACGTTTTTATAAACTATTACGCCAGTTGAGCTAGAAGTTCCCCGAGACCATGGTCCCCACAGCCCCCAGCCCAGTAATTTGGTCCCTCAGGGAGTTTGGACGTGTCTGTGGAACTTCAGTGACCTTATCTTGGACAAGTTGTGCTGGCTTCCTCAGTGTTGTGTACTATCTGACCCTTCACCAAAGTTACCACTTGTCTATTTAGTGTTTTTCTGTCTCCACCCCTTCCCTCCCTCAAAATCATCAAAGGTTGTTTCTTTTTGTGTGTAAGCCTTTCCAGGAGTTTTCATAGTAATGATCTCATAACATGTGTCCTTTTGTGACTGACTTATTTCACTCAGCATAATGCCTTCCAGATTCATACACGTTCTGAGATGTTTCACAGATTGATCATTTTTCTTTATCATTGCTTAGTATTCCATTGTATGTACCATAGTGTATCCATTCCTCTGTTGATGGGCACCTAGGTTGTTTCCATCTTTTTGTTACTATGAAAAATGCTGCAGTGAACATGGGTGTACATACGTCTATTTCTGTGACAGCTCTTATTTCTCTAGAATATATTCTTAGGAGTGGGATTACTGGATCATATGGTATTTCCACTTCTAGCTTTTTAAGGAAGCGCTGTATCGTTTGCCAGTGGTACCATTTTACATTCCCACCAGCAGTGCATAAGAGCTCCAGTCTTCCTGTGGCCTCTCCAACATTTGTTGTTTTCTGATTCCTGCCAGTAATGTTGGGGTGAGGCGGTACCTCATTGTGGTTTTGATTTTCATTTCTCTAATGGCTAGTGATCACAAGCATTTCCACAGGTATCTGTTAGCTCCTTGAATGTCTTCTTTGGTGAAGTGTGTGTTTATATCCTTTGCCCATTTTTTAATTGAATGGTCTTTTTGTTGTAGAGGTGTTAGATTTTCCTTAGATTTTAGAGATTAGAACTTTGTGGGATTTGTCATAGCCAAAATTTTTTTTAACAGTCTGTAGATTGTCTTTTTACTCTTTTGGTGAAGTCTTTTGATGAGCATAAGTGTTTAATTTTTAGAAGATTTCAGTTATCTAGCTTATCTTCTGGTGTTGTATATTGTTAAGTTATGGTTTGTATCGTGTTTATGCTGTGTGTTAGGGCCTCTAGTGCTGACCCTATTTTTCTTATGTGATCTTTATTGTTTTGTGTTTTATATTTAGGTCTTTGATCCATTTTGATTTAGTTTTTGTGTATGGTGTGAGATATGGATTGTTCCCCCGTTTTTGCAGATGGACCTCTACTTTTGACAGCACCATTTATTAAAAAGACTGTCTTTTCCCCATTTAGTGGACTTTGGGCCTTTGTTGAAGATCATGTGACCATAGGTGGATGGATTTACATATAGGTTCTCAGTTCTGTTCCATGGGTCAATGTATCTGTCATTGTACCAGTAACAGGCTGTTTTCACAACCATGCCTATATGATAGGTTCTGAGGTCAGGTAGTACAAATCCTTCTACTTTATGCTTCTTCTTCAACAGTACTTTTCTCATCCAGGACCTCTTCTGTTTGCATATAAAGTTAATGATTAGTTTTTCCATCTCTTTAAAGAATGCTGTTGGTATTTGGATCAGGATTGCATTGTATTTGTAGATTGCTTTGGGTAGCATTGACATTTTCACAATATTAAGTCTTCCTAGCCATGAGAATATTAAACAACACAGGAAGCATCAAAAGAAGATGGAAGGAATACACAGAGCCATTATACCAAAAAGAATTAGTCAATATTCAACCATTTCAAGAGGTAGCATATGATCAGGAACCGATGGTACTGAAGGAAGAAGTCCAAGCTGCACTGAAGACATTGACAAAAATAAAGCTCCAGCAACTGACAGAATATCAATTGCGATGTTTCAGCAAATGGATACAGCGCTGGAAGTGCTCACTCGACTATGCCAAGAAATTTGGAAGACGGCTACCTGGCTAACCAAGGGATCCATATTTATGCCTATTCCCAAGAAAGATGATCCAACCGAATGCAGAGATTATTGAACAATATCATTAATATCACACGCAAGCAAAATTTTTCTGAAGATCATTCAAAAACGGCTGCAGCAGTATATCGACAGGGAACTGCCAGAAGTTCAGGCTGGATCCAGAAGAGGACGTGGAACCAGGGATATCATTGCTGACCTCAGATGGATCCTGGCTGAAAGCAGAGAATACCAGAAGAATGTTTACCTGTGTTTTATTAACTATGCAAAGACATTCAACTGTGTGGATCATAACAAATTATAAGTAACATTGCAAAGAATGGGAATTCCAGAAAACTTAATTGTGCTCATGAGGAACCTGTACATAGATCAAGAGGCAGTTGTTCAGACAGAATTAGGGGATAGTGGTTTAAAGTCAGGAGAGGTGTGCATTAGGGTTGTATCATTTCACCATACCTATTCAGTCTGTTTGCTGAGCAAATAATCCAAGAAGCTGGACTATATGAAGAAGAACAGGGCATCAGGATTGGAGGAAGACTCGTTAACAACCTGTATTATGCAGAAGACACAACCTTGCCTGCTAAAAGCAAAGAGGACTTAAAGCACTTACTGTTGAAGATAAAGACCACAGCCCTCAGTATGGATTGCACCTCAACATAAACAAAACAGAAGTCCTCACAACTGGGCCAATAAGCAGTATCATGATAAGCAGAGAAAAGATTGAAGCTGTCAAGGATTTCACTTTATTTGGATCCACAATCAACACCCATGGAAGCGGCAGTCAGGAAATTAAAAGATGCATTGCATTGGGCAAATCTGCTGCAAAGGACGTCTTTAAAGTGTTGAAGAGCAAAGATGTCACCTTGAAGACTTAAGGTGCGCCTTACCGAAGGCATGGTATTTTCAATCACATCATACGCATGCGAAAGCTGGACAATGAATAAGGAAGATGAAGAAGAATTGGCGCCTTTGAATTGTGGTGTTGGCAAAGAACGTTGAATATACCATGGTCTGCCAAAAGAATGAACAAATCTGTCTTGGAAGAAGTACAACCAGAATGGTCCTTAGAAGCAAAGATGGTGTGACTTCATCTTGCATACTTTGGACATGTTGTCAGGAAGGATCAGTCCCTGGAGAGGGACATCATGCTTGGTAAAGTACAGGGTCAGCAGAAAAGAGGGAGACCCTCAACAAGATGGATTGACACAATGGCTGCAACAAGGGGCTCAAACACAACAATCGTGAGGATGGCGCAGGACTGGGCAGTGTTTCGTTCTGTGGTACATAGGGTCTCTCTGAGTTGGAACTGACTTGATGGCACATAACAACATCCATGAGAATGGTATGTTTTTCCATTTATGTACGTCTTTTTTCGTTTCTTGCAGTTGTGTTTTTAGGTTTTTTGTGTAAGTCTTTTACATCTCTGCTTAGATTTATTCCTAAGTATTTTATTTTTTTTAGGGACTATTATAAATGGTATTGTTTTCCTGATTACCTTTTCATAGTTGTCTTTATTGGTGTATAGGAATCCAACAGATTTTTTTATGTTTATCATGTACCCCGCTACTCTGCTGAATCTTTATATCAGTTCCAGTAGTTTTCTTGTGGAGTCTTTTGGGTTTTCTATGTGTAGTATTGTATCATTCACAAATAGGGACAGTTTTACTTCTTCCTTACCAATTTGGATTCCCTTTCTTTTTCTTGCCTTATTGTTCTAGCTGACACTTCCAGCACAGTGTTAAACAGGAGTGGTGATAAATGGCATGCTTGTCTTGTCCTCAAGAAGAATATTTCAGCCTCTCTCTGCTAAGAATGATGTGGGCTGTTGGTTTTGTATAGATGCCCTTTATTATGTTAAAGAATTTCCCTTCTATACCCATTTTATTGAGAGTTTTTATCGGGAATGGGTGTTGGACTTTGTCGAGTGACTTCTGCATCGCTTGAAATGATTATGTGAGTCTTTTATCTATGTGGTGGATTATGTTGATTGATTTTCTAATGTTGAATGATCCTTACATACCTGGTATGAATCCCAGGTGGTTATGGCATATTATTTTTTTGATATGAGGCTGAATTATATTGGCTAGAATTTTGTTGAGAATTTTTGCATCTATATTCATGAGAGATGTTGGTCTGTAATTTTCTTTTTTTGTGCTGTCTTTGCCTGGTTTTGGCATCAGGGTTATGCTGGCTTTATAGAATGAATTCAGAAGTATCCCTTCCATTTCTATGTCCTGAAGCAGTTTCAGTAATAGGCTGTAAGCTCTTCTCTGAATGTTTGGTAGAATTCTCCAGTGAAGCTATCTGGACCAGGTCTTTTGTTGTTGTTGTTGGCAGTTTTTTCATTGTTACTTTTCAGTGTCTTCTCTTGTTATGGGACTGTTCAGATTTTCAACTTCAGTTTGTGTTGGTTTGGGTAGGTAGTGTGTTTCTAGAAATTTGTCCATTTCCTCTAGGTTTCCAAATTTGTTGGAGTATACTTTTTCATAGTACTCTGTTACGATCCTTTTTATTTCAGTTGGGTCTGTTGTAATGTCCCCCATTTCTTTTATTTGGGTCATTTGCATCCTCTCCTGTTTTTTTGTTTGTTTTTGTCAATTTGGCCAACAGTTTGTCGATTTTGTTGCTCCTTTCAAGGAACCAACGTTTAGTTTTGTTCTTTCTATTGTTCTGCTATTCTCTATTACATTTAGAAACCGTGGTGGCGCAGTGGTTAAGAGTTTGGCTGCTTACCAAAAGGTCAGCAGTTTGGTTTTCTATTCCTTTCTTCTGGTGGCTGTGGGTTTTTGTTTTGTTTTGTTTTTGCTGTTCTCTATTTGTTCAAGTTGTGTAGCTAATGTTTTGTTTTAACTGTGTGCATCTATTGCTATAAACTGACCTCTGGGCACTGCCTTTGCTGTGCCCCAAAGGTTTTGGTATGATGTGTTTTCATTCTTGTTTGATTCTAGGACTTTTGATTCTTCTATTACCCAGTGCTTTTTTCTGATTTCTTCTATTACCCAGTGGCTTTTAAGCAGGCTCAGTTTCCATGTATTGGATTTTTTTTCCTTGGTCTTCCTGTTATTAATTTCTACTTTTACAGCATTATGATTAGAGAAGATACTTCGTATTATCTCAGCATTTTGGATTTTGTTGAGGGTTGCTTTGTGGCCTAAGATGTGATCTAATCTGAAAAACATTCCAGAAAGTACACATAGAATGTGTACTTTGCTGCTGTTGGGTGGAGTGTTCCAATATGTCTATGTCAAGATCTTCTGTGTCTTTGTTGAGTTTCGTTCTAGATGTTCTGTCCTTTACTGATAGTGGTGTGTTGAAGTTTCGTACTATTATTGTGGAACTATCATTTTCTCTTTTCAGGGCTTTTAGAGTTTACACACTCAACACAGGGCTTCAAAATAAATAGATATTATGGTTATGTCTTCATGGTGGATTGTCCCTTTAATCATTATATAACATCCTCCCTTGTCTTTTGCAATGGATTTTGTTTTAAAGTGTATTTTATCTGAGATTAGTATTGCCACACCTACTCTTTTTTGGTAGCTGTTTGCTCAATAGATTCTTTCTATCATTTGATTTTTAATAAATTTATATCTTTGTTTCTGAGGTATGTCTCTTGTAGACAGCATATTGATGGATTTTTTTTTTTAGTCCATTTCGTCACTCTTTTTATGGGTACATTTAGGCCATTTACATGCAGTGTGATTATTAATAGGTATGAGTTTATTGCTGTCATTTTGCAGTGCTTTTTTTTTTTTTTCTTTTTATGGTGCTGACATTTTCTTTGTTCCTCTTATTCTCCTGTCATGAAATCCTTTTGGGGTTTTTTCCCCCATTTACTTCATTTTTGTAGATTTAGTGTTTACTGAGGCTTTTTTTCTACTTCATTTTGATGAGTAGGTTTGTTAACTTTCTTTGTGGTACCTTAAAATTTACCCTTAGTTTAAACCAGTCTTTTATTACTTGATTATGCTGTGATTTCCTCTCCCATTTGCAAGTTCTGTACCTACACCATTTATTCCCTCTTTTATTCTGACATTGTTTTCGTTTACAGGTAGGCGTCTCTATTTCCCTGTTGTAAATTATTTGTTTCGTTTTATCCTTGAGAGTTCATTATCTAGGCTGGTGTCTGGCTGATGCTGTCTTATCTGCTAGATTCAGGTTGTTGTCTGATGTTGGTTGTCAAATCGAAGGAATCCCTTTAACAATTCTTGTAAGTTGGGTGAAGTTTTTATATATTCCCTTAATTTCTCTTTATCTGGAAATGTCCTAATTTTGCCATCATATTTTAACAAGAGTTTGGCAGGATATATTATCCTTGGTTGGCAGTTTTTTTCTTTCGAGGTTTTATATATGTCATCCCATTGCCTTCTTGCTGCATGGTTTCTGCCGAGTAATCAGAGCTTAGTCTTATTGTTTCCCCTTTTTATGTGACTTTTCGTTTTTCTTGAGCTGCTCTCAGGATTCTTTCTTTGTCTAGGTTTTAGCGAGTGTGATTTTGATATGTTTTGGTATTTTTTTGGGGGGGTCTGTCCTGTATAGGGTTTGTTGAGCTTCTTGTATAGTCTGCTTTTCAACTTTCATGATATTAGGGGAGATTTCTGTCAGCAAATCCTCAGTGATCCTCTCTGTGTTTTTTGTTTTCTCCCGTGTTCTGGAACTCCCATCACATATAGATTTTTGCTTTTGATTGTATCTCACATCCTTCTCAGGGTTTCTTCATTTTTCTTTGTTCTTTTCTCTGATTTTTCCTCATAGTGATGTCCAAGAATTTGCCTTCAGTTTCACTGGTCCTATCTTCCATTGTTTCAGATTTGCTCCTAAACCTTCTCTGGCCCTGCTCCTTTCTGGAATCTTGTTAATTTTTGGATTTCTAGTTCTTTATTTTCACATTTTGTTCCTGTATTATCCTCTTGGTTTCTTCCATTGTTTTCCTGTCTTTTCTATGATTTTGTCTTTGTTTTCCTTATTTTTGTCTGCATTTTCTTTCATCTGTTGGAGAACCCTGAATATTACCGTTATGAATTCCCAATTAGGTAGTTATGTGCCTTTTCTTCTAGCAGAAGGTCACCTAGTGTTTTAGTTTGCTCGCTCTCTGGAGCCATCCTCTCCTCTTTTTTTTTTTTAAATATGTTTTGATATTGTCTCCTGTCTCCAGGACATTCAGGAATTATTTTCTTGATTTATTTATTGTAGATTTGATTGTTTCATCCCAATTTTTTGTTTTATTTGATTATGTCTGGCCAGGCGGACGGGGTGTGTTTTGTTGCTTGCTCCCTTTTGGGCATGATTCTTATCATCTTGTCCAGGTGAGCAGGGCCAGTCACTCAACTATGGTACAGCAGGGCAGCATTGGGGGGTAGTTGGTACTGCTCAGGGGCATGGCACTCTGCATAGATAGGCAGGAGAGAAAAGAGAGGACATGATGTACAGAGCTAAATGGGTGGGTGAAAGGAGAGAAAAGCATAAAAGAAAGTAAAAAAAAAAAGGCAAAAAATGAAGTACAATTTTTTAAAAAGTAAATACAATGGCAGTACAGTAAGATTTGGCTGGGGGAGGGAGGCGGCAGGGCAGACCATGCAAGGCCATGTGCTGGTTGCTTAGCCTGTTGAGAAGCTGTGTGGGTGGCACACAGGGCTAGGTGGGCAGGAGAAGAGAAAAAAGGGATAGAAGAGGAACCAAGAATCAAACAAAAATAAATAATAAAAAAGAAAATAAATAAAAATATAGGTACACCAGCCATTGGAGGCCAAGTGACTGTGGCCCGTCAGAAAGCAATGGAGGCCTCATTCAGGGAAGAAGTGTGAGGGGTGGGAAAGTACACATCCGTGGTTACTGGGTGCTCTGTCTCCTGCTGGGAGCTCCATGAAGTTGCCTTCTCTTACTCCCTGTCTTAAGTTCTTTGGTGGTTGTAGCCCAAGATGGCAAATCTGGCCACATTAGCTGGTATGGGACCACCGCTCCTTAGCTCTCCTCGTTCTGTTCTCTGTCAGTTTCTTATTCTGTTTGATGCTTGAGTTCTTTATTCCTTCATTTGGTACTTAGGGTTCCAGGATTGATATTTTTAATAGCATGTATCAAAAACTACAATTATTTTGTGTTTTTTGTCCTTCCTCCCTACCATTGCCTCACCACCAGGGTATAAAATCACTGAGACCAGGGATTCTTATTTCACTGCTGCATCTCCAACTCCCTGAAACAGCACCTAATTACTAGTCACTTACTGTCAACCGAAGCCAGCCTGAGACAAAGTACAATTTCCCTGACCATGGATAGTCTACCAGACCAGATCTGATCTTAAATTTCTTGCTTGTTTAAAATGTCTCCCCACCAGGACTGGGAGGTACAGAATCTCATCTTCCAAACAGCTGCAGATGTCTACCTAGGTATATCTTTAGAAAAATAAACCTTAATAATAATGAGGAAGGAGCAGATAATTGCCATCGTTAACAGTTTTGGATCATCTTTTTTTACAGCAGTGTTTAGAATGCTGTAGTGAATACATGTTCTTATATGGAAATTCTTCCACCAGCCCACCCGCAGCCAGGCAGGTACCCTTTTACCTGGCAGTAGCAGCAGTTTCATAAAGATGGGTCACATTCTCACCTTGTCCATTTTACAACTTTTGACCCACACTTTGGAAAAGAACTCATCTTTGGCCCTGGAATAGATCCAGCCGCTTCCCCTACATGCAGATAAGGAGAGCCAGCTCATCAACATGGGCTGATTAGTGAGCTTCATCATATGCCTCCACAGAATAAATATAATAGAACCCTCTCTTAGTCCTCAGATGCAGATCTCCTGGTTAGGCCAGCCGAAGTTAGAAGACTTAAGTCGGAAGGACAGAACAGGAATGAACTACATGAAAGTGAGGACAGGAGTGAGGCATGCCGTGTAAGTGTTGCGCGTGTAGTGTAAGCTACATGTGATGCTGCTTATTTTGTAGAATGACCTGGGTGTCTGATGTTTGATCTTAGAGTTAAAACTGTATCTCATGATATACTGTGCAGCACAGGATGGGAATGGAGGACATAGGCTCGTGAGGTTTTCAGCATTTAAATCCTGGTACTGCCACTTGCCAGCTGTGGGCAAAAGCTGGGCAAACTATAAAACCTGTGTCTCTCAGGTTCCTCATTTGTGAAACTGGGATAATAGTAGTGACACATAGCTAAGTAAATACTATTGTTACTATTGCATTTATTACATTTCCCTATTATGAAATGAAATTTTGAATCAAAGGAGTCATCAGTAATTATCTTGGAGTTCAGTATCATAATTTATGTAGTCTATCACAGTTTGAAGTATACTTTTGTTGGTTAGAAGATCTGATCTGAGAAAGAGCCAGAAGCCAGGACTCCAAATTGGACAGATTTGAGCAGCTTTCTAACTTTGACTTTCCCTTATCAGTCGAGGTCTAATGGAGGATGATGCTGAGCCCATCTTTGAAGATGTGATGATGTCATCCCGGAGTCAGTTAGAAGATATGAATGAAGAATTTGAAGACACCATGGTTATTGATCTGGTAAGGAAATTTTCAATATTTTTCTTTTGTTAAAATATGAGAGGGCTTCTGTTCTACTTCCTAGTTCATTGCTTAGTGCCTGGAGTCTTAAAAGCTTGCAAGCAGCCATTCAAGATGCAACAATTGGTCTTTACTCACCACGAGCAACAGAGGAAGATGGAGAGTCAGGAATAGGAAGATATGAAATGTGTGGCTAACTGCCTCCATGAACTGCCTCTTTTGCCATGAGACCAGAAAAACTGGATGGTGTCTGGCTACCATTACTGAACATTTTGATCAAAGATTCTGTAGAAGAATCCTGATTAAAAAGTAGAAAATGCAGAACAGAAATTTAGATTCTCATTGGCTCCAGACTTTCTGGAGCCATGGAGGCTGGATGAGCCCCTGAAACAATTGCCCTGATACAATCATTAAACCTTAAAACAAAAATATCCCCTGAAGTCTTAAGACCAAACAGTAGTTTAGCTTAACTAGTGAAAAACGTCTGCCTTGAGTGTTATGCTTTTAAGATCTACTTGGGATCAAAGTGACTACAGCAACTCGAAAGATTCGACAGGAACCTTAGGGGCAGTGAGTTTATATTAATGGAAGAGGAACAACTCAGAAAAGGAGGGTGAGAATGGTTGCACAACCTGAAGAATGTAATCAATGTCACTAAATTATACATGTAGAAACCGTTGAATTGGTGAATGTTTTGCTGTGTATACTCTCAATAATACAATAAATAATATGGGAGGGCACTGTGTGCAAGATCATTCTTATGTTCTCAAAACTCTGTGGAGTAAAGGTGAGGGGAGGAGGCAACACTGACCAACAGTGGGTAGGGCCAATGTGGATCTTGTGGGCATCTGGTTGTGTTTGGGTTTTTCAAGCCTGCTTTTAAAACAGTCATATTTTGAATTCTGGCAATAATGGAAACTGGTTCCTTCTTATTACCTTCTTAAGAAGGCTCTCACACCAAATCTGTCTTTTAGCATGTGCATTTGGCCTCTTGTACTGGCAGTTGGAGTCTGACAATATCTACTGTGCTGTAACATAATAACCAAATGCACTATATGGACCTTACTCTGTTCAGTGTAAAAAATCATGCGTGAAATACGGAATTTTAAATATGGACCAGGTGGCAGGCAGTCAAGAAATGAAATGACACATTGCATTGGGCAGATCTGCCAAAGACCTCTTTCAAGTTTTAAAAGTGAAGATGTCAGTTTGATGACCAAAGCCTGACCCAAGCCATGGTCTTTTCAGTTGCCTCATATGCATGTGAAAGTTGGATAATGAAAAAGGAAGACAGAAGAACTGATGTGTTTGAATTGCAGTGTTGGCAGCGTATTGAATATACTGTGGACTGCCAAAAGAACAAACGAGTCAATCTTAGAATACAAATAGAATATTCCTTAGAAGCAAGAATGGCGAGACTTTGACTTGCTTCAACTCAATTACTTTGGACATGTCATCAGTAAAGACCACCCACTAGAAAAAAATATGGTTGCCAAAGTAGAGGGCCAATGAAAATGAGGGAAACCTCCAATGAGATGGATTGAGACAACAGTGGACTCAAACATAGAAACAATCAGGAAGAGTGCCCAGGACCAGGCAGCGTTTTGTTCTGTTACACAGGAGGTCGTCATGCCCTGGAGCCAGCTCAACAGCAACTAACAATAGATGATATTAAGAAATTATTTTGTCAGGAATAGTAATGGCATGGTGGTTATGTTTGTAAAGTTAAAATACATATTTAAGTAGGTATAAGTGAAATGACATGGAAAAGATGAAACACTGAGGTGGCTCAATGAAGCAAGACTGCCTAGTTGTTTGACAATAATTATTGACAGTAAGCTGGGTAATGGGAGCTCATCATACTTTTTCTGCTTTGTATGCTTTAAATTTTCCATCAGGAAAAGATTTTGTAAGAAATGTAAATGAGATCATATCTTGTGATTCCAGTCCATAACCTCCCTTCTTCACCTTCCCCCTTTTCCCCTACCGGCAGCTTTTCACCCATCTGAATTCCCTGAGGATTGCCACCTTGTGTTTGATCATTTTTATAGCTGTTCCATGACTTAAAGTGAAAAATATGTCTCTAGGTCCAGATACTATTTATATGCATTTACATGTTTAATTTATTCAGTATATTTTCAATGTTTCTTTTATCTAAATGATAAAAACCAAAAGCGCTGTTAAAATTTTAATTATGTTCCTTATATAAAAGACAAATTCTTTTCTTTCCTTTCAAAATTGGTCCTTAACACTTCTTTGTATTTATGATACTGTCATTGTCTTCATTAATTAACTTCTCTCTTCAGCCCCCTTCAAGAAATCGGCGAGAGCGAGCTGAACTGAGGCCAGACTTCTTTGACTCTGCAGCTATCATAGAAGACGATTCAGTAAGTGTTAACTTACTGTTTTTCATTTGTGGTTTCTGAGTTGTGTTTGTGCCTGAAATTAATGATCGTTTCTCATTATTTTCCTAGGGATTTGGAATGCCTATGTTCTGAAGTCTGAAGAAATTTTACAAATCTGGAACTCTATTATTTAGAGCTAGAGGCCTATATACTGTGATAGCTTGTATGGGGAAAAAACACTTTTGATGTGATCTGATTTGTTTTTTAATCAAATGATTGAGGTCAATCCCTTTTTGCAGTGACAGAGAAGAGGAGCATGTATATTACCCAAGGGAATGCTGGCAAATGTCACCCCAGAAAGACTGACCTGAAAAATCATTTGTGTCCTAACATTGGACTTATCCCAAATACAGATGAGTGTTTTTCTGGAGGGAGGAAGAAATTTTAAATTTTTAAAAACAGCTGTCAAGATAAAAACACTGTTATACACCTGTTTTATGAAAACTCAGCATTGAGTAAAAAAAAAAAAAAATATTTTTAACTTTATTTTCCTGGTTGTACAATTTAAAAACCGTTTTAACATTTTTGCCTTTTTATGTTTTAAGAGCTAATCATTTTTATTAAACGTACGAGTAAACAGCTCATCTTAATTGCTGAAGAGTGTTTTGGAGCTCAGTGGATCTGGTTGACCTTGTGGAGCACAGAAGTATGGAGAAGCAGAACATTGGAAAAGCAAAGATGAAATTCTGACACAATGCATCTCTGCCAAAAACCACAAACCCTCTGTGGATATGGATATAATTGCCAGATTTTATATACTCTTGAATAAAAAGGTTTATTTTTATTTATAATGGGGCATAAAATAAGAAATGTCCATGCAGCCATTTTTCCAACAGATGCTGTACACCATTCGTTTTATATAGAATAGGGAGATTCAAATACAGTACATTTTCTATTGGTATTTGTTCTGTGCGTTTTTAGCAACTTCTACCAGCAAATAAAGTATTCTCAGTGAAACAAATGGCTCTCAAGTGATCGGTTTGCTGTTTTTATCACTTATTTCATGCCCTGCCAAATTCAAATGACACAGACTTCCGTCTTCTTGAGAAGATAATCATGAAGAAACCCTAGTCACTTTGCCATTCAAAAGTGATTTTAAGTGTAACATAAATGTGTCTACTTCCCATGCACTTAATACCCTTACGCGCTAATTTTGTGAATTAATTTTACCAATTATAGAAGTATGTGCTGCATAGAAGTCTGTGCTTAGAGGGTGAAGTTTTTAAGCTTACCTTGAATACAGCAACATCTCAGTGTTAAATGTGCATATTAAGAATAATTCTTTTGGGGAGAGAAATTACAAATCTTCAGGACAGTCTTCAATGGTTTAGAGTTACATTCTCTTTTTAGAGTTTTATGACTTGCTGCTAATTGTTTTTAAAAGCCCACTTAGTTTCTTCCTTTCTGATTTTTAAAGTAAGCCTCAGAGTTTCCAAACCAATCCATCCACAGCTGTTTCTGGGCTGGTTTTTAAAGTAGCTGCAACAGAATCATGAGGCTTTCTCTTTTTACCAAAAATGAAAAGCATTTAAAAAAAAAAAAATCTATACACGCAATGATTAACCTTTTGTGAGGGAAAACAAAATTGATGGTTTCAGTCATCCTTTAGTAAAACAGATGACAAAACAGATTTTTTGTCAACATTTGTACAGTTCTGAAAAAAACTTGGTCAACAAAAAAATTTCCTAAATCAGCAATTTTTAGAGGGGCTGTGGTGTCACTAGCTTCCAGAAATACGGACTTCACTGGAAGAGAAGGGTCAGGAATGACTGGACTTCCCATCATGTAGCCCTGCGTGTGGTTCTAGCCAGGGAACAAGTCATCCAGTCTCCTGGCACATCCACAGACTAGTCTTGACAGTCCCGTATGGAAAACAAATGCTGACTTTAGAATTGTAGACTACAGTGCAACAAAGAAAGGCTCAATATCTACTCCAATGGGTTTCCAGTTCAGTTTGAGTCAATCGAATTTTTGTATTTTCAGTGTCTCCTTGATTGGTTTTGCTAGTAATTCTGTAAATTGTACATTTGCAATACGAGGTTTTTTTTTCCTTTTGTACAATTTGAAACTGATGCTTCACCTTTCCTTTAATAAACTATTCCAAATCAGGCTTGTGCAGTCATCCTGTTGTTCCTACAGGTAAAGCTTTAGAGGCGATTTTCTGTCCTGCTGCTCTTGGGAGCGTTTGCTTCTTCAGATAATGTTAAATGATGGTAAGATTACTATATCAGCAAGGATTTTGTTTAAGAAAGCAGAAATGTAGAACTAGGTTGCCAATTTTCTTTCATTTCCTTGGATTTCCCTAGAGACAGTGAGAGTAGGTAGGCTGAGTTGTATGAAGGGCTTCGAACTGATTCGTTCCAGTTGAAACTACTGCTGAGAATTTGCATTTCCACCCCAGATGTACTGAATCAGAGTCTACATTTAACAAGATCGCCAGGTGATTCTTATGTATAATAAAATTTGAGAAACACTGCTCTACTTGTGGGTCTCAGAACTGATCCCTAACCAGCTGTATTAGCATTGCCTGGGAGCTTGTTAGAAATGCAGGGTCTCAGAAGGGGTTCGAACCAGTTCAAAGCCCTAGTCATCTGTGGATGAAGTGTCTCTTGCAGGCTGAGTTTAGGATGAGGCATTCAGGGAATAGCCACTGGCCTGTAGACTGGGTTCTTCTGCCCAGCTGTTGCCCCCTAAGAATGGCCCTTTGAAGACCACCTGGATTCTACATAGCTGCAGAAACAAGAGTTTCTCTTACATTGGTGCCAACCCTCACTCTTTAAAAAAAGTCACACCCTATGCACCATAGGGCCTGGCAATGTTCTTAAGGATGAAAACCAAACGCATTGCCGCTGTCCAGTCAATTCTAACTCATAACAACCCTAAGGGCAGAACAGAACTGCCCTGTAGAATTTCCAAGGAGCACCTGGTGGATTCAAACTGCCGACCTTTTGGCTAGCAGCTGTAGCATTTTAACCACTATGCCACCAGGGTTTCCTTTTTTAGGATAAGCTCCTTAAATGGCCTAAAATGGCAGAAAAGACTGGGGTGTGGCTGATAAATTAGGGAGGGAATTCACAGCCAAGCAGGGAAGATGATGGGATCTGTCTCTGTGACAGCTCATCTTGAAGGTTATTATTAGTTTATGAGATTAGACCATGGCTTTACGCAGGTGTGACTCTCCCCTGGGACAGGTTGCATACCTCCCAGGTGTGACCTGACTCCCTCCTGCTCACACATAGTCCATCAAGCAGGCTCTTCATGGGAAGCAAAAGCCTCTCGGACCAAACTTAGTAAGCTTCCATCCCTCTCCGAGTGCAGTGCTATGTGGGAGTGTATCAGGAATCGGTTTTTGAAGGTAAGCTTTCTGTTCCCGAGGGCACATAAAAAGTTTCACCACCTGGGACGGTAGGAGCGTGGTCAGAACCTAAGTACTGCAGCTGCCAGTCTGCCTGGAAGTGTTGGCTGGACTCTGCAGAGGCTCCCATATCGAGGCCTTGCCCATCCAACTGGCTGCTGCTCCAACTTGGAATAGTGGGGATCCCATGATGACATCAGGGGCACAAGAGTATGAGGACCAGCAGTTATTACTTAGAAAACAAAAGCCACAGGAGAACATAAAATATTCACATCTGTCAAACTGGGGAAGGCTCAGCTGGTTCAACAAACTCCATCAGTAGTGGTCTTGCCTCTGTGTGGATACGTGACCTTCACAGGCTTTGCCAGCTGGGTAGACCACCTCTGCAGCCCCAGGAGGAAGCACGTTACAGTCAGTGCATTCCGAGGCAGAGAACTGGGCTAGGGAGACCAAAACAGGATCAGAAGTAAGCTGGAAAATTTTTTTTGCAGCACAGTTTCTAACAAGCACTGGAAGACTACAGTGTGGATATTCTCTCTGTTACTCTTAACAACAAAAAAAGATGACTGCCTGGCCATCCCCTGGCACTGTCGTGTAGGGTATTTCATGTTTGAGGTAGGAGAGCTCTTCAAATTTAGTAGCTCTCTGGGTTTAGAAACAACTCCGGTGGAGCAGATCACTACCTCTCTTCTACTCTTACCCCAGCCCTTAGGAGTTCATCCCACTGCCTCACCAGTTGAGTGGCAGTATTCTAGACTGGAGAGAGCACAGGCCTGGGAGTCAGACAAGCCTGTCTAGGTTTAAATTCGTTTCACCACTCAATGGCTCTACAGTTCAGGACAAATTGGTTAAGTTACTTAACTCAGGCAGGTCCAGCAGGGCCCTGGTAGTGCCCTCTACCTCTACTACAATGCTCACCACATACTTGCTCAGTCTAAAGCCAGACATTTGCCAGCTCTCTGCTCCACTAACCCGAGTCTCTCTGGTTACAAAATTCAACACTTTTCTTTTTCCCCTTTAAGGGGAGAACACTTACGAAAGGCATTTCTGCACAGCAGTTGATGTGAATACTCACTGCCACATTCTCAAGGCATTCTGTCGTCCGTGGAGGCTGGTCTGCTTGACAAAGCTTCCAAGGTCTTGCAGCTTCATGTTTCCTTGGTCAGGTGGGTTTCTGGATGAGACTTTCCCCACCATCCCTGCTTCAAGAGTTGCTAGGAGCGTTCCCAGGCTGGGTTTCCTCTCCCTCCTACAAGCCCTCCTTAGCAACCAGATTTCACAACCTGGTTAAATCCTTCTTGAGCCCCTTGCTCAAAAAATCAAGAGCTTGTGTCTACCATTTTTATATGGACCATAGGGCAGAGTCATCTCAAGACAGGGTCCAAATCCTAGCTTGGCAGACCTCAGATATTAGATTGGTCAGGCAGTGTTAAGCTGTTCAGCCACAAGCTGATCAACCTGAATGATTCTTTTACAAGAGGCCTCTAAAAGCCCAGGAGTCCACCACACTACCCTTCCCCAGTTTCCAGTGGCTTACAGCCTTCGTAATGGTTCTGTTCAGGTGCCAAAAGGAGTACAAAAGAACCTCTGGCCCACCAGAAGCTCCTCACCTAGTTGGGAAGACAAAAATGTGTTTAAATTAAAAAAAAAAAAAAAGCCCTACCCAACAAGGAAATGCACAATCAGGTACTTAAAATACCTGCTATAAGAATAACCAGTTTGAGCTAAGGAGTTGGGATGAACTAAGCAAGAAGTCAGGCCTCTGTGGATGAGCAGATTAAGACCATTCAAAGCAAAAGGGTGTTTCAATGTAGATGTAACAGGACTGTGTGCTCAAAAAACAAAGCAAGCAAGAGAAGGACAGACCAGAACCTTCCATGTGAGCTTAGGGCTTCGCAGAGGAGGGTGCTGGAAGTGCTGAAGCACGGGAATGCAACAAAATCTGGATCTGGAGTTAGTCTTCTAGCTGAGGACAGGATTTCTTATTTAGGGAGAGTCCACAGAATAGAGAGACCGGTAGGCAGACTGCTGAAAAAGTACCCAGAGTTCAACTAGGATGGTGACTGGAGAGAGGGCCAAAAGCACTCAAAAAAAAAAAAAAAAAATTCCAAGGGTGGGAGCCTGGCTACCTGGAATGGTGGAGTTGCTGGTGGAAAGTGGATGTTAGACAGTCACATGTTGGTTTAGGTCAATTTGGAGCAAAGAGTCTGGAACAAGAGAAGGTCATCAGTGGTGGGAGGACCCAAGGCTCTCACCACAGAGGAAAGCACACCCCATGGGGGCACCCTGGAACTGAACACATGGGCTGGCCTATATACTGAAACCACTTAAAATCTCCAGTCCTGATATAACTGTTAATGCTTTACATACTCAATAAAATCAAGTTAACAAAGATGGGGAAACCTCTGAAATGGTCTACAAATAGAAACACAGACTTGAACTCTCAGATTGATAACATAATCACTCAGTTGCTAATCCAAGTAACTTAACCATGTATCTTCAGTTTAAAAGCAGAAAGAATTACCAAAAAAGTCTAGTTGAGAAGATTTATAAACCATAGTGGTATGGTTGTAGCAATTCTGAAACATTTGTATTTATCGTTAGGTCTGAGCAAATGAGTAAAATATACTGAGGATAATAGGACCCAAGTTTCTCACTGTGGGAGAAGAAAGATTTAAATGTGGAATGTGGACAGCAAAGAATCTGTGGGTGTTGGACTGGAATTAAAAGTGTCAGTGTGAAGTCAGGATTTAAAATATATATATACATACACACACACACACACACACACACATATATATATATATACAGTCATGCACTGAATAAAATCCGTTCGGGCAACATACAGCCACATACACATCCACGGTCCCATAAGGTTATAACAGTTCAGAAATCCCAACTGGAAAACTGGATAGGACATAGCAGACGTAATTAGATGTAAGGAACACAACAGCTTCCCACATACAACACGTTATTTAGAATGGACTGCCATGAAGCATATTAAAAAACTGAATTAAATACACATGGTATCACAATCACTTTGTATACAAGAGACATGATATTTTAAAGTGATTGTGATACCATGTGTATTTAACTCAATTTTTTAATATAATATGCTTCATGGCAGTCCGTTCTAAGTATGAGTTGTCTGTAAGTCAGATATGTTCATAACCTGGGGACTGCCTGTAATGTGGAGTTCACACAATGTCCAAATCACGCAAACTTCCTATTTCACAACATACTGTAGACATCAAGCGACACGTGACTATATTTATATATACCCCACATAGATTTACACACACATATAAATATTTCCTAGCTCTGTCTGCTGAAAATGCCTAGAAGGAATGACACCTCAGTATCAATGTGAACATCTAGTGGACTCCTTGGAGAAACAGCTGATTGCAGGGCCAGGACAAGAAATATATAAGATGAACCTGGATTATACTGTGTCAGAAAATAAAGTGCTCAAAAAATTATTGAAAACCTATCAAAAGGACCTACGAACCAACTTGAAGGAGCACCCACTGGCCAAATCAGGAAAATGTGAACATCAAAATGAATCCAATTAAGAAATGGGCAAAGGACATGAACAGACACTTCACCAAAGAAGACATCCAGGTGGCTAACGGAAACATGAGGAAACCCTCACAATCATTAGCCATCAGAAAAATGCAAATCAAAAGTACACTGAGATACCATCTCACACGAACAACACTGGCTCTAATCCAAAAAACACAAAATAACAAACGCTGGAAAGGTTGTAGGGAGATTGGAACTCATGCATTGCTAGTGGGAATGTAAAATGGTACAACCATTTTGGAAAATGATATGGTGCCTCCTTAAAAAGCTATCCATAGAAATACCATATGATCCAGCAATCCCACTACTAGGAATTTACCCAACAGAAATAAGACAGCCATGCTTACCCATGTTCACTGCAGCACTATTCACAATAAAAAAAAAAACTAGTTTTTTTTTTTTTCAATAGCAAGATGGAAATAACCTAAATGTTCATCAACAGATGAACAGATAAACCAATACGGTACATACACACAATGCAATACGACGCAACGATAAAGAACAATGACGAACCCGTGAAACATCTCACCACATGGGTGAATCTGGAGGGAATTATGCTGAGTGAAATAAATCAATCACAAAAGGACAAATACTGTATGACACCACTATTATAAGAACTCAAGAAAAGGTTTAAACACAGAAAAAAGCATTCTTTGATGGTTACGAGGGTGGGGAGGGAAACGGGAAATCACTAGCTAGATAGCAGACATGTGTCAACTTCAGTTAAAGGAAGGACAACACACAATATAAGGGAAGCCGGCACAACTGGATCAAAACAAAAGCATAGAAGTTTCCCAGACACATCCAAATACTCTGAGGGACCGAACAGCTGGGGCTGGGGCCTGGGGACCATAGTCTCAGGGAACATCTAGGTCAACTGGCATAACATAGTTCATAAAGAAAATGTTCTACATCCCACTTTAGTGAGTAGCATCTGCAGTCTTAAAAGCTTGTGAGTGGTCATCTAATATACATCTATTGGTTCCATCCCACCCAGAGCAAATGAGCATGAAGAAAACCAAAGACACAAGGAAAATATTAGCCCAAAGGACTAAAGGACCACATGAACCAGATTCCACCAGCCTTAGACCAGAAGAACTAGATGGTGCCCGACTACTACCAATGACTGGCCTGACAGAGATCACAACAGACAGTCCTGGGCAGAGTGGAAGAAAAACACAGAACAGAACTCAAATTCACGTAAAAAGACCAGGCTTATTGGTCTGAAAGAGATTGTAGGAACCCCCAAAACTACAGCCCCAGACCCTCTGCTAACCTAGATCTGAAACCATTCTTGTAGCCCATTTTTCAGACAAAGATAAGGCCTATAAAACAAAAAATGACACACATGAGGAACATCTTAGTTCAATCAAATGTGCAGCTCCTGTCTAAAAGCAGGGCAAGAAGGCAGGAAGGGACAGGAACTGGACAAGTGGACACAGGGAACCTGGGGTGGAAAGGCGGAGCGTGCTGTCTCATTGTAGGGATTGCAACCAGTGTCACAATATGTTCATAAATTTTTGAATAAGAAATTAACTTGAGCTGTTACTTTTCACTAAAATGCAAAAAAAAAAAAAAAATGAAGTTAGTAGTGGTTTATATGCAATGAATTAAAAAAAAATCTGTGAGCCCAAACTGATATTCAAAAAAATAAAAACAGGCAAAAAGAAAACATTCTTCCTTACAGTAAAGCTCCAAGTAATAAACATAGACATAACAATAGGGTTAAAAACTCAACATGTTATAACCAACACAGAATAACTGACTAAGGCAAGAATCATCAATGGATATTAAAACTATTTTACTATACCTTCCTGAGCATCTATTCTGCTTTGACGCCCAGGAAGAAAAAACAAAAATATTGTCATCAAGTTGATTCAGATTCATGGCAACCCCATGTGTGTTACAGAACTGAGCTCCATATGGTTTTCTTGGCTGTAATCTTTACAGAAGCAGGTCACCAGGCCATTCTCCCATGGTGCCACTCAACCTTTTAGTTAGCAACCAATTGCAAATCATTTGTGCCATCTAGGGACTTGTGCTGCTAAACACATGTACACAATTGTAAACATCTTCAACTCTCAAAAATTCTTGTAGGAATTAAGGGATAAAGCCAAAATTCAAACCAGTTGCTGTCAAGTCAATTCCAAATCATGGCAACACCAAAATTTTCAGAGTAGAACTATGTCCCATAGAGTTTGCAATGGCTGTGATGTTTTGGACATAGATCACCAGGCTTTTCTTCCAAAGCACTTCTGGGTGAATTCAAATTGCCAACCTTTCAGTTAGTAGTCAAGCTCCTAAACGTTTGCACTACGCAGGGACTCCTAACAGTAGAGTTGCAACTAATAAATGCAGACAAAACGATGGGGTTAGAATAACTGATTGAAGCAAGAATTATCAATGGATACTACAATCATTGTACTACACCTTTCTGAGCATCTATGCTGCTAGACACCATACATACAACTGTAAACATTTAATACTCAATAATTCTTGGAAGAAATTAAGGGACAGGGCATATTATATTATTTCCACTTTAAGAAAGGAAAAAAAGATCTAAGAAATACTTTGCCCTGTTGTTGTTTTTGTTAGGTGCTGTTGAGTCAGTTCCAACTCATAGCGACCTTATGTACCACAGAACGAAACACTGCCCAGACCTGTGCCATGCTCACAATCGTTATTACGCTTTGCGCTACAAGCTTAATATCTCACCTACGGAGAAAAAAAAATCTTGGGGAGGGAAAAAGGAAGACAATACATGGACATGTCAATACAGGTTAGCTCTGGGTGATAAGACTTTAAACTGGTCTCTTTCTAGTTTTTTGATTTTTCATATTTCTACCATAAAAAATGAAATTTATAACTAAAAATATCGATTAAGCTTTTTAATAAGGCAAATAATTTTACAGCAAGGTACAAAACAGACCTTTCTAGAATTTAATAAACTTAGCCATTTTAAGTTATTACTGGTATCTAGATTCCCAGGTTCATGATTATAAAAGGCAGGGATGGGGTGTGAATGGACAGGCAATAATTTTATTTTTGGTTCATTTTCCTTTGATTTGTTTACAGTGGAATATTTGCATGTTTCCTCCAAGGACGCTGCACCTTCTTGCTGGCCAAGACATCCAGATCACAGCAGATTCGGGCACGAGTGGAGGAAGGCTGGATGATGTCATCAACAAACCCTGGTGAAACACAGAAAAGGAAGTTGGTCATCTGTATCCCCAGATGATATTCCCTCCACCTTTGTGTTGAGCCTAGGGACCATCCCCGGGCTAACAGTGTGAGCAGGGCCCAACCTGATGTAATAGGGGCTGGATCCTGTGAACCCTTCGCTTCCCTCCCAGGAACAACCTTACTCTTTTGGCAAATCCCCATCTTCTGGCCTAGGATTATTTGGCAAAAGGAAAATCAGACTCCTCCCTGCCCTGCTTGCTTCAATGCCTCCACCCCTCCAAGATGGATTCAATAGAAAATAAAATTAAGAAAATATATCTGTATTTTCAAAAATGACTACAATTTTTCCCATCCCTGGACACAAGTCCCTGCAATGTGAAGCTGCTCCTCTTCCTACCAAGAGGCAGAACCTCTTTCTTCACCTGACTTTCTGACATATTTTGGCCAGGAGAATATGGCAAAAGTAATACTGTGCAACTTCCAAACCTAGGCCTCGAGGGGCCTTGCAGCTACTCCTATGCCCTCTTCCAGGCCGGAGGACACTATATAGAGTCCCGGGCTAACCTCCTTACAGATGAGAGACTATGTGGAGAGAGAAGTCCAGCTGACAGCCAGCACCAATGAGGTATTGACCATCCAACCCCAGTCAAGCCACCAGATGACTACCACTGCATGAGTGATCCCACACGAGACCAGCAGAACAACCAACCAGCTGAGCCCAGACCAAACAGCTGACCCTCAGAACCATAAGCAAAAAAAAAAAAAAGCAGTTGTTTTAAACCACTAAGTTTTGATGCGATTTTACATAGCACTGGGTAACTAGAACACCTAGAAATTATGTCATTTAAGCAATGTTTTGATCTTGGTTGCCAATCAGTATATTCAGGTCTCGTCCTTAAGTGATTTCCTAGGGTCACCCCCAACACTCCCCAGTCTCTATTTGACTGCAAGGGCAAGAGGAAGTTATGGGAAACTTTTTGGGGTAAAAGAATGAACAAGTCATCAAACAAATTAGCAAAACTGCCCTCCCCACCATGTCCCCTACCTCTCACTGCTGCAGGAAAAGGGTTGGCAAACTTCTCAATATACTCTGCCTGAGCAGACTCCACATTCTCATGCCCTTTGAAGATGATCTCCACAGCACCCTGTCACGAGAGGAGTCACCAAACTTCACCGGAGGTTCCAACCTGGGCAAACTCCAACTCACTGTCACTTGTGTATGGTTACAAACTTCTTAGACAAAGTGTACTGTGGTTGTGAACTTCTTGGTTAATCAAGGTATTGGAGAGGAGTGCCAGCTCCAGGGGACAGAGCACAGAAGCACGCACTACCTAGGGCCAACTGTCATGACCCTAGGGCTGTGATGTGATGCTCAGCTGTGGCCTCAATGAGCAGGCAGTACAGGCAATGATGTGGCCATCAGCTACCCTCTCTAGATTCCTTCCTGCCCTGTTTGCTCTCATCATCCTTCATTGAGGCCAAGATTATCCACTATTGGATCCATGGCCACTGCAAAAGGGAAGTAAAAGTACTGTTCTCCTTTTTTATCATCTTGAGCTTTCATCACAAATTTCAGTGGCCAGAGGACAGACTAAACTGCAAATGTAGAAGGATGGGGGCTGGAGGATGGGTCTTCCAGTGAGAACCCCTGAAAATCCATTCTGGGGGTGGGGCCCTGGAGTTATCTGGCTCAATCCCAGCAGCCACTTCAGCCAATTTGAAGAAGGAAAGGAGAGAGATAGAGGTTAAGCAACAGGAAATACCTTACCCAAGGCCAACAAGGTCAGAGCTACGGTTCAGCTTCCTATGGGCTGAAAGGAGTGGCTCTGGGGCCCTCACTGGGAGCTGAGGTGGGGTTGTGGGAAATGTTCAATCCTCCCAATGGGTGCTTCAGCTGATTCAATCCTCCTCCTTTACTGACAATCTCAAAACCCACTATTATGCCCTTCTTACCAACAGCCCCCACCCTCTTTCCATTCCTTTCACCTGTCCACCTACCCTTAGCATGAAGACACAGCATGTGCTGAAGTGAGAGCCCAGGACAGGAGACAGAGCTGGCCCCAGGTCCCCAGGAAGGAGCCTTGACAAGGCCTAGACCCCAACTCCCTTGAGTCCTAGACCATACTCGGGGCTCTAGACTCTCTCCAACTTTTCCCAGCTGTACTTCCCTGGACCTCAGGAAGGGGAAAGCTGGAAGTCCTCACCTTTGCTCCCATGACTGCAATCTCTGCTGTGGGCCAGGCATAGTTGGTGTCACCACGAAGGTGCTTGGAGCTCATGACATCATAGGCACCTCCGTAGGCCTAGAAGACAACCAAATTCTAAATGTTAGATCCTGAGACAACCAGCTCATGTCACTGACAGACCCAAAGAAGCCAAGATATGGGAACAAAGAGCAAGACTAATCCTCCTGAGCTCTGGAAGGCCCAATGTCTGCAAGGCCAGGGAGCCAGAGCAGAGAATATGTGGGCACAACCCTGAAGCATTCCACAGCGAATGTTATTGTTTTTCCTGGCTTTCTTCCACTGCTGCTTTCTGTTCCCTTGTGTTAAAAGACCATAGATGTGTCTGCAAGGTTGGAAATGCCATCTCAAGAGACCTTTTCAAAAGTGAGGGCAAGGCACACTCCTCCTTCCAACCCTAGTGAAACTCTTGGCCAGACTTCCAACCATGGCGTGCTGCAGAGAAACAGAGCGAGGTCACTGTCTCAGAAATAGGCTCCTTACCTTCCTGGTAATAACTGTGACCTTGGGAACAGTTGCCTCAGCAAATGCGTAGAGCAGCTTGGCACCATGCCGGATGATGCCCCCATACTCCTGTGCTGTGCCTAGGTCATGAATAACAGTTACTAAATATCCACAAAAGTCCTCGCAAGTCTTCCCCACCACTCCCAGTTGTGAGGTCTTCCACTGCCTTCCCAAAAGGGCCAGGGGAGAGTCATTCCTCAAACAACTGTTTCCTGGACACCCAGGATATGGAGAAGTCACAAATCCTTAAAGAGCTCTGCAGAAAAAGATCCAAATAAGCTGGGTGCCCTAGCAGGCAAACCCACCTCTGCTGGCCCCCACCTCTGTCACTGACTTACCAGGCAGAAATCCAGGGACATCAACAAAAGTGATGAGTGGAATGTTGAATGCATCACAGAAGCGGACAAAACGAGCCCCCTTCACAGATGAATTAATATCCAAGCATCCTAGAAATATAAAGATTATCCCTGCTGACCTTCTAGGAAATTTCCAGTTTTAACCACAATGGAAGCATGTCCACAGCAAACACCTGGAGCTGGTTTCTATGGAGGTACCAATGTTTCTTCATCAGAACAATGGCGGGGAACCCTCAGGGGAATGACGGCCCAGGAATGGCCTCCTCCCCAGGACCTCTCGTCCTAGAAGCACAACCCAGCGCAGGCACCCAGGCTCTGTTCATAGACTGAAGGACTGCTGTTGGCTGACACATAGCCTGGCTTGCCACAGTGGAATCACCAGTGGAAAGTATCATTCAGGGGCTGGTCTGAGAGTCTTCAAAGCTTGGAATCAGATTCTGGTTCTACCAGGTATAGTCATATGTCTTTGGGAAAAATCACCTTTCTGAGCTTGAGGTTTCTTACCTGCAAAATGCAGCTGTTACTACCTCCTAGCATAGTTGTTAAGAATTAATGGAGATGATATTTATAAAGTGGCACAAAGTAGGAAGTCAATTACTGGTAAATCTCTCCATCTACAACAGTTCCCGAATTATTCTCTGAGGCCAGCATTACTGATAACAAAACCAGATAAAGACATTATAAGAATAGAAGAAAACAATCCAAAATTCTTCATGAACATAGGTACAAAAAATCCTTTAAAAAAGTTACCAACTCAAATCCAGCAACATATACAAAAAATACTGCACCACGACACAAGCAGGGTTTATGCCAAAATTACAAGGTCAGTTTAACATGTGAACACCAATGTCACTATTAAATAAAAGAGAAAAACCATTTCAACAGATATAAAGAAAACATGGTAAAATTCAAAGTCCATTCATGATTAAATTCTCAGCAAACTAGGAACAGAATGGAACTTTCACAATCTGATACAGAGCTTCTATTAAAAAAAAAAAAACTTAAATGCTTATGGATGGGAATGATAGTTAAGATACCTACTGTTCCCAAACTGATCCATACCAGCGCTGTCCACAAGAACTTTCTGTGATGATGAAAATGTTCTATAGTTGTGCTATCTGACATGGTAGCCACTAGTCCCATTTGACTAATGAGCACTTGAAATGTGGCAGGTGCAACTAAGGTAGTGAATTTTTAATTATTTATTTATAATATACTTACATTTTTTTTCTTTTAGATTTAAAGTTTAATAACTAGCATATTAGAAAGTGTAGATCTATATCTTAAAAAAAATTAATACAAAAACCACAACAGGTTCTTTTGTAGAAACCCACAAGCAGATTCTAAAATGCATATGGTAATAGGAAAAAAGACTAGCCAAAACTATATTCAAAAAAAATAATAAAATAAACAACAAAACTGGAAGATTTCCATTAACTGACTTCAGGTTTACTATGAAGTGGAGCTTCTCAACTTCCACACTACTGACATTCTGAGCTGGATAATTTCACTGTTGTTGATGGCTATCCTATGCATTTTAAGATGTTTAGCAGCATCACTGGCTTCTACTCATTTGATGCCAGTAGCACCCCCTGATCTGTGACAACCAAAAATGTATTCAACATTGCCAAATGTCCCCAGTAAGTCAACAGTGCCCCAAGTTAACAACCACTGCTAAAGAGCAACAATAGAGGTGCAGCCAAGATGGCAGAGTAGTTCAACGCTTTCTGTGGTCCCTCTTACAACAAAGACCCGAAAAAAAACAGGTGACTCGATTATGTGTGACAATCTAGGAGCCCTGAACATCAAAGACAAGGTTCAGAAGTCAGACTGAGAGGCAGGAAGAGGGAGAAACAGTTCAGAAGCAGTGAGGACGTGCCAGACCTGACCTGGCCAGCACCTTGCAGGCTGGAGCAGCCAGCATGCATGGATGAGGCAAGCAGTAGCACTTCGATCGCGTTTTCCACACTGGGAGAAACTGGCTAGCCAAGAGTCTGCATGAGCCTCTGGATCCAGGGGAAAGCAGCACTGGATCTGCAAAAATTAAGTGCAAGCATCCAGCCTACAGCACGGGATCAAAAAAACCCTCTCATTTATCCACGCCTCCTTCCCTCTGCTGCGGTCCCAGTCTGTCCCGCTTCAGCAACTGCCACACACCCAGGGCCAGAAATGGGACCCACTACATGCCCCAAGCCATTCTCCCGGCTCTGGAGAGGGAACAAATTAACAAATAACAAAGAGGGAAAAATACTCTGCCAGTTCCCCTAAGCCGGGACCTCAGGGCACACATAGCACCTTTGCCAAGGCATAGGCACAAACTGTCCATGGACTTTGAATGCCTTTAACCCCTGCCTAGGCCTATGTGGGCCCATTTCAAAACCATAGGCCCTCATTAGCACACTACAACAGGGTACATACCTAAAGCCTATTTTCACATGCAACAGCTAGGGGGCAGTGGCAGTTTCATCATGTCTGACACCCTCTTCCCATTAAGCAGGGTCCTCACCTAACCACATCAGAGGCCTGAGAACTGGTGGCTCCACCTACTTACCTAGACACACACAACAGGGGTCCAAGAATAAGTGGTGCCTCCCAGTCCTTACACCAAACAGCACTGTGTACCCAAACTCCGGCTGGAAAATCCAAGCTCCAGGAAACAGAGACACGCCTTCTACCCAGGCACTCAGTTACAGCCATCAGCCCCCTACCTTGCTCAGCACATAACCTCCTACTGCAGCCAGATACCTGTGCGTGCTCCAAACACACCTACACAGCCCTGCTCATGTAGGACTGTAGATGAGAACCTGCACCACACAATTGGTGACTTACAACATGGACACCTCAACTGAATCCACATGAGAAAAATAAATGGACTCCTGGGCTCACATACATAGTAATAGCTCTAACCACCTGACAGAACATGAGAGCTTCAAAGACACCGATAATAAAAGTAGCTCACATGACCAGTCTATTTGGGCATGTCATAACAAAACAAAACAAGATGCTAGGATACAGTAAGCAAACATAAAATAAATAAATACAATAATTTATTGATGGTTCAGAGAAAACAGCCAATATCAAATAACATAAAGAGGCTTCCCATGATGGTTTCAGCAGGTGACCAAAAGAACTAGGAAACCTCCTGGAGGAAGAGAAGGTCTTGGAATTACTGGAGGTAGAATTCAAAAGATTAATATACAGAGGTCTTCAAGAGAACAGGCAAACCACAAAGCAAAGGCACACAAAAACGAAGCAACAGAGGAACTTAGGAAGATTATATACAAGAGTAAAATGACAAATTTAACAGGCTGCAAGAATTCATAAAGAGATAGTAAACAGAAATCCAAAAGATTAAAAACAAAATTTCAGAATTAAGACAACTCAACAGAAAGTCAAAGGAGCAGAACTGAGGCAATGGAAGTCATAATTAGTGAGACTGAAGATAAGACACATGACACCAACTTATTTGAGGAGAAATTAGATAAAAGAATTTAAAAAATGAAAGAAAAACCTGAGAAATACATGGAACTCTATCAAGCGGAATAGCCTACAAGTGACTGAAGTAACAAGAATGGGGGGGATAACAGAAAATACAGAAAGAATTCTTGAAAATTTGTTGGCAGAAAAGCTTATCAAACCCCACACAGGGTAGATCCCAAAACAAAGCAACCAAGACATATTAATATCAAACTTGCCAAACCAAACGTAAGAATTTTAAGAGCAGCTAGGGATAAACAAAAATTATCTATGGAGAAGTGTCAATAAGACTACTCAGTAGAAACCATGCAGACAAGAAGGCAATGGGATGACATATATAAAGCCTTGAAGGAAAACAAATTTCAGCCAAGAATGAAATATCCTGGAAAATTGTCTCTCAAATAAGATGGCAAAATCAGGGCATTCCCAGATAAAAAGAAGTTAAGAGAATTTGTGAAAAAAACAAACCAAAATTACAAGAAATACTAAAGGGAGTACTTAGGTTAGAGAAGCAATAGTATCAGATAACAACCCAAGACTAGAACACTGAAAACAGAGAAACAGACATTTTAATACGTAAAAGATAGCAACATTAAAACAAAAAAGAGGGACTAAATAATGTAGTTACAGAACTTTCAAAGGGAGAGGAAGTCAAGATGGTATCAAGAAATAAAAGGTTGATTTAAACTTGGAAAAACAGAGGTAAATTTTAAGGTAACCACAAAGGAAACTAACAATCCTACGTATCAAAATTAAAAAAAAAAAAGAAAAACATGAAGGCTCAGCAAATACAAAATCAACAACTATGGAAAAGATGGAAAGAAAATTCGCAAAGAAAAACAACTCAGCACAGAAAATAAACTGGAACAAAGAAACTGTCAACACCACACACATGCACAAAAAACATCAAAATAACAGCACTAAACTCCTATCAATAATTACACTGACTGTTAGTGGCATAAATGCACCAGTAGACAGCAGCAGAATGGATAAAAAAAAAAATGATGCATCTACATGCTCCCTACAAGAGACCCATCTTTGACTCAAAGACACAAAATAAAACTCAAAAGATGAAAAAAAATATATATATCAAGCAAACATCAATAAAAAGAAGAGGCAACATTACCTCTGACAAAATAGACTTTAAAGCAAAATCTACCACAAAGGATAAGAAAGGACAATATATAATGATTAAAGAGTCAATACACCAGGAGAACATAGCCATAATAAATATTTATGCACCCAATGACAGGGCTCCAAAATACATAAAACAAACTCTCACAACATTGAAAAGAGAAATAGCTTGACAATAATGGTAGGAGACTTCAACACACCACATTCGCTTACAGACAGAACATCCAAAAAGAAGCTCAGTAAAGACACAGAAAATCTAAATGCCTCATCAAACATTCTCCAGAACAGACCACATATTAGACCACAGACCCAAAACATCAAAATATTACAAAGCATCTTTTCTAACCATAAAGACATAAAAGGAGAAAACAATAATGGGGAAAAAAAACAAGGAAAAAAAATACATGAAAACTGAACAACACTTTGCTCAGAAACTACTGGGTTGTAGAGGAAATCAAGGATGGAATAAACAAATTCACAGAATCAAATAAGAATGAAAACACATCCTACCAGAACCTTTGCAACCAGCAAAAGCAGTGCTCAGAGGTCAATTCATAGAAATAAATGCTCACATCCAAAAGGAAGAAAGGGTCAAAATCAAAACATTAACTATACAACCCAAACAATACAAAGAGAGCCATAAAAGAAGTACTCGGGCACCAGAAGAAAGAAAATTTAAAAAATTAGAGCAAATATAAATGAAATAAAGAATAGAAAAACAATTGAAAGAGTTAACAAGACCAAAAGCTGGTTCTTTGGAAACATCAACAAACTTGATAAGCCACTGGCCGAACTGACAAAAGAAAAACTGGAAAGGAAGCAATGAGAGGGGCAATATCACAACAGACACAAATGAAATTAAAAGAATGAGAATACTATGAAAAACTATACTCCAACAAATTTGAAAACCTACAGGAAATGGACAAATTTCTAGAAACTCACTACCTACCTAAACTAACACAAACTGAGGGAGAAAATCTGAATAAACCTATAACAAGAGATTGAAAGTAATCAGAAACCTTCCAACAAAAAAAGCCTAGGCCCAGAAGGCTTCACTGTAGAATTCTAACAAGCTTTCAGAGAAGCATTAACACCACTACTATTAAAGGTATTTCAGACCATAGAAAAGGATGGAATACTCCTGAAATCATTCTATGAAGCCAGCATGACCCTGATACCAAAACCAGGTAAAGACACCACAAAAAAAGAAAATTACAGACCTATATCCTTCATGAACATAGATGAAAAATCCTCAACAGAATTCAACAGCATATTAAAAAAATAATTCACCATGACCAAGTCAGAGTCATACCAGGTATGCAGATGGTTCAACAATAAGAAAAACAATCAATGTAATCCATCATATAAATAAAACAAAACACAAGAACTGCATAATCTTATCAATTGATGCAGAAAAGGCATTTGACAAAGTCCAACACCCATTCATGAAAACAACTCTCAGCAAAATAGGAATAGAAGTAAAATTACTCAACATAATAAAGGGCATTTATACAAAGCCAACAGCCAACATCATCCTAATTGGACAGAGTCTAAACGCAACCAGACAAGGATGACCTTTATTACCACCCTTATTCAACATTGTGCTGGAAGTCCCAGCCAGAGTAATAAGGCAAGAAAAAGAAATAAAGGGCATCCAAATTGGTAAGGAAGAAGTAGAAGTATCCATATTTGCAGATGATATGATCTTATACACAGAAAACCCCAAAGAATCCAAAGAAAACTACTGCAACTAATAGAAGATTTCAGCAAAGTATCAGGATACAAGATGAACACACAAAAATCTGTTGGATTCCTCTACACCAACAAAGAGAACTTGGAAGAGTAAATCACCAAATCAACACCATTTACAGTAACCCCAAAGAAGATAAAATACTTAGGAATAAATCTAACCAGAGACATAAAAGACCTATACAAAGAAAACTACAAGACACTAATGCAAGAAATCAAGAGACATACATATGTGAAAAAAGATACCTTGTTTACGGATAGGAAGACTCAACATTGTGAAAACGTCAGTTCTACCCAAAGCAATCTACGTATACAATGCAACCCCAATCCAAATTCCAACAGCATTTTTGAATGAGATGGAGAACCAAATCATCAAATTCATACAGAAAGGGAAGAGGCCCTGAACAAGTAAAGCATTACTAAAGAAGGAAAGTGGGAGGCCTCATACTACCTGATTTTAGAACCTACTATACTGCCACAGTAGTTAAAACAGCCTGGTACTAGTACAAGAGATACATTCACCGACGGAACAAAACTGAGAATCCACACGTAAACTCATCGACCTATCAGCAGCCAATATTTGACAAAGCCCCAAAGTCCATTAAATGGGATAAAGACAGTCTCTTTAACAAATGATGCTGGCATAACTGGATATCCATCTGCAAAAAAATTAAACAAGACCCATACTTTAAACCATGTACAAAAACAAATTCAAAATGGATCAAAGACATGAATATAAATTCTAAAATGATAAAGATCATGGAATAAAAAATAGAGACAATGCTAAGAGCCCTAATTAAAAAAAAAAAAAAAAGAGAGAGAGAAAACAGTGCCATAATACATGATATAAACAGAACACAAAACATAATTAGCAATGAACAAACACCAGAAGAGAAACTAGATAACTGGGAGTATCTAAAAATCAAACAAATCAAACACTTATGTTCATCAAACGACTTCATCAAAAGAGTAAAGACAACCTACAGACTGTGTGATGGTTATGATTGTTTGTCAACTCGGCTGGACCACTTCCTTGTTGAAATCTGATATGTAATCACCCCCATGATGGAATCTGTTAAGTGGTACCAGTGGGCATGGGGCCTGTGGCAGCTTAGCCTTCATCTCTCTGCCTTCCACCACCTTCTTCCTTCCTGCTCGCCTTGCCAAGGTTGTTGGCTTCTTCTGGATCCAGCAGCTGTCTCTTGTCTGGCCTCTGGTTCTTCAGATTTGAGCTAGCAGCATACCTGTACATCTTGGGATCCGTCAATCTTCACAACCTGCAGGCAAGAGTCCTGCACCGCAACCTACAGACCTCCGATTCCCCGGCCCCTGCCGCTACATGAATCAGAAGAAACCTTGTAATCTTGTCTGCCGACGTTGGGGATTTCTCAACCTTCACAGCCTGTGAGCTTCAGAGCTTCTGTGGCTCCGTGAATTCAGAAAGGCTTCTATCCTGATCCAAAGATGTGGGGCATTCCAAGCTCTGCAATCATGTGAGCTGATTCCTTGATATAAATCTCTCTATACGTATTTATATGCTTTACTGGTTTTGCTTCTCTATAGAACCGAGCCTAAGACAGACTGGGAAAAAATTTTGGTACACAACACATCCGATGAGGGTCTAATCTCTAAAACCTACAAAATACTGAAAAATCTCAATGACAAAAAGACGAATAACCCAATTAAAAAATGGGCAAAGGAGGGGGGCAGAGCCAACATGGCGGAATAGACAGACGCTTCCATCAAGCCCTCTTTACAACAAAGACCCGAAAAAACGAGACAGACAAGTATATTTGTGACAAGCTGGGAGCCCTGAGCATCAAAGGCAACCTTAGACAACAAACTGAGGGACAGGGGGAGGAAGAAGCCCTTCAGAAGTGGAGAGGAATTACCGGACCTGAATCATGGAGAGCCCTCAGGCACTATTTCCGGAGCAAAGGCAGTGGCGGTGGCAGTGGGCTGGTCCTAGCATTCGGCCACAGTTTTCACAGGGAGAAGCAGCCAGCCACACAGCCCACTCACACCTCCGGAACCTGAGAATGGGGTGCTCTCGGCAAAAGCTAAGTACTTGCATATATTTTACTGCATTCCCCCCACCCCCAAGCCAGCTTCAACGGCTGAATCCCTGGGCCTGAGAGAGACCCTGGTGAGCACCTAGAGTCATCCTCCCGGCCTAGGGGAAGGAAAAAATTTGCAACTGGGTGGAAAAGATAATTTGCTAGCTGCATTAACCTGGGGAGCTCAGGACACAAGTGCCTCCTGTCCAGGCATAAACTGTCCATGGACCTTGAGCACCTTTCCCTTCTGCATGGACCTGTGTGGGCCTATTTCGGGAGAATAGGCCCTTGTTGGCAAATGCCAGCAATTTCAGCTGTGCTGTGAAGAGGTGGGTGTTTGATATTTAATATTGCTTTGCCTATTAAACAAGGTCCTCACCTACCCACAACAGGGACCTAAGGACTGGTAACTCCACGCAGGTCACCCAGCCACCTGTAACTGGTACCTCCAGTCCTTACAACAAAAACTTTGGGTGCCCATGGTCCCTCTGCAGAAACCACCCACGAGCACACTCTAGGGAACAGAGACACGATTTCCTCAGAGACACCTGGGGGTCAGTTCTAAGCCCCCTGCCTTGTTCAGAGCATCATTCCTGCTACAATCAGATACCAATATATACACCAATCACCCCTGCCCCTCTAAGACTGTAGGACACAGCCTGTAGCACACACTTGATATCAGCTACCTGGAAACCTGAGCTGAATTCATGTAAGAAAACTGAATGGACTCCTAGACTGATATACCTGATAAAAGCTCTAGCAAGCTAAGGACAGGACACCAGAGCTCCAAAGACAAAAATAATCAAGCTAGCTCACTCAAGCAACCAATAGGGCTATACCAAAACAAAACAAAGCAAGCAGCTACGACACAGTAAGCAAACATAAACTAATACAATAACTTATAGATGGCTTGGAGAAAACAGTCAATATCAAGTCACATAAAGAAACAGGCCATGATCACCTCAACAGGCTCTCAAAACAAAGAATCCAGGGATCTTTTAGATGAAAGTGCATTCCTGGAATTACCAGATGCAGAATACAAAAGTTTAATATACAGAACCCTTCAAGACATCAGGAAGGAAATGAGGCAATACGCAGAACAAGCCAAGGACCACACAGATAAAGCAACTGAAGAAATCAGAAAGATTATTCAGGAACATAATGAAAAGTTTAATAAGTGGCAAAAATCCATAGACAGACGGCAATCAAAAATTCAGAAGATTAACAATAAAATTACAGAATTAGATACTCAGTAGAAAGTCAGAGGCGCAGAACTGAGCAAGTAGAAGCTAGAATTTCTGAACTCGAAGATAAATCACTTGGCACAAATATATTTGAAGAAAAATCAGATAAAAGAATTTTAAAAAATGAAAACTTAAGAATCATGTGGGATTCTATCAAGAGAAATAACCTACAAGTGATTGGAATACCAGAACAGGGAGGGATAACAGAAAATACAGAAAAAATTGTTGAGGACTTGTTGGCAGAAAACTTCCCTGATACTGTGAAAGATGAGGATATATCTACCCGAGATGCTCACAGAACTCCATATAAGGTAGATCTTAAAAGAAAAGTCACCAAGACATATTATAATCAAGCTTGCCAAAACCAAAGATAAAGAGACAATTATAAGAGCAGCGAGGAATAAAAGAAAACTCACCTACGAGGGAGACCCAAAAAGAATACGCTCAGACTACTCGGCAGAAACCATGCAGGCAAGAAGGCAACAGGATGACATATTCAAAAAATTGAAGGAAAAAAATTGCCTGCCAAGAATCATACATCGATCAAAGCTGTCAAAAATGAAGGTAAAATTAAGACATTTCCACATAAACACAAGTTGAGGGAATTTGTAAAAACCAAACAAAAACTACAAGAAATACTAAAGGGAGTTCCTTGGTTAGAAAATCAATAATATCAGGTCTCTACCCAAGACTAGAACACTGGGCAGAGCAACCAGAAGTCAACCCAGACAGGGAAATCAAAAAAAACAAAGCAAGATTTAAAAAAAAAAAAGCACTCAAACAGGGTAAAAGCGATGTTATTATATAAAAGAAGACATTAAAATAATAAAGAGGGACTAAGAAATGTAATCATACACCTTCCATATGGAGAGGAAGATAGGGCGATACAAAGAAATAAAAGGGTAGTTTTAAACTTCGAAAAATAGGGGTAAATAATAAGGTAACCACAAAGGAGACAAACTATCCTACTCATCAAAATAAAATACAAGGGAAAAACACAGACTCAGCAGAAACAAAATCAACAACAAATATGAGGAAAGGATAATATATAAGGAAAATCTATTCAGCACATGAAATCAAGTGGGAAAAAGAAACTCTCAACACACAAAAAAAGACATCGAAATCATAGCACTAAATGCCTCCCTCTCCATAATTACCCTGAATGTAAATGCACTAAATGCACCAATAAAGAGACAGAAAGTAGCAGAATGGATTGCAAAACAAGATCCATCTATATGCTGCCTACAAAAGACACAACTTAGAGACAAAAACAAACTAAAACTCAAAGGATGGAAAAAAATATCTAAACCAAACAACAATCAAAAAAGAGCAGGAGTGGCAATATTAATTTCTGACAAAATCGACTTGAAAGTTAAATCCATCAGAAAGGATAAGGAAGGACACTATACAATGATTAAAGGGACAATACACCAAGAAGAAAGAACTATATTAAACATTTATGCACCCAGTGCCAGGACTGCAAGATACATAAAACAAACTCTATCAGCATTGAAAAGTGAGATAGACAGCTCCACAATAATAGTAGGAGACTTCAACAAACCACTTTTGGTAAAGGACAGGACATCCAGAAAGATGCTCAATAAAGACGCGGAAGATCTAAACGCCACAATCAACCAACCTGACCTCGTAGACATATACAGAATACTCCACCCAACAGCAACGAACTATACTTTCTTTTCTGTTCTAGTGCACATGGAACCTTCTCTAGAATAGAACACATATTAGGTCATAAAGCAAGCCTTAGCAGAATCCAAAACACTAAAATATTACAAAGCATCTTCTCTGACCATAAGGTCATAAAAGAGGAAATAACAGGAAAAGCAGGGGAAAGAAATCAAACACTTGGAAACTGAACAATACCCTGCTCAAAAAAAGACTGCATTATACAAGACATTAAGGATGGAATAAAGAAATCCAGAGAATCCAATAAGAATGAAAACACTTCCTATCAGAACCTTTGGGACACATCAAAAGCGGTGCTCAGAGGCGAATTTATATCAGTAAATGCACACATCCAAAAAGAAGAAAGGGCCAAAATCAAAGAATTATCCCTACAACTTGAACAAATAGAAAGAGAGCAACAAAAGAAACCCACAGGCACCAGAAGAAAACAAATAATAAAAACTAGAGCTGAACTAAATGAAATAGAAAACAGAAAAACAATTTAAAGAATTAATAAGACAAAACCTCATTTTTTGAAAAACTCAACAAAATTGATAAACCATTGGCCAACCTGACAAAAGAAAAACAGGAAAGGAAGCAAATAACCCAAATTAGAAATGAGACGGGCGATATTACAACAGACCCAAATGAAATGAAAAGAATCATATCAGATTACAATGAAAAAGTACACTCAAATTTGAAAACCTACAAGAAATGGATGAATTCCTTAGAAACACACTACCTACCTAAACTAACACAAACAGAGGTAGAACAACTGAATAGACCCATAAGAAGAGATTGAAAAGGTAATAAAAAAACTCCCAACAAAAAAAAGCCCTGGTCCAGACGGCTTCACTGCAGGGTTCTACCACACTTTCCGAGAAGAGTTAACACCACTACTACTAAAGGTATTTCAGAGCATAGAAAAGGATGGAATACTACCAAACTCATTCTATAAAGCCACCATATCCCTGATACCAAAACCAGGTAAAAACACCACAAGAAAAGAAAATTATAGACCTATATTCCTCAGGAATAAAAAAAAAAATGTTGATGCAAAAATCCTCAACAAAATTCTAGCCAATAGAATTCAACAACATATCAAAAAACTAATTCACCATGACCAAGTGGGATTCATACCAGGTATGCAGGGGGATGGTTGAACATTAGAAAAACAATTAATATAATCCACCACATAAATAAAAGACAAGAATCACATGATTTTATTAATTGATGCAGAAAAGGCATTTGACAAAGTTCAACACTCATTCATGATTAAAACTCTCAGCAAAATAGGAATAGAAGGAAAAGTTCTCAACATAATAAAGGGTATTTATATAGGGTCGCTATGAGTCAGAATAGACTTGATGGCAGTGGTGGTTTAGGATACAAACCCAACAGCCAACATCACCCTGAATGGAGAGAGTATGAAAACATTCCCATTGAGATCGGGAACCAGACAAGGATACCCTTTATCACCACTCTTACTCAACATTGTTTTGGAAGTCCTAGCCAGAGCAATTAGACTAGAAAGAAATAAATGGCATCCAGATTGGCAAGGAAGAAGTAAAAGTATCTCTATTTGCAGATGACATGATCTCATACACAGAAAACCCTAAGGAATCCTCCAGAAAACTACTGAAACTAACAGAAGAGTTCAGCAGAGTATCGGGATATAAGACAAACATACAAAAATCAATTGGATTCCTCTACACCAACAAAAAGAATATCGAAGAGGAAATCACCAAATCAATACCATTTACAGTAGCCACCAAGAAGATAAAATACTTAGGAATAAATCTTACCAAAAGATGTAAAAGGCTTATACAAAGAAAACTACAGTACACTTCCGCAAGAAACCAAAATAGACTTACATAAGTGGAAGAACACACCTTGCTCGTGGATAGGAAGATTTAACATTATAAAAATGTCTGTTCAACCAAAAGCGATCTATACATTTAATGCAATTCCGATCCATATCCCAACGACATTCTTTAAAGAGATGGAGAAAGAAATCACCAATTTCATATGGAAGGGAAAGAGGCCCCGGATAAGTAAGGCATTACTGAAAAAGAAGAACAAAGTGGGAGGCCTTACTTTATCTGATTTTAGAACCTATTATACTGCCACGGTAGTCAAAACAGCCTGGTACTGGTACAACAACAGATACATGAACCAATGGAACAGAACTGAGAATCCAGACATAAATCCATCCACATATGAGCAGTGGATATTTAACAAAGGCCCCAAAATAGTTAAACGGGGAAAAGACAATCTTTTTAACAAATGGTGCTAGCATAAGTGGATATCCATCTGCAAAAAAATGAAACAAGACCCATACCTCACACCATGCACAAAAACTAACTCAAAATGGATCAAAGACCTAAATATAAAATCTAAAACGATATGATCATGGAAGAAAAAATACGGACAACGTTAGGAGCCCTAATACATGGCATACACAGTATACAAAACATTATAGAGAATGTAGAAGAAAAACTAGATAATTCAGAGCTTCTAAAAATCAAACACTTATGCTCATCCAAAGACTTCACCAAAAGAATAAAAAGACTACCTACACACTGGGAAAAAGTTTTTAGCTGGGACATTTCTGATCAGCGCCTGATCTCTAAAATCTACATGATACTGCAAAAAGACAAATAACCCAATTAAAAAATGGGCAAAAGATATGAATAGACACTTCACTAAAGAAGACATTCAGGTAGCTAACAGATATACGAGGAAATGTTCACGATCATTATAGAGAAATGCATATCAAAACCACAATATTTCATCTCACTCCAACAAGGCTGGCATTAATCCAAAAAACACAAAATAATAAATGTTGGAGAGGATGTGGAGAGATTGGAACATTTCTACACTGCTGGTGGGAATGTCAAATGGTACAACCACTTTGGAAATCGATTCAGCGCTTCCTTAAAAAGCTAGAAATAGAACTACCATACGATCCAGCAATCCCACTCCTTGGAACATATCCTAGAGAAATAAGAGCCTTTACATGAACAGATATATGCACACCCATGTTTACTGCAGCACTGTTTATGATAGCAAAAAGATGGAAGCAACCAAGGTGCCCATCAATGGATGAATGGATGAATAAATTATTGTATATTCACACAATGGGGTACTTCGCATCGATAAAGAACAATGAGGAATCTGTGAAACATTTCGTAACATGGAGGAACCTGGAAGGCATTATGCTGAGTGAAATTAGTCAGTTGCAAAAGGACAAATATTGTATAAGACCATTATCATAAGAACTTGATAGTTTAAACTGAGAAGAAAACATTCTCTCGTGGTTACGAGAGGAGGGAGGGAGGGAGGGAGGGAGGGAGGGAGGGAGGGTGGGAGGGGGGATTCACTAATTAGACAGTAGATAGGAACTACTTTATGTGAAGGGAAAGACAGCACACAATACAGGTGAGGTCAGCACGATTGGACTAAACCAAAAGCAAAGAAGTTTCCTGAACAGACTGAATGCTTCGAAGCCCAGCATAGCAGGGGCAGGTTTCAGGGGACATCTAAGTCAATTGGCATAATAAAATCTATTAGGAAAACATTCTGCATCCCACTTTGAAGAGTGGCGTCTGGGGTCTTGAACGCTAGCAAGCAGCCATCTGAGATGCATCAATTGGTCTCGACCCACCTGGAGCACAGGGGAATGAGGAACACCAAGGACACAAGGTGATTACGAGTCCAAGAGACAGAAAGGGCCATGTGAACCAGAGACTACATCATCCTGAGGCCAGAAGAACTAGATGGTGCCCAGCTACAACCGATGACTGCCCTGACAGGGAATACAACAGAGAACCCCTGAGGGAGTAGGAGAGCAGTGGGATGCAGACCCCAAATTCTCATAAGACTAGACTTAATGGCCTGACTGAGACTAGAAGGACCCCGGTGGTCAAGACCCCCAGACCTTCTGTTGGCCCAGGACAGGAACCATTCCCGAAGCCAACTCTTCAGACATGGATTGGACTGGACAATGGGTTGGAGAGGGATGCTGGTGAGGAATGAGCTTCTTGGATCAGGTTAACACTTGAGACTATGTTGGCATCTCCTGCCTGGAGGGCAGATGAGAGGGTGGAGGGGGTTAGAAGCTGACGAAATGGACACGAAAAGAGAGAGTGGAGGAAAAGAGTGGAGGGAGAGAGCGGGCTGTGTATTTAGGGGGAGGGTAATTGGGAGTGTGTAGCAAAGTGTATATGGGCTTTTGTGTGAGAGACTGACTTGATTTGTAAACTTTCACTTAGATCACAATAAAAATTAAAAAAAAAAAATGGACAAAGGATATGAACAGGTACTTCACCAAAGAATATACTGATGCAGCTAACAGATACATGAGGAAATGTTTACCATCATTAGCCATTTGAGAAATGCAAATCAAAACTACAATGATAAACCATCTCACCCCAACACAGATGGCATTAATCAAAAATAATAATAATAAATGTGGGAGAGGTTGTGGAGAGACTGAAACATGTATACACTACTGGTGGGAATGTAAAATGGTACAACCACTTTGGAAATAATCAATTGGCACTTCCTTAAAAAGCTAGAAATAGAAATACCATATGATCCAGCAATCCCCCTTCTTCAAATATATCCTAGAGAAGTAAAAGCCATCACAGAAATAGATATATGCACACCTGTGTTCACTGCAGCACTGTTCACAATTACAAAGAAATGGAAACAACCTAGATGCCCATCAACAGACGAATGAATAAACAAATTACAGTACAAACACACAATGGAATACTAAGCAATGATAAAGAACACTGATGAATCCTCAAAACACCCCACAACATGAATGAATCCAGAAGGTATTATGCTGAGTGAAATTAGTCAGTCACAAAAGGACAAATATTCTATGAGATCACTACTATACAAACTCAAGAAAAGGTTTAAATACAGAAGAAAACATTCTTTGATGGTTATGAGGGTGGGGAGGTAGGGAGAGGGACATTCACTAAGTAGATAGCAGACAAGAATTATCTCAGGTGAAGGGAAGGACAACAACAATACAGGGGAACTCAGTACAACTTCACTAAAGCAAAAACTAAGTTTTCTGGACACGACCAAACAGTTCAAGGGACAAAGTAGCAGGGGCTGGGGTCCAGGGACCACGGTTTTGGGTGACATCTAGGTGAACTGACATAACAAATTTTATTAAAAAATGTTCTGCATCGCACTTTGGTGAGTGGAGTCTGGGGTCTTAAAAGTTTGCAAGTGGCCATCTAAGATGCATCAATTGGTCTCAACCCACCTGGAGCAAAGGAGTATTAAGAATACCAAAAACACAAAGAGAAATATAAGCCCAAGAGACAAAATGGCCACATAAACCAGAGACTCTATCTGCCTAAGACCAGAAGAACTAGATGGTACCCAGCTACCACGAATGACTGCCCTAACAGGGGACACAACAAAGAGTCACTCACTAACAGAGCAGGAGAAAAGTCTGGTGCAGAACTCAAATTCATGCAAAAAGAGGAGACTTAACAGTCTGACAGAGACTAGAGGAACTCTCGAAGTTCACACAGCCCCTGGACTCTCTGTTAACCCAGAACTAAAACCATTTCCGAAGCCAACTCTTAGGACAAATATTAGACTGGACCATAAAACATAAAATAACACTCGTGAAGAGTGTGCTTCTTAGTTCAAGTAGATACACGAGACTAAATGGGCAGCTCCTGTCCAGAGGCAGGATGCGAAGGCAGAAAGGGACAGGAGCCTATTGAATGGACAAAGGAAATTCAGAGTGGAAAGGGAGAGTGTGCTGTCACATTATAGGGATTGCAACTAGTGTCACATAAAATTATGTGTATACATTTTTGTATGAAAGACTAACCTGAACTGTAACCTTTCACCTAAAGCACAATAAAAAATAAATAAAATCAAAACCAACAATAACCAATACTGTATGGCACAAACAAAAAGAGAAACACAACAATGTAGCAAGATAGGGAAAAAAAGAAAAGATCAAAATGGATGTCAGAAGAGACTCTGAAAATTGCTCTTGAATGTAGAGAAGCAAAAGTGAACAGAAGAAATGATGAAGTAAAACAGTGGAACAGAAGATCTCAAAGAGCAGCTCAAGAAGACAAAGTGAAGTATTATAATGAAATGTGCAAACACCTGAAACTAGAACACCAAAAGGGAGAACACACTCAGCATTTGTAAAGCCGAAAAAACTAAAGAAAAAATTAAAGCCTCGAGTTGCAATATTGAAGGATTCTGTGGGCAAAATATTGAACAACATAGGAAGCATCCAAAGAAGATGGAAGGAGTATAAAATAGAATTGGTTGACATGCAACCGCTTCATAAGGAAATATATGGTCAAAACTGATGGTACTGAAGGAGGAAGTCCAAGCTTCAATGAAGGGAATGGCGAAAAACAAAAAAATTGACAGACTACCAATTGAGATCTTTCAACAGATGCAACACTGGAGGTGCTCACTCATCTATGCCAAGAAATTTGGAAGACAACCTGGCCGACTGACTGGAAGAGATCCATAGAGTTCAAAGAAAGGTGATCCAACAGAATGTGGAAATTATCGAACAACAGCATTAATATCATGCGCAAGTAAAATTTTGTTGAAGATCATTCAAAGTGGCTGTAGCAGTACATCATCAGGGAACTGCCAGAAGCTCAAGCCAGATTCAGAAGAGGAAGCGGAGAGAGGGACATCACCACTGAAGTTAGACAGATCTTGGCTGAAAGCAGAGAATACCAGAAAGATGTTTACCTGTGTTGTACTGACTATGCAAAGGCATTTGACTGTGGGATTGTGACAAATTACGGAAAACATTGCGAAGAATGGGAATTCCAGAGCACTTAATTGTGCTCATGAGGAACCTATACATATATATATATGACTGTGTGCATATATTCATATATATAATAAAATACACAGGAGGCATAGTTACAGATACTTCTTAGAAATAACCAAACACTTCGCAGGATTGGATTTCCGAGTTTGAAGTATGAAGACTACAGTCTTGTGGGACAATTTGGTCAACTGGCATAATATAGTTCATAATGTTTATGTTCTACATCCTAGTTTGGTGAGTAGTATCTGGGATCTTAAACGCTTGCTAGCGGTCATCTAAGATACAACTACGGGTCTCTACTCTTTCACAGCAAAAGAAAAAGAAGGAAACCCAAGAGTTCGTAAAGGAAGTAGTCTACAGGACAAATAGTCTTCACAAACCATGGCCTCATCTACCCTGAGACCAGAAGAACTAGATGGTGCCAGGCTACCACTACCAGCTGTTCTAATCAGAGCCACAAAAGATGAACCCTATTAGAAAGGAAGAAAAGTGTGGAACCCTAAACCTCAAATTCCTAAAAAAAAAAAAGACCTACTGGAGGACTCCCAAGACTACTACCCTGAGATAGTCTTCAAACCTTAAATAGAAACTAACTCTAGGTCACCTTGTAGATAAATAACAAATTGGCTCAAAAAATAATGACTATCACTTGTAAAAAATCCAGAATTACTGGACCAGATAACACTAGAGGGATCCTCAAGACTATTGTCCTGAGATACTCTTTAAAGTTTGAACTGAAACTATCCTGAGGTCACCTTTTAGCTAAATTACAGACTGGCTCACAGAAAAAAGAATGTCACTCATGAATACTAAGCTCCTTCAAAAAATCATCTATGTGAGACCAAATGGTTAACAATTACTTTAACACAAAGATGAGAATGTAAGGGGGTCAGGGAAACTAGATTAATGGGAAGGGAACAACCAGAACAGAAATAACAAGAATGGTCAGGCATTGTGATGCATGTAACTATCACTGAACAACTCGTGTAGAAATTGTTCAAAGGGAATCTAAACTGCTGTGTAAATGTTCACCAAAAACATAATAAAATATTTTTATTAAAAAATTGATCATTACAGTGAAGAAAAAAGAAATTACAACTAACATCATACTCAATGGAGAAAGACTGGGAGTTTTCCTGTTAAGATCAGGAACAAGACAGGGATGCTCACTTCTCATGACTGCTATTCACCATTATTCCGGAAGTCCTAGCCAGAGCAATTAGGCTAAAAATAAATAAAAAGTATCTCTCTTAGTTATCTAGTGCTGCTATAACAGAAATACCATAAGTGGGTGGCTTTAACAAACAGAAATTTCTTTTCTCACAGTTTAGGAAGCTAAAAGTCTAATTCTGGGTGCCAGCTCCAAAGAAAAGGCTTTCTTTTTCTGTGGGCTCTGGGGGAAAGTCCTCGACTCTTCTCTGAGCTTGTTTCTTGATTCCTTACTGATCTCCATATGCTGTGGCATCTATCATGCCCCAGCTGAGCTTTCTTGCTGCTTGTTTAATGTGCTCTTTTATATCTCAAAACAGACTGACTTAAGATATACCCTATATTGCCTCATGAACAAAAAAAACCCTATTCCTAAATGGGATTACAACCACAGGTAGAGTAGGGTTTACAACACATATTTGGGGGGGAAGCAATTAATCCAAAACAATATCCAAACTGGGAAGGAGAAAGCAAAACTATCTCTTTTCACAGAAAACATGATATTACATATAGACAGCTTCCAAAGAATTCAAAAAAAGCTAAGAACTAATAAATTAATTCAGCATTGAGGCAGATCAAGATCAACGTACAAAAATCAGACAAGTTTTTGTACGTGAGCAGTGAGCAAGCTGCGGTCATTGTTATATGCCGTTGAATTGGTCCCGACTCATAGCGACCCTCTGCACAACAGAACGAAGCACTGCCTGGTCCTGTGCCATTCTCACAATTGTTGCTATGCTTGAGTCAGTTTTTGCAGCCACTGTGTCAATTCATCTCACTGAGGGTCTTTCTCTTTTTTCTGACCCTCTACTTTACCAAGCACAATGTCCTTCTCCAGATACTGGTCCCTCCTGATAACATGTCCAAAGTATGTGAGATGAAGCCTTGTCATCCTTGCTTCTAAGAAGCACTGTGCCTGTACTGCCTCCAAGACAAATTTGTTCATTCTTTTGGCAGTCCATGGTATATTCAACATTCTTTACTAACACCGTAACTCAAAGGCATCAATTCTTCTTCAGTCTTCCTTACACGTTGCCCAGCTTTCGCATGCACATGAGGCAATTTAAAACACCATGGCTTGGCTCAGACATACCTTAGTCCTTAAATGGTATCTTTGCTTTTGAACACTTTAAAGAGCTCTTTTGCAGCAGATTTGCCCAATGCAATGCATCGTTTTATTTCTTGACTGCTGCTTCCATGTTGATTGTGGACCCAAGCAAGATGAAATCCTTGATAACTTTGAACTTTTCTCTGTTTATCATGGTATTGCTTATTAGTCCAGTTGTGAGGGTTTTTGTTTTCTTTATGTTCAGGTGTAATCCATATTGAAGACTGTAGTCCTTGATCTTCATCAGTTAGTACTTCAGGTCCTCTTCACTTGCAGCAAGGTTGTGTCATCTGCATAACGAAGGTTGTCAATGCCATGTTCTTCATATAGTCCAGATTCTCAGATAATTTGCTTATCATACAGATTGAATACATATGGTGAAAAGAGACAACCCTGAAGCACACCTTTGCTGACTTTAAACCATGCAGTATTTCCTTATTCTGTTCGAACAAACTGCCTCTTGATCTATGTACAGGTTCCTTCTGAGCTTGATTAAGTGTTCTGGAATTCCCATTCTTTGCAATGTTATCCACAATTTGTTATGAGCCACAGAGTCGAATGCCTCTGCATACTCAGTAAAACACATGTAAACATCTTTCTGGTATTCTCTGCTTTCAGCCAGGATCCATCTGACATCAGCAATGATATCCCTCGTCACATGTCCTCTTCTGAATCCAGCTTGAATTCCTGACAGTTTCTTGTCACTGTACTGCTGCAATCACTTTTGAACACTCTTCAGCAAAATTTTACTTGCGTGTGATATTAATGATATTGTTCGATAATTTCCATATTCAGTTGGATCACCTTTCTTTGAAATAAGCATAAATACGGATCTCTTCCAGTTGGTTGGCCAGGTAGCTATCTTCCAAATTTCTTGGCATAGACAAGTTTGAGTGCTTCCAGTGCTGCATCCATTTGTTGAAACATCTCGATTGGTATTTCATCAATTCCTGGAGCCTTGTTTTTCGCCAATGTCTTCAGTGCAGTTTGAACTTCTTCCTTCAGTACCATTGGTTCTTGATCATATGCTACCTCCTGAAATGACTGAACATCTACCAATTCTTTTTGCTACAGTGACTCTGTGTATTCCTTTCATCTTCTTTTGACGCTTCCTGCATTGTTCACTATTTTGCCCAGAGAATTCTTCAATATTCCAACTCGAGGCTTGAATTTTTTTCATCACTTCTTTAAGCTTGAGAAATGCTGATCATGTTCTTCCCTTTTGGTTTTCTAACTCCAGGTCTTTCCATATTTCATTACAATACTTAGTCTTCTCAAGCCTCCCTTTGAAAGTTTTTGTTCAGCTCTTTACATCATCATATTTTCTGTTCACTTTGGCTGCTCGACGTTCAACAGCAAACTTCAGAGTCTCTTCTGGCATTCATTTTGATCTTTCTTTCCCGTCTTTTTAATGACCTCTTACTTTATTTGACACATGATGTCTTTGATGTCATCCACAATTCATTTCGGTTTTCAGTCACTAGTATCCAATGCATCATCAAATCTATTCTTGAGATGGCCTCTAAACTCAGGTAGGATATATTCAAGGTCGTATGTTGGCTCCCGTGGACTTCTTCTAACTTTCATCAGTTTCAACTTGAACTTGCATAGGAGCGATTGACCGATTGTTCCACAGCTGGCCTTGTTCTGACTGATGATGTTGAGCTTTTCTAATTTCCCTTTCTACAGATGTAGTTGATTTGATTCCTGTGTATTACATTTGCTGAGGTCCACATGTATACTGCATCACAGTTTATGTTGTTAAAAAAAAAAAAGGTATTCGCAATGAACAATTCGTTGGTCTTGTAAAATTCTATCATGCAACTGTTTCTATCACCAGGGCCATATTTTCCAACTACTGATCCTTCTTTGCTTCTAGCTTTTGCATTCCAATCAACTGTAATTACCAATGCATCCTGGTTGCATGTTTGATCAATTTCAGATGGCAGAAGTTAGGAAAAATCTTCAAATTCTTCATCTTTGGCCTAGTGGTTGTTGTATAAGTTTGAGTACTGGTCATATTAACTCGTCTTCCTTGTAGGTGTATGGATATTATCCTAGCACTGACAGCACTGTATTTCAGGACAGATCTTGAAATGTTCCTTTTGACGATGAATGCAACACTATTTCTCTTCAATCTGTCATTCCCAACATATAGACCATATGATTGCCTGATTCAAAATGGCCAATACCAGTCCATTTCAACTCACTGATGCCTAGGATGTTGACGTTTATGCATTCCATTTCATTTTTGATGATTTCCAATTTCCCTAGATTCATATTTCGTATATTTCACATTCCTATTATTAATGGATGTTTGCAGCTGTTTTCTTCTCACTTTGAGTCATGTAACATCAGCAGATGAAGGTCCCAAAAGCTTGACTCCATCCATGTCACTAAGGTCATTTTGAGGAGGCAACTCTTCCCCAGTTGTATTTTGAGCGCCTTCCAACCTGACGGGCTCATCTTCTGATACTGTATCAGCGTTCCACTGCTATTCATAAGGTTTTCACCAGCTAACTTTTTTTTATGAGTAGACCACCAGCTCCTTCTCCCTAGTCTTAGTCTGAACACTGTGCTGAAAACTGTCTCCATGAGTGACTCTGCTGGTATCTGAGTATCAGTGGCACAGCTTCCAGCATCACAGCAACATGCAAGCCCCCACAGTATGACAAACTGACAGACACGTGAGGGAATGGCCAAGTGGAAAAGGAAATTAAGAAAGCATTAACATTTACAGTAGCTTCTAAAAGAATAAAGTACCTAGGAATAAATTTAACCATGAAGGTGAAAGACTTATATACAGAAAAGTATAAAACATTACCAGAAGAATTCAGAGAAGGCATTTTGTGTTCATGGATTGGAAGGCTTAATGTAGTTAAGATGTCAATACCACCCAGAGCAATCTATAAATTCAAAGAAATACCCATCAAAATTTCAGCAGCATTCTTTGAAGAAACAGAAAAGCCAATCATCAAATTTTTAATGGAAGGGCAAGGGACGCCGAACAGCTAAAGCAATCTTGAAGAAGAATAAAATAAGTGGACTCACACTTCTGATTTCAAGTCGTACTATAAAGCCACAGTAATTAAAACAGCCTGATATGAATATTGTAACAGACATATATATCAATGGAATAAAACTGAGAGTACAGAAGTAAATCCATACATCTATGGTCAACATATTTTCGACGAGGGTGCTAAGTGTATTCAATGAGGAAGTAAGAGTCTTCAATAAATGGTGCTGGAAAAACCAGATCTTCTGAAGAAGAATGAATCAGCATCTATGCCTCACACAATACACAAAAATCAATTTGAAACGGATCAAGGACCTAAGTGTGAAAATACTCACTGCTGTCAAGTCGATTTCACTCATAGTGACCCTATAGGGCAGAGTAGAACTGTCCCAAAGGGTTTACAAGACTGTAATTCTTTACAGAAGCAGACTGCCACGTTTTTTTCCCAAAAGTGGCTGCTGGGTTCAAACCGCTAACCTTTTGGTTAGCAGCTGAGCACTTTAACCATTGAGCCACCAGGGCTCCAATGCTAAAAAAAAACAAATAAAATTCTTAGAAGAAAACATACAGGCATGGCTGTGGGGCCTAGTTTTTAATGATGGATTATGAGACATGTCAACAAAAGCACAAGCCCCAGAAGAAAATAGATATAGATAAATGGGACCTTACAAAAAATTACAAGCTTTTGTCCATTAAGGGACTTTATCAAAAAAGTGAAAAGATAACCTACAGATTGGGAGAAAATTCGGGGGAATTAAATATCTGATAAAGGTCGAATATCTGAAATTTATAAAATACTTCTACAACTTAATACAAAAAGATAAACAATTCAATCCAAAAATAGGCAAAGGACGTGAACAGACATTTCACCAAAGAGAATATTTAAATGGCCTATGAGCACATGAAAAGATGCTCAATGTCATTAGCCATTAGGGAAATGCAAATCAAATACAATAAGATGCCACCTCACCCCCATATAATGGCAAGAATTTAAAAAAAAAAAGGAAAATGATAGATGTTGGCAAGGCTGTGGAGAAACAGGAACCCTCAGCCATTGCTGGGGGGAATATAAAACGGTACAGCTGTTTTAGAAAACAGATAAGCAGTTCCTCAAAAAGTTGACATAAGAGTACCATATGACACAGGTATTCTGTTCTTAAGTATATACCAGGAGACGTGAAAGTAGCAACGTGAACAGACTCATGTACACCAATGTTCACTGTAGCCCTTTTCACAATAAAAAAGTGGAAACAACGAAAATGTTCATCAACAGATGAATGAATAAACAAATTGTGGTATATACCTACAATGGAATATTACTCAGCCAGAAAGAGAAATGAAGTCCTCATACTTGCCACAACATGGATGAACCTTGAACACATTATGCTAAGCAAAATTAGTCGCTTGCAAAAGGACAAACACTATATGATCTCACTTATATGAAATAAGCAAAAATATACAAACCAAAAATTATTAGTGGTTACCAGGGATGGGAGGGAAGAGGGAAAGGGAAGTTTTTGCTTAGGAGGCACTCAGTTCATATTAATGATGGTGGAATAATTTGTAAAAAGATAGCAGGACATATGAATTGACCTATAACAATAAGTTGATTGAATCAGTAACCAAAAACTATTCATTAAAGAAAACCGCAGCTTCACTCACAGGTGAATTCTACCAAACATTTAAGGAATTGATTTCAATCCTTCTCAAACTCTTCAGAAAAACTCAAGAGGGGGGAACACTTCCTAATTCATTCTATGATGCAGCATTACCCTGATACCAAAGCAATACAAAGACATTGTTTAAGAAAAGAAAACTAGAGACCAATACCCCTTACAGATATAAATGCAAAAATACCCCACAAAATATGAGAAAACCAAATTCAGGAGCATATTAAAAAGAGTATACACCATGACCAAGTGGGATTTATCCCAGGAATGCAAGGGTGGTTTAGCATATGAAAATCAATTTAATACACTAAAGGGAGTGAAACCACATGATCATTTTGATGATGAAGAAAAAAACATCTGACAAAATCAAACACCCTTTCATAATAAAAGCATTCAATAAACCAGGACTAGAAGGGGCCTTTCTCAACGTAATAAAGGCCATATATGAAACACCCACAACTAACATGATAGTTAATGGTGAAAGACTGAAAGCTTTTCCTTTAAAATCAGGAATAAGACAAAGATGTCCACTTTCACCACTTCTATTCAAGATAGCACTAAAAGTTCTATCCAGAAAAATTAGGCAAGAATAAGAAATAAAAGAAATCCAAACTGGAAGCAAAGTAAAACTGTCTCTATTCACACATGACACGATGTTATATCTAGAAAACCCTAAAGAACTCCACACACACACACACACAAAAAAAAAAACCTCTTAAACCTAAAAAATAAATTCACCAGTTAAAAAGTCAGTTGAGTATTTCCATACATAATAACAAACAATCTGAAAACAAAAATTAATTAGACAGAGTTGGAAGCCAACAGGTCACTATAGACCTCCTAGAGCAAAAACCTGAAAAACTAAGGAAAACAGATACAATCGTCAATCCTGGAATGCTAAGCGACAAATGAAGGGAGAAAAAACTCAGCCAAGCACTGAATGGAGTAAGAAACTGACAGAGAACAGAGACTAGGAGAGCTGTGGAATGGAGCTCCCCTACTAGCAAATCCAGCACGGACACGCCATCTTGGACCCCTAAGCCACCAAGAACGGTGGACAGGGAGTACGGGAAGGCAACTTCACGGAGTTCCTAACAGGAGACGGGGCACCCGGTAGCCAGGGATACACACGTGCCTACCCCCACTTCTTTCCTCTGCATGGCCACCAATTCTTTCCGGTGGGCAGCGAATACTTGGACAAAGAGGTTCCGGCTCCTTGCTGCTTAGATTACCCTGCCACCACTGGCCAGTATCTTCAGTGCCATTTTTTTTGCTGCTGTTGTTTTTTTTTACTTCTTTTCTTTCTTTTCTCTCTATAACCTCTTTCCTTTCTTTTCTCCCACCTCGCTGGTACCCTATGCCATCTCCATTCCTTCTGGATGGCTTTGCCATCCCGCTCAGCTGGGAAGCCACTTCCCTGTTCCATGCCATCATGCCAGTGGACTCCCTCAGGGCTTTTTTTTTTTTTTTCAGCTTCTTGACTCTCTACCTCCTTTCCTTTCTTCAAGTGCCGTCTCCGCGACTTTCTGGCAGCTGAGCCACACCGCTTGACTGGGGTACCACCAGCACATAGTTTTCCCAGTCAACGCCGCCAACACCAGTGAACACCCTTGGGGCATTTTCTTTTTCTCGGTTTCTTCTCTACCTTTCTTCCTTTACTTTTTCCTACCCATCTGGACGCGTGTGTCATCTCTGCAGCTTTTTGACGGTCACTGAAACACCACTCAGCTTGGGAGCTTCAGGGACACAGTTTCCCAGTTTATGCCGCAAGGCCAGTGGGCTCCCTCAGGGCATTTTTTTCCCTTTCCTTTTTCTCTTCTCGGTTTCTTGTCTCTACCATCCTTCCATTCCTTTCTTCTGACCACCTGCCCGCATGTGTCATCTACACACACGTCATCTGTGCAACACAATTTGGCTGGGGAGCCACCAGCACATAGCTTCCCCAGTCTGCGCCACCACGTCAGTGGGCACACAAAGGATATTTTTCCTTCCTTTTTTTCCCTCAGTTTCTTCACACTCTCTACCTTCCTTACCGTTCTCCTAACCACCTAGCCACATGTACCATCTCCACCACTTTTTGATGAGCTGTGACATACCACTTGGATGGGGAGCCACCAGCACACAGCTTCCCTGGTCTGTACTGCCAGACCACTGGGCTTCCTTGGGAAATTTTTTTTTTCCTTTTACTTTTTATTGTGCTTTAAGTGAAAGTTTACCAATCATGTCAGTCTCTCATACAAAAATTTAAACACACCCCATATACACTCCTAGCTGCTATCCCCCAAATGAGACAGCACACTCCCTCTCTCCACTCTGTGTTTCCGTGTCCATTCAGCTAGCTGCTGTTCCTCCCTGCCTTCTCATCTCCCCTCCAGACAGGAGCCGCCCACATAGTCTAATGTGTCTACTTGATCCAGGAAGCTCACTCCTTACCAGCATTATTTTCAATCCCACAGTCCAGTCCAATTCCTGTCTGAACAGTTGGCTTTGGGAATGGTTCCTGACTTTGACAAACAGAAGGTCGGGAGACCATGACCTCAGGGGTCCTTCCAGTCTCAGTCAGACCATTGAGTTAGGTCTTTTGACGAGAATTTGAGGTTTGCATCCCACTACTCTCCTGCTCCCTCAGGGGTTCTCTGTTGTGTTCCCTGTCAGGGCAGTCATCGGTTGTAGCCGGACACCATCTAGTTTTTCTTGTCTCAGGTGGATATAGTCTCTGATTTATGTGGCCCTCTCTGTCACCTGGGCTCACAATTACTTGTGTCTTCGGTGCTTTTCATTCTCCTTTACTCCAGGTGGGTTGAGACCAACTGATGCATATTATATGGCCTATTCCTAGTGTTTAAGACTCCAGACACCACTCTCCAAAGTAAGATGCAGAATGTTTTCATAAGACATTTTATTATGCCAATTGACCTAGATGTCCCCTGAAACCATGGTCCCCAAGCCCCCGCCCCTACTACTCCAGCCCTCAAACAGTTCAGTTCATTGAAGAAATTTCTTTCCTTTTGGTTTAGTCCAGTTGTGCTGACCTCATCTGTATTGTGTGTTGTCTTTCTCTTAACCTAAAATAGCTCGTCTACTATTTCATTAGTGAATACCTCTCTCCTTCCCACCCTCCCCACTCTTGTAACCATCAAAGAATATTTTCTTCTCTGTTTAAACCGTTTCTCGAGTTCTTATAATGGTGGTCTCGTACGATATTTGTCCTTTTGCAACTAATTTCACTCACCATAATGCCTTCTAGAGTCCTCCATGTTAAGAAATGTTTCACGGATTCATCGTTGTTCTTTGTCGATGCATAGTATTCCATTATGTGACTATACCATAATTTATCCATTCATCCGTTGATGGGTACCTTGGTTGCTTCCATCTTTTTGCCACGGTAAACAGCGCTGCATCGAACATTGATGTGCACATATCTGTTCATGTAAAGGCTCTTATTTCTCTACAATATATCCCAAGGAGTTGGATTGCTAGATCTTATGGTACTTCTATGTCTAGCTTTTTAAGGAATTGCCAAATCGATTTCCAAAGTGGTTGTACTATTTTACATTCCCACCAGCAGTGTATAAGTGTTCCAGTCTCTTCACAACCTCTCCAACATATATTATTTTGTTTTTTGGATTAATGCCAGCATTGTTGGAGTGAGAGGGAATCTCATTGTAGTTTTGATTTGCCTTTAAAGGCTAATGATCATGAGTATTTCCTCATGTATCTGTTAGCTACCTGAATCTCATCTTTAATGAAGTGCCTGTTCATATCAATTGCCCATTTATTAACTGCATCGTCTTTTTAACATTGAGATTTTTTACTATCATGTAGATGTTAGAGTTCAGGCATTGTTCGGAAATGTCATACCTAAAAACTTTTTTCCAGTCTGAAGGTCATTTCTTTACTCTTTTGGTGAAGTCTTTGGATGAGCATAGGTGTTTGACTTTTAGAAGCCCCTAGTTATCCCATTTCTCTTCTGGTGTTTGTGAATTGTTACTCATGTTTTATATACGGTTTATGCCATGTATTAGGGCTCCTAGCATTGTCCCTATTTTCTCTTCCATGATCATTATTGTTTTAGATTCTATATTTAGGTCTTTGATCCATTTTGAGTTAGTTTTTGTGCATGGTGTGAGGTATGGGTCTTGTTTCATTTTTTTGCAGATGGATATCCAGTTGCACCAGCACCATTTGTTAAAGAGGCTGTCTTTTCCCCCATTTAATAGACTTTGGGCCTTTGTCAAATATCAGCTGCTCACATGCGGATGGGTTTATGTCTGGATTCTCAGTTGTATTCCGGTGGTCTATGTATCTGTTGTTATACCACTACCAGGCTGTTTGACTACTGTGGCTATATAACAGGTTCTAAAATCAGGTAGTGTGAGGTCTCCCACTTTGTTCTTTTTCAGTAATGCTTTACTTATCCAGGGCCTCTTTCCCTTCCATATGAAATTGGTGATTTGTTTCTGCATTGGAATTTGGATCAGAATTGTACAGTATCTATGATCACTTTTGGTAGAAAAGGCATTTTTACAAGGCTAAGTCTTCCCATCCATGATCAAGGTATGTTTTTCCACTTATGTTAGCCTCTTTTGACTTCTTGCAGTACTGTCTTGCAGTTTTCATTGTATATGTCTTTTGTGTCTCTGGTAAGATTTATTCCTAAGTATTTTAACTTCTCAGGGGCTGCTGTAAATGATATTGATTTGGTGATTTCCTCTTCGATGTTCTCTCTGTTGATGTATAGGAATCCAACTGATTTTTGCTGAACTCTTCTTAGTTTCAGTAGTTTTCTTGAAGATTCTTTAGGGTTTTCTGTGTATAACATCATGTCATCTGCAAATAGAGGTATTTTTATTTTTTCCTTGCCAATCTAGATGTCCTTTATTTCTTTATCTAGCCTAAATGCTCTGACTAGGACCTCCAGCACAATGTTGAATAAAAGTGGTGATAAAGGGTATCCTTGTCTGGTTCCTGATCTCAAGGGGAATGCTTTTAGGCTCTCTCCATTTAGGATGATGTTGGCTGTTGGCTTTGTGTAAGTGCCCTTTTTTATGCTGAGGAATTTTCCTTCTGCTCCTATTTTATTGATAGTTCTCATCAGGAATGGGTATTGAACTTTGTCAAATGCCTTTTCTGCATCAATTCATAAGATCATGTGTTTCTTGTCCTTTGTTTGTTTTATTTATACAAAATTTTCTGCCAACAAATCTTCAACAATTCTCCCTGTACTTCCTGTTATCCCTCCCTGTTCTGGTACTCCAATCATTCATAGGTTATTTCTCTTGATAGAATCCCATATGATACTTAGGGTTTCTTCATTTTTTTAATTATATTTCTTCGAATATATTGCTGCCAAGTGTTTTATCTTCAGTCTCACTAATTCTGCCTTCCACTTGCTCAATTCTGCTCCTTTGACTTTCTACTGAGTTGTCTAATTCTGTAATTTTATTGTTAATCTTCTGAATTTCCGATTGCTGCCTCTCTATGAATTCTTGCAGCCTATTAAATTTTTTACTGTGTTCTTGAATAACGTTTTTAAATTCTTCAACAATCATCTTATCTGTGTGTTCCTTGGCTTGTTCTGCGTTTCACCTGATCTCCTTCCTGGTCTCGTTCCTGATGTCTTGAAGAGTTCTATATATTAATTTTTTATATTCTCTATCTGGTAATTACAGGAATACACCTTCATCTGGAAGATTCCTTCATTCTTTGTTTTGAGAGCTTGTTAAAGTGATCATGGTCTGCTTCTTTATGTGATTTGATATCGACTGTTGTCTCCGAGCTATCTGTAAGTTATTGTATTGGTTTATGTTTGCTTACTGTATCCTCACTTCTTGCTTTGCTTTGTTTTGATGTGCCCAAATAGGCTGCTTGAGTGCGCTAGCTTGATTATTTTCACCTTTGAATCTCTAACATCCTGTCACTGGATGGCTAGAGCTGTTATCAGGTATATCAGCCTAGGAGTCCATTAACTTTTCTTGTATGGATTCAGCTCAGGTGTCCATACAGGTGGTCATCAAGTGTGTGGTACAGGCTCTGTCCTACAGTCTTAAAGGGGCGGGGCAATTGGTGTAGGTACAGGTATCTGGTTGCAGCAGGTGGTCACACTCTGAACAAGGCAGAGGGTTGACAACCATCCCTTGAGTGTCTGTGATAAAAGCATGTCCCTGTTCCCTAGAGTGCACAGGTGGGTGGGTTCTGCAGCTGGACCATGGGCACCCAATGCTTTCGGTTTTAAGGACTGGAAGGTACCCCTTATCCTTGGAACCCCGTCACAAGTGGCTAGGTGACATGGGTGGAGCCACTAGTCCTTATGCCTCTGATGTGGGTAGGTGAGGACCCTGCTTAACAGGCAAAGAGGGGTCAAACATCAAACACCCACCTCTCCACCACACAGCTGATACAGTTGCAGTCTGCCAACAAAGGCCTATTCTCCATGCAGGGGCAAAAGGTATTCCACATCCATGGACCATTTGTGCCTGGACAAGAGCCACTTCTGTCCTGAGCTCCCCAGCTTAGTGGAGCTGACAGGTTATCTTTTCCCCCAATTGTGAATTTATTCCTTTTCCAAGGCCAGGAGAATGGCTCAGGATGCACAGCAGGACCTATCTACCTCCAGGGAAACAGGCAGCCACTGAAACCAGGTTAGGGGCTCGGGCTGTGGTAAAATATACGCAAGTACTTAGCTTTTGCCTAGAGTGCCATTTTTCTCTGGTTCCGGAGATGTGAGTAGGCTGTGCGGCTCACTGTCTCTCCCTAAGGAAACCACCTCTGGAACACTGCCAGCAGCCCTGCTGCGGTCGCTCCAGGGAATGGTGCCTGAGGGTTCCCGGCAATTCAGGTCCAGCAACTCCTTGTTAGTTCTGAGCCATCTCTCCCTCCCCCTGCCGCTCAGTCCGTTTTCTAACTTTCCCTTTGACGTTTAGGGCTCCTAGCTTGACAAAAATATAATTGTTTTACTTGTTTTTCCGGGTCTTTGTTGTAAGAGGGACCACCGGAAGCATCTGACTACTCTGCCAACTTGGTCCCGCCCCCTCCCTAGGGGAATTCTGTTTTTTTTTCCTGTTTCTTGTCTCTCTTTCTACATTATTTCCACTTCTTACCCCCAACACCTGGCTGCGTGTGCCATTTTTTCTTTTGGTTTATTATCTCTCTCTCCCATCCGTCCTTTTCTTTCTCCCATCTACCGAGTCACGTATATCAAATCCACCCCTTCTTGATGCAACCAAAAAAACCAAACCTGTTGCTATCGAGTTGACTCCGACTCATAGCGACCCTATAGGACAGAGTAGAACTGCCCCATAGAGGTTCCAAGGAGCGCCTGGTGGATGTGAACTGCCAACCTTCAGGTTAGTAGATGTAGCACTTAACCACTACACCACCAGGGTTTTCCCCCTTCTTAATGGGCTGTGTCAAACCACCCGTCTAGAAAGCCACCAGCACACGGCTTCCCCAGGTCTGCACCACTCCACTGACAAGCTCCCACAACACCATTTTTTTACTTCGTGTCTGTTTTCCCTTATTTTTGTCTTCCACTGCTGTCTTCTTTTCCACATCCACTTAGGTCCACACATGACATCATCCCCCTTCCCTCCTGCCTAACTGCACCAGTCACTGAGCACTGCATACCCAAGTGACACAGACGCAGACCACTGGATCTCGTCCCATAGGTCCCAGCACACACTGCAAAGAACTCATTCCCCACCCCTCCCCCTCTACTGGGCCTGTCATGCTACACCATAGCTGAACAACTAAGTCTGCCCATCTGGACAAGGTACTGAGAAGTACCGTGCCCACAGATGAACAACAACAAAGAACATCCAGACTGCGTGGCAAGACATAGCCAAATAAAACAGAAACATAGGACGAAATAAATCTACAACCAATAAACATAGAATATAATTCCCAAAAGTCCCAAAGACAACAGACAATATAAAACATAATGAAAGGACAGGATGGCTCTAAAAAGCATCCGAATTAAATAGCACATGACCATCCAGTAGAAGAAAAGGCACCGGATGTACCTAAAAGGGCATTCAAAACTCTAACAAGTCAGGGCTCTCCACAAGATAAAGGAAAACACAGACAAAAATAAGGAAAAAATAGACAAAATGATGGAAAATACGAAGAGAAAACAATGGAAGAGTTCGAGAAAAGTAATACAGGAACAAAATGTCAAAATAAATGAACAACTAGAAAATACAAAAACAGCAGTTAGAAATTCAAAAGATAAACAAGATTTCAGAAATGGACAGCACCAGAAAAGGTTTTAAGAGAAAACCTGAAACAGTGGAAGACAAGATCAGTGATATTGAAGACAAATACTTGGCTACGACTTAGTGGAAAAATCAGAAAAAAGAATGAAGAAAATTGAAGAAACCCTGATAACAATGTGAGATATAATCAAAAGAAAAATCTGCATATACTGGAGTTTAGGAAAAAGAGAAGAAAACAGAGAAGATCATTGAAGATTTGCTGACAGACAACTTCCCTAATATCATGAAAGATGAAAAGCTGACCATCCAAGAAGCCCAACAAACCCCATATAGGATAGACCCCAAAAGAAAATCATCAAAGCATATTATAATCTCATTTTCTAAAACCACAGACAAAGAAGCAATCCTGAAAGCAGCTCAAGAAAAACAAAAGTCACATAAGAAGGGGAAGCAATAAGACAAAACTCTGATTACTTGGCAGAAACCACGCAGGCAAGAAAGCAATGGGATGATATATAAAACCCTGAAAGGAAAAAAATTGCCAGCCAAGAATAATATATCCTGTAAAACTCTTGCTTAAATATGATGGCAAAATTAGGACATTTCCAGATAAAGAGAAATTAAGGAATATGTAAAAACCAAACCAAACTTACAAGAATTATTAAAGAGAGTACTTCAGTTAGAGAACCAACATCAGACAACGCCCTGAATCTACGAAGCAAGACCACAACAGCCAGATACCAACCGATGGTAAAACAAAACTAAAAAATTTACAACACAGAACCAGAGTGGTCAATCTGTAAATGACAACAATGTCAGAACAATAAAAGGGGGAAGAAACGGTGTAGGTATAGAACTTACAAATGGAAAGGAACTCAAGGCAATATCAAGTAAAAAACAACTGGTTTAAACTTAGGAAGATAGGGGTAAATTTCAAGGTATCCACAAAGAAAGTTAACAAACTTGCTCATCAAAATAAAGAAGAAAAACCAAGTCTCAAAAAACACAAAATCTACAAACACGAAAGAAACAAACAAAAAATACAAAAAAAAGGAATTCAGCACAGGAGAATAAGAGGAACAAAGAAAACACAAGCATCACAAAAGAAAAAAAAAAGGCAACACAAAATGACAGCAATAAACTCACACCTATCAGTAATCGCACTGAATGTAAATGGCTTAAATGCACCCATAAAGAGACAGAGAGTAACAGAATGGAAAACAAAACAGGACCCAACAATATGCTGTCAACAAGAGACACACATTAGAAACAAAGACACAAATATATTAAAAATCAAAGGATGGAAAAAAATATATCAAACAAACAGCAACCAAAAAGAGCAATGGCAGCAGTATTAATCTCAGATAAAATAGACTTTAAAACAAAATTCACCATAAAAGACAAGGAAGAACATTACATAATCCACCGTGAGGACACAGCCACAATAAATACCTACGCACACAATGACAGGGCTCCTAAATAAACTCTAAGAGCACTGAAAAGAGAAACTGACAGTTCCACAATAATAGCAGGAGACTCCAACACTCAGTAAGGACAGAACATCTAGAAAGAAATTCAACAAAGATACAGAAGATCTAAAGGCCAAATCAACCAACTTGACCTCACAGACATACCTAGAAAACTCCACCCAACAGCAACAAAGTTCCAACACACATGGAACGCTTTCCAGATTAGACCACATTTTAGGCCAAAAAGCAACCCTCTACAAAATCCAAAACACTGAGATAATACAAAGTATCTTCTCTGATCACACCACCATCAAAGTAGAAATTAATAACAGGAAGAACAAGAAAAAAAAAAATCAAATACATGGAAACTGAATAACACCTCGCTTAAAAACCACTGGGTAACACAAGAAATCAAAGACAGAGTCAAAAAACTCCTAGAATGAACATACATCATACCAAAGCCTTTGGGACACACCAAAGGCATTGCTTAGAGGTCAATTTATAGCAACAGAAGCACACATCCTAAAAGAAGGGGGACAAGATCAAAACATTAGCTATACAACTCAGAGAAATAGACAACAGCAAAAGAAGCCCACAGCCACCAGAAGAAAGGAATAATAAAGATCAGATCAGAAAAAAATGAAATAGATAACAGAAAAACAATAGAAAGAGTCAACAAAACCAAAGGTTGCTTCTTTGGAAGGATCAATGAAATTGACAAACCATTAGCCAAATTGACAAAATAAAAATAGGAGAGGACACAAATAACCCAAATAAGAAATGAAATGGGGGACAAAATAACTCACGACATGGACGGATCTGGAGAACATTATGCTGAGTGAAATAAGTCAATCACAGAAGGACGAATATTGTATGAGACTACTATTTATTATAAAAACTCATGAAAAGGTTTACATGCAAAAAGAAACAATCTTTGCTGGTTACAAGGGGGGGCAGAAAGGGATACTAAATAGACAATAGATAAGTGGTAACTCTAGTGAAGGGATACACAGTACACAATAGGAAAGCTAGCACAACTTGACCACGGCAAGATCATGGAAGCTCTGTAGACACATCCAAACTCCTTGAGGGTCCAAATTACTGGGCTGAGGGCTGGGGACCAAAGTCCCTGGGAACATCTAGTTCAATTGGCATAATATAGTTTATAAAGAAAATGTTCTACATTCTACTTTGGTGTGTAGCTTCCGGAGTCTTAAAAGCTTGTGAGTGGCCATCTAAGATACTCTACGGGTCTCACCACGTCTGGAGCACGAGAGAATGAAGAAAACCAAAGACACAAGGGAAAGATCAGTCCAAAGAACTAGTGGACCACAAGCACCACAGCCTCCACCAGAGTCCAACACAACTACATGGTGCCCGGCCACCAATATCAACTGCTGACAGGGATCACAACAGAGGGTCCCAGACAGAGGTGGAGGAAAACGTAGAACAAAATTCTAACTCACACAGAAAAACAGGCTTACTGGTCTGACAGAGACTGAAGAAACCCCAATAGTATGGCCCCTGGACTCCCTTTTAACTCAGTACTGAAGTCACTCCTGAATTTCACCCTTCAGCCAAAGACCGTTGCTGCTGCTGCTGTTGTTGTTGTTACTGTTAGGTGCTATCAACTAGGTTCTGACTCACAGTGACCCTATAGGACAGAGTACAACTGCCCCGTCGGGATTCCAAGGAGAGGCTGGTGGATTTGAACTGCCGACCTTTTGGTAAGCAGCCAAGCTCTTAACCACTACACCACTAGGGCTCCAGCCAAAGATCAGACTAGACAGGCCCATAAAACAAAATAAGACTAAATGGCACACCAGCCCAGGGGCAAGGACAAGAAGGCAGAAGGGAATACAAAAGCCGGTATCGGTGAAACCAAGGTCAAGAAGGGAAGGGTATTGACATGTCGTGGAGGTGGTAACCAATGTCATGAAACGATATGTGTATTAATTGTTTAATGAGAAATTAAAAAATTAAAACAATTCAATTTACAATATCGGTAAAGAATAAAATACTTAGTAATAAATTTAACCAAGCCAGAGCAAAACTTATATACACTAAAAACTACACTGTGGAAAGAAAATGAAGAAGGCCTAAATAAATGGTAAGACATCCCTTGTCCATAACTGAAAGACTTATTATTTTTAAGATGACAATACTACCCAAAGTGATATAGTTTCAATACAATCCCTACCAAAACCCCAACAGATTTTTTACAAAAACAGGAAAACCACAGCCTAAAATTAATAAGAAATTTCAAGGGACATAGAATAACCAATTTTTAAAAAGAGGAACAAAGTTGGAGGAGTCTTACTTCCTGATTTCAAAACTTATTACAAAGCTACAGTGACAAAACATTGGTATAAGGACATACCTATAAACCAATGGAATATAAATGATAGCCCATAAACAAACCCTTATATCTGTGGTCAGTTGATTTTGAGAAGGATCCCAAGACCACTGAATGGGTAAACAACAGCTCTTAACAAATGGTGGTGTAAAAACTGGATGTTGTTGCTGTTGAGGTGTCACTGAGTTGCTTCAGACTCATAGCGATGCTATATACAACAGAACGAAACACTGCCCAGTCCTGTGCCATCCTCACAATCGTTATTATGCTTGGGCACCACTGATGCAGCCACTGTGTCAATCCACGTTGTTGAGGGTCTTCCTCTTTTTCGCTGACCCTCTACTTTACCAAGCATGATGTCCTTCTCCAGGGACAGATCCCTTCTGATAACACGTCCAAAGTATGTGAGACGTAGTTTCACCATCCTTGCTTCTAAGGAGCATTCTGGCTGTACTTCTTCCAAGACAGGTTTGTTCGTTCTTTTGGCAGTTCATGGTATATTCAATATTCTTCACCAACACCATTATTCAAAGGCATCAATTCTTTTTCAGTCATCCTTATTCACTGTCCAGCTTTCTCATGCATATAAATTGACTGAAAACATCATGGCTTGGTTCGTGTGCAAGTCTAGTCTTCAAGGTGACATCTTTGATTTTTAACACCTTAAAGAGGTCTTTTGCAGATTTGCCGAGAGCAATGAATTCTTTGATTTCTTGACAGCTGCTTCCATGGGTGTCGATTGTGGATCTAAGTAAAATGAAATTCTTGACAACTTCAAAACTAGATAGCCACATGCAAAAGAATGAAACTGGACCCTTAGCATTATACCATATAGAAAAAGTAACCCAAAATTGATGCAAGACCTAAATAGAAGAACTAAAACTACAAAACACTTAAAAATAAGCATAGAGGCAAATCTGCATGGCCTTGGAGTTGCCAACTGTTTCTTAGATACGATATCAAAAAGCACAGGTCAAAAAAAGAATACGTAAATTGGACTTCATCAATATTAAAAACACTACCATGAAAATGGAAAGACAACCTACAGAATGGAATATCTGCAAAGCATATTATTTATTAAGGGTTCAATATCCAGAATAACGAACTCCTACAACTCAACAAAATAAAAGCTAAACCACTCAATTAAAAAATGGGCCAAAGACTGTAACACATTTTTCCAAAGAAAGCATACAAATGGCCAATAAGCCCGTGAAAGGATGCTCAACATCATTAAAAAACCCACCACCACCAAAAAAACAAGGAAAATATTAGTTCAAGAGACAAAAGGGCCACATAAACCAGGGACTCCGTCAGCCTGAGACCAAAAATACTAGATGGCACCCGGCTACCACCAATGACCGCCCTGACAAGGAACACAACAGAGAGTCCCTGATGGAGCAGGAAAAAAGTATGGTGCAAAACCCAAATTCATGTAAAAAGACCAGACTTAATGGTCTGACCGAGACTAGACGAATCCCAGAGGACATGGCCCCTGGACTCTCGGTTAACCCAGAACTAAAACCATTCCCGGAGCCAACTCTTCAGACAAAGATTAGGCTGGACTATAGAACATAAAATAATACATGTTAAGAGTGTGCTTCTTAGTTCAAGTAGTTACAAGAGATTAGATGGATAGCACCTATCCAATGGCGGGGTGAGAAGGCAGAAAAGGACAGAAGCTGGGTGAATGGACATGGGAAACCCAGGGTGGAAAGGGTTGCATAACAATATCTGTATAGATTTTTGAATGGGAAATTAACTTGAACTATAAACTTTCACCTAAAGCACAATTTAAAAAACAACAAAAAAATCCACTACCGTCAAGTTGATTCCCACTAAAAGTGCAAATCAAAACCACAATGAGATATGCCCCCACACTTACTAAAACCAAAAACCATACCCATTGCTGTCCAGCCACTTCCTACTCATGGTGACCCCACAGTGTGTCAGAACAGAACTGCACTACGCACTACATACCTACTAAAAAAAAATTTTTTTTAGAATGGTAATAATAAAATAAAAAATAAAATACAAGCACTCGTAAGGATGTGGAGAAATTAGAATCCTCATCTATTGCTACAGGGAATGTAAAATGGTATAGACCCTGCGGAAATCAGTTGGGCAATTCCTCAAAAAGTTAAACACAAAATTACCATATGATCCAGCAATTCCACCTCTAAGTACATAACCAAAAAAATTGAAAACTGGAATTCAGATTCTTATACACTAATGTTCATTGCACCATTATTCACAATAGCCAAAAGATGTAAACCACCTAAGTGTCCATCAGATGAATAAACAAAATGTGATATATGCATAGAAAAGAATATTATCTATCCATAGAATAAATGAAGTTCCAATACATGCTACAACATGAATGAACCTCGAAAGCATTATGTTAAGTGACATAAGCCAGACATGAAAGGACAAATATTGTATAATTCCTCTTATATGAAATGTCTAGAATAGGCAAATATATAGAGACAGAATATAGATTAGAGGTCACCAGGGACTGTGGGAGGAGAAAATGGGGGGTTACTGCCTAATGGGTTCAGACTTTCTGTTGAGGTGATGAAAAATTTTGGAAATAGATAGTGGTGAGGGTTGTATAACACTGTGAATGTAATTAATGCCACTGAACTGTATACTTTAAAATTGTTAAAATGTCATATTTTATGTTATATGAATTTTACCACAACAAAAAAATTTTTCAGCTGCAAAAAAAGTATGCGCATCGAAAGATACCATTAAAAAAATGAATAGGCAAGTCACAGACCAGGAAAAATTATGTGAATGAAGTACATATATCTGACAGAGGACTCACATCAAGAATACATAAATCGAAAAACCAAACCCGCTACCGTCAAGTCGATTCAGACTCAAAGTGACCCTACAGGACAGGGTAGAACTGCCCCATAGGATTTCCAAGGCTGTAATCTTTATGGAAGCAGACTGCCATATCTTTCTCCCGCAGAGTGGCTGGTGGGTTCAAGCCACCAACCTTCTGGTTAGCAGCTGAGCTCTTAACCGCGGTGCCACCAGGGCTCCGAAACACCAAATAGGGATGAAGAAGTGCAGGAATAAATGTATGAGTTTCCTAGGGATGCCGTAACAAAGTACCACAAAGTGTGTGGCTTTAAACAACAGATATTTATTGTCTCACAATTCTGGAGGCTTCTAGTCCAAAGTCAGGGTGTTGGCAGGGACATGTTCTCTCTGAAGGCTCTAGGGGAAGGTTCTTTCTTGTCTTTCTCAGTCTGGGAGCCCCAGATATTCCTTGCCTTGCAGATGCATCTTCACGTAGCTGTGGTCCCTCTGTGCCTCTCCTTTTTTATAAGGATACCACTCAAATTGGATTAGGACCCACCCTACTCCAGTAAGACCTCATGTTAACACATAACATCTTCAAAGAACCTATTGCCAAATAATTTCACATTCCCAGTTGGCAGACGTGGGGGTTGGGGTAGGGATTGAGCATATCTTTTTGAAGAACATAATTCAATCCATAACAACGAATAAAGCTGCTTTAAAAAAAAAACACACACAACTAGATGGTGTCCGGCTACCACCACCGACTGCTCTGACAGGGATCACAATAGAGGGTCCTGGACAGAGCAGGAGAAAATGTAGAACAAAATTCTAACACACACACAAAAGATCAGACTTACTGGTCTGACAGAGACTGGAGAAACCCTGAGAGTGTGGCCCACGGACACCCTTTTAGCTCAGTACTGAAGTCACTCCTGAGGTTCACCCTTCAGCCAAATATTAGACAGGCCCATAAAACAAAGCAAGCTTAAAAGTGCATACCAGCCCAGCGGCAAGGACTAGAAGGCAGGAGGGGACAGGAAAGCTGGTAACAGGGAACCCAAGGTCAAGAACAGAGAGTGCTGACATGTCATGGGCTTGGTAGCCAATGTCAAAAACAATATGTGTGTACTAATTGTTTAATGAGAAGCTCATTTGTTCTGTAACCTTCATCTAAAGTACAATTTTAAAAAAAGCAGTGACCTGATGAACTTCTATACTCTGCCCACCCCGAGTCCATAAACAACAAAGAATTACTGACTCAAGGAAAAAAGTCAAGAAACCACAACAGAAACCTAACATTCAGACTCAGGCATGGCTAGGGGAGGGGGCACCCAGGAAAGACACCCTGGATATTTATAGATAAAGCTCCCAAGACGAGCCGGTTTCTTAAAAAGTGGACTTTGTAAAAGCCAACCAGTGTTTCAGCGTGCCAGAAGCAACAGGTGCAGTCACGGGCAGATCTTGGGGTAGATACAGAGAATCACAGGAAGTCGACCGTGAGACAGACACAGCTTAGGGGAGGAACTGAAGGGATGTATGAACAGCCGATAACTTACTGTATGAATAAAATATATTTTCAAGCATATCTAAGTTTCTAACTTTAAAAACTTTTAAAAGGAAAATGGCTATAGCCAAAATAAAATATGAAGCTGGGTCAATGGCGTAAGGTGGAGTCTCCTCCTATACACTTAGGGATGGAGGAGGCATATAGATTCAAAACAAACCTAAGAACCTAAGTGTCCATCAACAGATAAATGCATAAACAAAATGTGGTACATAATACAATAGAATACTATGCAGCCATAAAGAATGATGAGTCCTTGGAACATCTTATAACATAGATGGATCTGAAGGACATTATGCTGAGTGGAATAAGTCAATCACAAAAGGACAAATACTGTATAACTGCATTTTTTTTTTTTAATTTTTATTGTGCTTTAAGTGAAAGTTTGCAAAGTCAGTCTCTCATACAAAAATTTATATACACCTTTTTTATACACCTAGTTGCTCTCCCCCTAATGAGACAGCACACTCCTCCTTTCCACTCTCTATTTTCGTGTCCATTCAGCCAGCTTCTGACCCCCTCTGCCCCCTCATCTCCCCTCCAGACAGCAGCTGCCCACATAGTCTCATGTGTCTACTTGATCCGAGAAGCTCAGTCCTCACCAGTACCATTTGCTACCCCATCCCACTGCCCCCTGCCATCTAGTCGATTCCAACTCATAGCGGCCCTATAGGACAGAGTAGAACTGCCCCACAGAGTTTCCAAGGGGAGCCTGGCGGATTTGAACTGCAGACCTCTTGGATAGCAGCCGTAGCACTTAACCACTATGTCACCAGGGTTTCCTGCTATCCCATAGTCCAGTCTAATCCCACTGAAGATTTGGCTTTGGGAATGGTTCCTGTCTGGGGCTAACAGAAGGCCTGGGGACCATGACCTCTGGGGTCCTCCTAGTCTCAGACAGACCATTAAGTCAGGTCTTTTTGCAAGAACTTGAGGTCTGCATCCCACTGATCTCCTGCTACCTCAGGGGTTTTCTGTTGTGTTCCCTGTCAGGGCAGTCTTCAGTTGTAGCCGGGCACCATCTAGTTCTTCTGGTCTCAGGTTGATGTCGACTCTGCTTTATGTGGCCCTTTCTGCCTCTTGGGCTCAAAATTACCTTGTGTCTTTGGTGTTCTTCATTCTCCTTTGCTCCAGGTGACTTGAGACCAATTGATGCATCTTAGATGGCCACTTGCTAGAGCTTAAGACCCCAGACACCACCCTCCAAAGCAGGATGCAGAATGTTTTCTTAATAGATTTTATTATGCCAATTGACCTAGATGTTCCCTGAAACCATGGTCCCCAAACCCCCACCCCTGCTATGCTGGCCTTCGCAGTGTTCAGTTTATTCAGGAAACTCCTTTGCTTTTGGTTTAGTCCAGTTCCGCTGACCTCTTCTGTACTGTTGTCTTTCCCTTCACCTAAAATAGTTGTCTACTATCTAATTAGTGAATACCCCTCTCCCTCCCTCCCCACTCTCGTAACCATCAAGGAATATTTTCTTCTCTGTTTAAACTATTTCTCGAGTTCTTATGATAGTGATTTCATACAGTATTTGTCCTTCTGCAGCTAATTTCACTCAGCATAATGCCTTCCAGGTTCCTCCATGTTATGAAATGTTTCACAGATTCATCATTGTTCTTTGTCAATGCATAGTATTTCATTGGATGAATATGCCATAATTTATTTATCCATTCATCCGTTGATGGGTACCTTGGTTGCTTCCACCTTTTTGCTATTGTAAACAGTGCTGCAATGAACATGGGTGTGCATATATCTGTTCATGTAAAGGCTCTTATTTCTCTAGGATATGTTCCAAGGAGTGGGAGTGCTGGAACATATGGTAGTTCTATTTCTAGCTTTTTAAGGAAGCACCAAATCGATTTCCAAAGTGGTTGTACCATTTGACATTCCCATCAGCAGGGCAGAAGTGTTCCAGTCTTTCCACAACCTCTCCAACGTTTATTATTTTGTGTTTTTTGGATTAACGTCAGCCTTGTTGGAGATGGAATCTCCTTGTAGTTTTGATTTGTATTTCTCTAATGGCTAATGATCATAAGCATTTCCTCATGTATCTGTTAGCTACCTGAATGCCTTCTTTAGTGAAGTGCCTGTTCATATCCTTTGTCCATTTTTTTAATTGGAACATTTGTGTTCTTGTAGTTGAGTTTTTGCAGTATCACATAGATTTTAGAGAACAGACGCTGATTGGAAAAGTCATAGCTAAAAACTTTTTCCTTGTCTGTAGGTAATCTTTTTACTCTTTTGGTGAAGTCTTTGGATGAGCCTGGGTGTTTGATTTTTAGGAGCTCCCAGTTATCTAGTTTCTCTTCTGGTGTTTGTGCACTGTTAGTCATGTTTTGTATGCTGTTTATGCCATGTATTAGGGCTCCTAGCATTGTCCCTATTTTTTCTTCCATAATCTTTATCATTTTAAGATTTTATATTTAGGTCTTTGGTCCATTTTGAGTCAGTTTTTGTGCATGGTGTGAAGTATAGGTCTTGTTTCATTTTTTTGCAGATGGATATCCAGTTATGCCAGCACCATTTGTTAAAGAGACTGTCTTTTCCCCCATTTAACTGACATTGGGCCTTTGTTAAATATCAGCTGCTCGTATGTGGATGGATTTAGGTCTGGATTCTCAATTCTGTTCCATTGGTCTATGTATCCGTTGTTGTACCAGTGCCAGGCTGTTTTGACTACTGTGGCAGTATAATAAGTTCTAAAATCAGGTAGAGTGAGGCCTCCCACTTTGTGCTTCTTTTTCAGTAATGCTTTATTTACTTGTGATTGCACTTTCATAGAAAGACAAGAATAGGTGAATCCACAGAGACCAAGGCTCACTGGTGGTACAAAGGAGGGGTGCAGGGAGTCATTCTCTAGATAGTAGACACTTATTATTTTTGATGATGAGAAACATAACATCAAATATAGGTGAAGTGTACACAGCCTGACCAAGGTAAATGATGTCACTAAGACACACAAAAGAAAATATGACCTTTTACTAATTGCTAGGGCATATATAATTTTGCAACACCACCAACAACCAAAAAATATATGTGTCGGTATATATGTATGTATGCATATATGTATATATATATGCATGTATGTGTGTGCATGCATATATATTCATATATGCAATAATGTACCTGGGGGCACTGTTACAGATACTTTTTAGACATAATCAAATACCTCACGGGATTGGTTTTCTGGGCTTGAAGGTCTAGGACCACAGTCTTGCAAGACAACTCAGTCGACTGGCATAATATAGTTTATGAAGTTTGTGTTCTACATCCAAGTCTGGTGAGTAGTGTCTGGGGTCTTAAAACCTTGCGAGTGGCCATCTAAGATACAACTATTGGTCTCTCCTCATCCAGAACAAAAGAGAAAGAAGTAAATCCAAGACTCAGAGAAAAAACTAGACTACAGGACTGTCTATACAAACCACAGCTTCATCTACCCTGAGAAGCTACCACTACCGATCGTTCTCCAATAGATGGATTTTGATATGTTGGGAGAAAAATGTTGAACAAAACCTCAAATTCTTAAAAACATCCACAATTGCTAGGTTGGTTAAGACCAGGGGACTCCTCCTGACTAGTGTCCTGAGATACTCTTTAAACCTTACACTGAAACTATTCCACTTGAGGTCAGCTTTTAGCTAAATAACATTGGCTCACAAAATAAAGAATATCACCTGTGAGTACTGCGACTCCTTTAAAAAATCATCTATTTGAGACCAAACAGTCAACAATTACTTTAAAACAAAGATGAGAATGTAAGGGGACAGGGAAACCAGATTAATGAAAATGAAAAAACCAGAACAGAAATAATGAGAATGTTCACACACTGTGAAGAATGTAACTAATTTCACTGAACATATTGTGTAGAAATTTTTGAATGGAAATCTAATCTGCTGTGTAAACTTTCATAAGAACACAATATTATTTTTAAAAAAATAAGAGGAAAAATAGTAAGGAGGGAAGCAGTGTTGACAGCTCCACTCCCATGCCCCACCCAGAGCATAGTCAGGAATCCCCATCATTTTGCTGTAACTCAAATCTGGTTTACCACCACAGATGTGTGGGCACAGACACAGCAAGATGCCATTAATTTGTCTCCCACTGGAGAAAGGCACTCCTTGGAAACCCTATGCGGCAGTTCTACTCTGTCGTATAGTGTCGCAATGGGTTGGAATCAACTAAACAGCAACAGGTTAACGGGAGGAAAAAAAGAAAGCAGCTAAAAAACCCAAACACAGGCCATTTTCAGAGCTCAAAGTTTAATGTCAATATAGGAAAAGAAAGAATGGCAAGATTTTCAGTACTATTCATTAATTCAACAAATTTTTATTGAACACCAAGTATGTATTTGGCACCCTTTAAGGCACCGGAGATACAACAGTGAATAAGACACCAACACCCCTGCCCTCGTGGAGCGCGTAGTTTAGTGAGTGAGTCATGTATCTAACTAAGGGGTTTGGAAAACAGACCTTTAAAAAGGTAAGGACTTTGCAAGCTAAGGAGGAAAGTTATTGATAAACCCTTAAAAAACAGTTAAGTATGAAAGAACCATTTTGAGATATCAACATTAAAAAAGAAAAGAACTTTTACATCTATTTGAGTTTTTTGTCTGGCCATGGAAAGGCAGAAGGCAAATACCTTGGGCCCAGGTAGCACCCCCACCGCGACCCCACCTACCTGAGGCCACCTTGGGTTGGTTCCCAACAATGCCAACAGTCCTTCCGTTCATTCTTGCAAAACCAACAATGATGTTCTTGGCATAATTGGGCATTATCTCAAAAAATTCTCGCTCATCAACAACCTGCAGGGATAAATTTACCTGAGTTCAAAATGGTAAAGTAAAAGATCCAGGAATTACACACACCACTGGCTGGAGTTCCCCCCATACCACAGGCTCCCTCTCCAAGGAAACAGAATAGTAGGCAATGGCAGCAGCTCCACACACTCCAAGGCTTTTGCCTCTAACTGAGTCTTCTTGTCTAATTTGATTAGCTAATACTTCCAATACAATGTTAAATAGTAGTAGAGATAGTAGGCATCCTTGTCTTGTTCCTGAGCTTAGTGGAACTACCTTTAATGTTTCCCTACTAAATAAGACACAGGCTTTTGAAAAGGTGTATGCTAAATTTTATCACGTATCCATCAATTCCTATTTTCTAGAGTGTTGCTATCAGAAATGGGTACTAAATTTTCTTAAAGACTTTTTTCAGCATCTATGGAGATAATCAATGATTAATAGCTTATCCTGGATTTTCTAATATTGAGACAACCTTACATTCCTAGAATAACTCTCACTTGGTCGTGGTGTATTATCTTAATGTGGTGTTGGAATCTGCTAGGTTAGTATTTCATTTGGTATCATTGCATCAATATTAGTAATATTAACCTGATAATCTTTTTAAGGTTCAGTTATCAATATTACACTTGCCTCATAAAAAGAATGTGGAAGTTGTGCGTGTGTGTTTCCATTTTCTATGCTCTGGAGGAGCCCTGGTGGCACAATGCTTAAGAGCTCGTTTGCTAACCAAAAGGTCAGCAGTTCCAATCCACCAGCTACTCCTTAGCATTGGGACTATTTGGTCTTTGAGCATTTCATACAATTTCCACATGAAATTATTTGGGCTTTGTGCTTTTTTGTGTGTGAAGTAGTTGCTTCTTTGGAATTTGGTCTGTTTAAGCTTTCTACCTCTAATGGGGTCAATTTCTGGCAAAACTGTATTTTCCTAGGAAATTATTTTACCTAGACCCTTCTATCTTATCCCTTCTGAGTTTTACATTTCTCCTATTTCAATGGTTATTCTTCCTTCCCACTTCATTTCTGTATTTGTGCTTTCTCCCTTTTTTCTAGGCTAAAAAATATATATATTTTTTTTTAGCCTAGAAAAAAAATATATATATATTTTTTTTTAATTGAGCTAATTTTTTTTTTTAATTGAGCTAGAGGTTGGTCTATTTTATTAATTACACTTATTGTTTTTCTATTTCCTGCCTCGTAAATTTGTGTTTTTACCCTTCTTAAATCGTTTTTTTGTGACTTCTTTTTGATTATTTTGGTTCCTTCTCACCTTTGGATTTTTGAACTGGAAATCTAATTTATTTTCCTTCTTTCATTTTTACTACGTTTAAGGCTATAAATTTTTTTCTGCTCATTACTTTGAATGGATTTCACAGAGTTTGATATGTATTGTTTTCATTATCTTTTCTCTTTCAGAAATCCTGTCATTTTCATTTGTATTTCCCCCCTTTCATCTAAGAATTATTTAATAAAAAATTTATTCAGTTTCTAGGTGGGAGGGTGCTTTTTGTTTTTTTGTTGTTACTTTCTAGTTTTGATCAGTGTTGTTTGCAATATTTTTGCTTTATGGGATTTAATGATGCTTTCTTTCTGATCTATGATCAACTTTTGTGACTGCTCCATGTGTACTTGAATATAAGATTTACTGTCTATTACCAGGGTGTCAAGTCTGAAATATATCCATAAGATCTACCTTATTGATTATGTTCTTTAGGTCTCCTACATCTTACTTATTTTTAATCCATTTGCCCTGCCTTGTTCTAAGAATGGTGTATTTAAGTCTCCTATTATCAATGAGTTTTTATCTCTATCTCTTCGGATCTCCAATACTTCTGCTTTATATTATTTGGTACATAGAGGTTTTATATCTTTTATGTCATTAATGTGAACTGTGGCATTTAGCATTTGGAAACGTCCTTTTTTGTCACTGTTAATACTTGAATATTACTTTGTCTGAGGTAATAAGATCACAAACACTGCTTTCTTATTGTTTCTATTTTCCTGGCATACCTTTGCCCATCCCTTATTTTTCATCTTTCTGAGTCACTTTAAGTGTCTCCTGTATACAGCATATAGTTGTTCTTGCTTTGTGAGACAAACTGAACACCTTTTTCTCTGAATAAATGAGGTAAGCCCATTCATGTGAGTTAAGTCAATAACCACATAATTGGTATGAGAAACATTTTACTGTGCCATATTATTTTGTTATAATTACTGTGTGTACCATGTTAGGTTTGTTCTTTCTTTATGTGATGTTTTATTTCATTTATTTAGGAAGGTCTGTATTTTTGTTCTGGCAGTTCCCTTTTGCCTTAGTTATTTAATACTGCTGTAACAGAAATACCACAAGTGGATGGCTTTAACAAACAGAAATTTATTATCTCACCATCTAGGAGGCTAGAAGTCCACATTCACGGTGTCAGCTCCAGGGGAAGTCTTTCTCTCTCTGTCAACTCTGGAGGAAGGTCCTTGTTATTGATCTTTCCCTGATCTAGCAGCTTCTCAGCACAGGGACTCCAGGTCCAAAGGATGTTCTCTGCTCCTGGCACTTTTTTCTTGGTGGTACGAATCCCTCCCCCATCTCTCTGCTAGCTTCTCTCCTCTATATCGCAAAAGAGATTGACTCAAGATACTACTTAATCTTGTAGAGATTGAGTCCTGCCTCATTAACACAACTGCCTCTAATCCTGCCTCATTAACATCATAGAAGCAGGATTTACAACATATAGGAAAATCACATCAGAAGACAAAATGGTGGACAATCACACAATACTGGGAATCACAGCCTAGCCAAGTTGTCACATATTTCTTGGGGAACACAAGTCAATCCATGATACTTTTATAGCTGGAACTTCCTCTTATCTCAGACAAAGTAAAGTATGCTTAGTTCCCTGTTTCCTTATTTAACCTTTTATTAACTGGTTTGTTTATTTTTAATGATACCTGTTGATTCTCAAGCACCAATAAACTTATTTTGCTATATTCTTTCCCTCTTCTTTCTCCTCCCATTTTTTCAGTTGTATTTTTTCTGCAACTAAGTATATAACATTTACATGCTATCTTCACTCTCATCCCTACCTTTTGTCTTAGATTTATAATTAAATACGTTATATAATCACCATCAGTCCTTTTGCTGAAATTTCCTATCATCCCTTAGTTGGATGACGCTCATCCTCTATTAGATTCCTTAAAAAGGTCTTGGGAATACAATTTCCTCAGTGTCTGCATGTTTAAAACCAGTTTTCTATAGCCTTAATGCATGAAGTTCAGCTTGGCTAGATATAAAATCCTTAGGCATATACTCTTTGCTTGAGTCTCCTGAAAATCCTTTTCCATTGTGCCTTGCTTCGTATGTTACTTTTGAAAGTCTGAAGCCATTCTAATTCCCTTGCCCTTATAAGTTATTTGATCTTTTTGCCTAAAGATCCTCTGGATTTTTCTTTATTTTTAAAATCTAATGGGTGTACTTGGGTATTTTCTAAGGTTTGATCATTCTGGGTCAATTTACTCAGGCACCCAGTGAGCACTCATTTTGTAGATTCAGGTGTTCTTTTATTTCTAGAATGTTTTCTTGTGTTTTAAGTACACATTCTGCTCCAATTGTCTTCTTCAGAGGCTCCAATTATATGTATATTTGATCTTCTTTGCCTTACTTTTTAACAATATTCTTTGTGATCCTTTTTACTTCTTTATCTCATTTTCATTCTCTAATTTTCCCACTTTTCTTCAATGTTCCTTATGAAATTTTCATTCAAATCTATTTTCCCTTGTTACTGTTAGCTGCCATCAAGTTGGCCCCCAACTCAAAGTGATCCCATAAACAATGGAATGAAATGCTGCCCAGTCCTGAACCATCCTCACGATCAACTGCGAATCAAACCATTGTGATTTATAGGGTTTTCATGGGCTGATTTTTGGATGTAGGCTGCCAGGCTTTTCCTCCTAGCCATCTTAGTCTGGAATCTCTGCTGAAACCTCTTCTGTAACACAGCAACACGCAAGCCTCCACTGACGGATGGTGGCTGCACAAGATGCACTCATCAGGAATCGAACCCTGGTCTCCTGCATGGAAGGCAAGAAGACACTGAACCACCACTGTCCCCATTCTCCCTTGAACACCTTGGGGGAGACTCCACCCCACCCATTTTCTGAATTCAATCAGTTCTAATTTTACTTTTTCCTATTTCTTGTCCATTCTGTCGTTAGTTTCTGAATTTCTGATTTTCATAACCTCAAGTGCTTATTTGAGGCTACTAAACTCACTGAAATGTGATCATGTGCATCACGGTTGATTTTTACAGTGGAGGGAGTTTCATTAATCGAAATGTTTTAATTCTTTTGTTGAATTTTCTTATTATAGTAGCTTTATATAGATGAAGACTACTTGTATCTCTGAATTTTGTGGAGAGGGTTGGCAGTTTGAGATGGTGAACAAGATTTCTAGATAAAGAGCACCCTTTTCTGCAATTTAATTAATGAGTGGCTTGATTTTAAGGAGGGCAGTGGGGGGAAGGGTACTGTGTCCTTTTCGTTTTGGCTTTTGTCTTGCAGATACATAAATTTACCCCTCTTGCATCATTTTCCCTTCACTTCACAACTGCCAAAGGTGCCCCTCCCTTCCTTAACCCCTTTATCTCCAGAAGCAATGCTTTTCCATGATTGCCTTTTTGAGTTTCGTGTGTACTTTTAAGTACTTTCATGAAGTCACTGATCTAACTATGTTCTTTCTCAGTATTTTCAATCTTAGAATGAACTTTCTCTTTCCTGGGAATTATTTATCTCGATCTTCTTTTCTCTCTTCTGTATAATTTCTCAAGACTATCCTCCACCCCAGCTTTCCACAGAGACACGTAGTGTGAGCATAAGAAACGGTTCTACTAGAAATTAGTATTTATTGTTCTACTTAAGTGTTATTTGAAGCTTGTAATGTCCTGTCTTCCAGTTATGATGAAGGTATGGGGATGGTAGTTTTATTTGTTCTTCCTGTTTACCTGTATAGGTTTTGGATGATGTGAACAGAGTTTGGGATTTAGAAGGCCCACCATTACTTTGACTTATCTGGAAATTTCTCTTTGACAGTGTTTATACTTACTGACCAAATTTTGCTGCTGAGTACTGGCCAAATGGATATACTCACAAAAATATACTAAGATCACACATACAGGGAAAGAAAGACAGAGAGGTTTATCATAGCAGTATACTGGTAATAGCAAAAACTGTAAGGAATCTAAATGTCCCTCACTAGGGTAATGTTTAAATAAGTTATAGTACATCCACACAGGAGCATTATATGGTCATTACAATTACTGAGATAAACCTATATGTTGTGATAAGAGAAAGTGAAAAAAAAAAAAAGTATGAAAGTATTATAATTCAATTTTTTTAGTTAAAAGCAAATATATATATGTATATAGTTGGCATATGCATAAATTTTTTTTCTGGAAAGATACACAAGAAAATTAGTAGTGGTTACCTCTAGGAAAGAAGGCTGATGTGAAGAGAAAGGGACAAAGAGAGATTTGTGTTTTACTTTATACATGCCTATCACTTCTTAAAAATTTTACTGTGTATATATTACTTGCTTTTATTTAAAAAAAAAAAAAAAAAAAAACATTAAAAGGGTATTGCAGAGACTGCCAGGTATCCACCAAAAATCCAGCTTCCATTTCTACCATTCTAACAGAAATGATGGGCAAATGGCTAAGCAGCTACACTACATTTCTTAGCTTTGTTCCCTGCAATGGACTTAAATATTATATTAATAGAAAATAATGGAAATATATAAACTAAACTTCCAATTCAAATGTTAAAAAAAAAAAGTAAATTGAAGTAAAAAGGGGAATCAATATAAAAACAGAAAATAGTCTTTAAAAAGCAAAAGCAAAACACTAGAATAATTAAAAGGCTTATTCCTTGGAATACATCAGTAAAACAGATGAACCACTAGGTACCACAATCAAATAAATAAATAAAGCATAAAGAAATGACAGAGAGGAACTTTTTGTCATTAAGATTAGACTAGAGGAATCACCAAGACTATCGCCATGAGAGACTCTTTAAACCCTGAACAGAAACTATCCCCTGAAATCATCTTCTAACTAAATAGCAGGCTAGCTCAAAAACTAAAAAATTTCACGCTTGAGAACTTAGGTTTTTTAAAAATCATCCACACGAGCAAAGGGACAAGAGTTACTCTAACGTGGTGAGACTAAATTAATGGAAGTGGAACAACTAGAACAGAAATAACGAGAATGTTGACACAAACTGACAAACATTAATCAATGTTACTGAACATTATGTGTAGAAATTGTTGAACAGGAACCTGTTTTGCTATGTAGACTTTCACCAAAAATATAATTAAACATTAATTTAAAAAAAAAAGATTAAGATTTCATTAATCTTGTGAGACTACTATGCACAGCCCTATGCAAATAGATTTTAAAACCTGGAAGAAATGGATAATTTATAGAAAATCTAACTTACCAAAGCTGAACCCAGAAGAGATAAAGCTTAAACAGGAACATTTAAAGAATAGAGAAAGTATCAAAAACCTACTCCTCCCCCTCAAAAAAAAATCACTAAGCCCTGACAATTTCACAGAATTGTACCATATTTTTGAAGAGCAGATAATCCCCAATGCTATTTAAATTGTTCCACAGTATAGAAGAAGAAAAACTTCCAAATTCTTTTTATGAAGCAAGTACAAAACTGACACCAAAACCTGATTTTTAAATATATCAAAAAAAGAAAAATACAGACCAATATCACATGATATTGATGCAAAAATCCCAAAAAAAGCACTATGAAACAGAAAATAATAAGTAGGATTTACTTCAGGAATGTACGAATAGTTCAATATTAGGAAACTATTAAGATAGATTTATAAATAGGTCTATAGGATCACTATGAGTTAGAACTGACTCATGGCAATGGGTTTGGTTTTGGTTTACGGATAGATCTAAGAAGAAAAATCACATGATCATCTCCATAAGGGCTGAAAGGATATTTGACAACATTCAATAAATACCCATCCTGGATTTTTAAAACAAAACAAACAAAAACATCAAAATAGGAACCAGTGGTAACTTCCACAACATGAAAAAAGATGTGAGTATCATAGTACAAAAACCATTCTCTCACGTAAATAGCAAACACTAATGGCAGCCTTGTTAAAGTTAGGGACAAAAGGATGCCCAGTATCACAACTATTATTTTTCACTACATTTGATATACATGGAAATACAACAATGCAATTAGGCAAAAGAAAAAAAAATGACACGTAAAAGAATTGGAAAGGAAAAGATAAAACTCTATATTTAGATGGTATACTGGCACGCCTATAAAATCCAAAAGAATTAACAGAAAAAAACTACTACAAATATGAGAACCTAATAAGGTAACAGGATATAAAACTGATAAACAAAATTGACAACTTTCATATGTACCTAAAAAACCAATTAGAAGATATAAAAAAGACTGCATTTACAATAGCAATAAAAAAGATAGAATACTTAGGAATACACTTAACAAGAAATGTGAACAACCTATGTGAGGAAAGCTTCAAAACATCTCTCGAGGGAAAAAAGTATACTTTTAACAAATAAAAATACATGCCACTTTTTTTTAGGTTGTCCCAGATTCATAATGATGTCATTTCTCTCCAAATTAATTCATAAATTTATTGAGATCCCAATAAAATAACAGGATTACCTACTTCTCCCCACTTCCACCCTAGAACAAGACAAACTGATTCTAAAGTTCATATGAAAAAATAAATATGCACGATTAGCCAAGAAAAATCAGGAAAAAAAATCAAGAGGAACTATCCCTACCAGATGTGAAAGCATACTAGAAAGTCTCAATAATTAAAACAGTATGGTATTATAAATCATTCCAGTATGGTACTTGATAAACCAAAATAATGTGTTTATTTAACTGGAAAAAAAACTATTATTTTTGAGCAACCGGAAGTCACCTCAATATATTAATTGAAAGACTCACAATTGCTGCATTGTTCTGATGTTTATATCTTAGACTGTGCATGATTGGTTTTTCCTTTATACTAATCCCATAAGAAGTGAAATGGACCACAGGAAAAGCAAACAAAAAAACAGTACGGCATCAGCCAAGTGCTGGTGAGAATGCGAAGGAAGTGGAAATCTCATATGTTGCTGGTGGAAGTGTAAACTGAAATAAACACTTTGAAAAACTTTTTGGCAGTTATCTACAAAAACTGAATGTATGCATACCCTATGATCTAGTTCTTTCACTCCTAGGTATATACCCAACAGACATGTAAAATTACAAAAAATCATGTAATAAAATGTTCCTATCAGAAGTATTATAGCCCAGAACCGCAAGCTACCCAAATGCCTATCAACAGTAGACTGCATAAATAAACTGTTGCCTACTGTCATGGACTGAGTTATGGTCCCCCAAAAAATGTGTACATCAGTTGCGGTAGGCCATGATTCTCGGTATTGTGTGATTTTCCTATACGCTGTAAATCCTGCCACTATGACATTAACGAGGGAGGACAGGCAGCAGTTGTGTTAGTGAGGCAGGACTCAACCTACAGGATTGGATTGTGTCTTGAGGGAATCTCTTGAGATATAAAAGACAGAAGCAAGCAGAGAGACACACGGACTTCATACCACCAAGAAAGCAGCGCCATGAGCAGAGCGCATCCTTTGGACCTCAGGTCCCTGCGCCTGAGAAGCTCCTCGATCATGGGAAGATTGAGGACAAGGACCTTCCTCTAGAGCTGACAAAGAGAGAAAGCCTTCCCCTGGAGGTGATGCCCTGAATTTGGACTATTAGCCTACTTTACAGGGAGGAAATAAATTTCTCTTTGTTAAAGCCATCCACCTGTGGTATTTCTGTTATGGCAGCACTAGATGACTAAGACACCTACTCATACAATAAATAGACTAATGAGACCAACAACAAAGACACCAACAACCAGTGAGAACAAATAATCTAAAACTGGGTGCAATAATATGGACTAATGTTACAAACATAATGTTGAGCAAGAGAAGCCAGACACAAAAGAACTATATTCTATATGATTCCATTTATATAACATATAAAAACATGAAAAACTAATCTATTCTGTTAGGAGTCAGAATAGTGATTACCCCCAGAAGGTTGGAGGAAAAGTAATGGCTGGAAGAGAACAGGAAGAAGGCTTCCAGGTTTTTCTATGTGATGGAATCTGCTGCACCAAGAAAAAACTACAAATGGGCTCCTATTCTCCCGAGACACCCCATCACCACCACACATGCCCCAACCATGTCACAGAATCTCCCATTTACTTTCCTATCTCCTTGTTGCTGTTTTAGTTTTCAGTTGCCATTGAGTTGACTTCCATTCACGGTGACCCCATATGTGCAGAGTAGAACTCCTCCAATGGATTTTTAGAGCTGTGACCTTTCAAAACCAGATCACCAGGCCTGTCTCCCGAGGTGCCTCTGGGTGGGTTTGAACAGACAATCTTTCAGCTAATAGTTGAGTGTTTAACCATTTGCACCACCCAGGGACTCTTCTCCTTTCTCTAGAAAGACAAATGTCCTCTGAGCATAAGGCCCCACACAAACCTGCCTAAAAAAGGACAACCTTGGCCTCAATCCAGACTCTAGGGACATGTCCCATTCTCTACGTACCTCACAGTACCTTTCTAAAGACCCCAGAGCTCACCTGGCTCAACTGGCATGTCCTCCCTCCAGCCATCTGAGCCCAGTAAGGTGGCTATAGCCATTGGCTCTTCCCAGAATAATCTACTCAGCAGCCCCTGCTCCCATTTCCATGCCATGACTTGCCTGTGTGGCCCAACATGAGGGCCAGAGATCACAACACTTCCTCACTAGGCTGAAACACAATGGCCATGTATATGGCCAAGGTAGTACTGGCAAGACAGGTCCATTACTTACAGAGTGTATGATGTCCTCCATGTCGTAGGCTTTGGTAGACTCCAAAGGGACAACTGTGTCAAGCTCAGGAACCAGACGGTCACTACGGACAAAAAAGAGGTAGATACGGTCAACATGAGACTAGCCAGCTGCCTTCACAAGAGGTGAGGGCAGAGTAGAGAAAGATACATCATGGGAACTGGGCTGGTTCTGTCCCTGCTGGGCTTGCAAAGCAGACACCAAAGCTGTGTTCCTTTGTAACCACCATACTAAACCAAACCTGAGACTCATACCAACCCAAGAGACCATTCAGTGTTCTTTTAGAGGAGAAAATGGGCTTTCTCGCCTGAGTGTGATTCCTTCATTTACCTTCTCTGAACACCTGCTACATTCCAGGTACTGGGTGAGCCACTGAAGGACACTGTGGTGAAAATGACACTGACCCCAGAGTTCCCACTCTAACTTCTTGGGACATTAAAAGCCAAAGAACAAGGGCTTGGAAACACAAAATAAGAGTTCTGTAGAGATCACTGGATTCACGTTCCCCATAAGAAGGTTAACCTGCTAAAACTCCTTTAAAAAGCAAAAGCACAAGCCCTCTGGTAGGCGAGATCACTGTGGGCTAAACACTCACACACCCGCTTGTAACTCCTTCCTCCTGTGTTTCTGTGGCTGGGCAGGGAAGCTGAGCAGAGACCCACTCCTACAGTGCAGAAGGACTGCAACATGTCCCTCTATAACCTCGTCTCTCCAATAGGCTCTCAAGTCCTCTTTGTCCCGTGTCCCACATGGGGCCAGGCCATGTGCCCCATCAAGCCCAGCTTCCAGAAAGCTCTGCCCTGGGGAATTGGGCACCCACCAAACCCCTTGCCATCGAGTTGATTCTAACTCATACCAAGCCTGTAGGACAGAGTAAAACTGCCCCAACAGGGTTTCAAGGCTGTGATCTTTATGGAAGCAGGCTGCCACATCTTTCTCCAGCAGACCAACTGGTATGTTTGAATTGCTGACCTTTCAGTTAGCAGCCAAGTGCTTAACCACTGTGCCACCAGGCCTCCTTGTACTGGGCACAGCCCCACCTAATAATAAAGCCATTCGTTACTTTTCCTTTGCCATTTATGCATAGAGCTCCCCTGGGACCACATGGAGAAGAGGTATGCCTGAGCCAAAGCAGGCTATTCAGACACTTTTGGGCCCAGGGCCGTAACACCTTCAAATGATGTCCTAAACCTCTCAAGAACCACAAAAACAGTGAGACCTGTGAGAGCTGAAACTCATTGAGAGGGTCTTGTTTTTCTGGGTCCCACAAGTTTTCTACCTTTGACGGCCTGCAGTCTTACCACTTTTCTGTTGATTGTTTTAGTGGAAAATATTTGAGTTTTCCTTCACTGACAGGTTCCAGCTTTTACTGTAATACAGATGCTCAGAAAAGGAGGCTCTGGCCATTCCTTTTGAGCCCTGTGACCACCCTCTCCTTCACAACTACACACAGTGGACCACTGGCTGTGTCCCCTAGAGTGGAGCTGAAGTTTAGTGGGACCCTGGGGACATTACTCTATTGAGAGCATTCCTGGCCAAGACAGAGACTCATAGCTGGAGGGACTGTCTTGAAAATGGCTTCTTCCCAGGAGATACAATTTCATATCCCTTCTGCAGAAGAAAACCCAGGCCAAGTGAGTGCTTCTAATTTGCGATGAAACAAAATGAAGAAAGCAGATAGAGGTCTGGAACAGTAGTTCCTGGGCTAGGCTGCTGGCTTACTGTGGGGTACTTCCCTCCCCCCATCACCCAACATCAGGCGGTGGCCCCAACAGCAAGAGGGAAAGAAGATGTGGATTAGGTGGTCAGCCACACACCCTTCTCCAGGACCACCTCAGCCTTTGGTCCCAAGCACGTGTACATGAACACCTTTCTTAAAGGGTACATTGTATCATTTCACATTTATTTATTTCATGTCAAGACAAAAACTTCTATCCCCAATTCTGGACAACTAAGTGTCTTAAAATATATATATATATATATATATATATATATATATATATTTTTTTGCCTCTCCATGTCCCAAAGATAATGAGATATCAGAGAGAGGAAAAAAGTTACTAAAATCATCTTTCTTTGCTCCTGTGCCCAGACATACCAACACCATCCCAACACCTAGGAGCCACACTGAATCCATTCCACAACCTGCTCCAACAGAGCAAACCCTGGAGGTCCTACCAGGGCTGAGGGGCCAGAGAAGGGCAAGCTGTGCTGCAAAATGAGAGCACGCGCTCTGGCCTGACACTCACCTGGGATCGTGGCACTCGCGGATGGGCGCCGGGTCCTGATTGCTAAGGGGCAGGTAGTTGAAGAACTCCCGTAGATTACACAAGGCATCAACATCATTTTCAAAAGCTTTGTGGGCAACGCCTGAGAAAGCAGGGAGGTTACAATAGGCCAGAGCGCTAACAAGCCCAAAGATGCTGCTTCGTACTAGACTGCCCCCTTTCTAAGGCATGTCTACAGCAGACTGTGCTGTCCTTCCCTCCTCTGCTAAGGGTGAGATGCTGCATACCACTCACCTTTGGGCTGATCCTCAATTCATGCAGGCTGCTCCCACTGCCCTGTACCCACATCTCTGTGGGGTCATTCTTCACTCGGGTCTTTACTGTCACCTCCTCAGAAAAGGGCCTTCTCTGGCTCCCTGTCTAGAGCACACCTGTCCCACGCTCCTCACTCTCCATCTCTGCACAATATGGGAGTTGACATACGTGTCCCTGTAGCATCCGCCTGTTTGTGTTCCTATTTACTGCCCGTTATGGATTGAACTGTGCGCCCCAAAAATATGTGTCAACTTAGCTAGGCCATGATTCTCAGTATTATGTGACAGTCCACCATTTTGTCATCTGATGTGATTTTCCTATGCATTATAAATCCTACCTCTGTGATGTTGAGGAGGTAGGATTAGATGCAGTTATGTTAATGAGGCAGAACTTAATCTACAAGATTAAACTGTATCGAGTCAATCTCTTTTGAGATATAAAAGAGAGAAGCAAGCAGAGAGACGGGGGACACCGTATCACCAAGAATGTAGTGCCAGGAGCAGAGCACATCCTCTGACCCCAGGATTCCTGTGCAAAGAAGCTCCTAGATTGACGGAAAGGGAAGAATGATGACAAGGACCTTCCTCCGGAGCTGACAAAGAGCTTCCCCTGGAGCTGGCACCATGAATTTGGACTTCTAGCTTACTAGACTGTGAGACAATAAACTTCTGTTTGTGAAAGCCATCCATGCGTGGCATTTCTCTTACAGTAGCACTAGATAACTAAGACATTGCCTGACATCTCCTCTAGAATATCGACACCAACAAAGTACAGACCAGGTCTGTCTTACTCACCACTGTGGCCTCACATAGAGAATAATGCCTAGCACACAACAAGTGCTCAGCAATGGTGGAAGGAAAAGAAAAAGGAGGGGAACCACTTGGCCCTATGCATCAGAGCCATCATCCCTGAAGAATGTTCCTAAATCACAGAACAGCCATATAAGGCCACAGGCATGATAGAAAATGAGGCCAAGAAATCTCTCTCAGGTCCACTTCCACTGGACTCCTTGCTTCCACCATTATCCCTCAAGTCTGTTCTCTACAAGACAATCAGAGGAAGCCTTTAAGTCAGATCACGTGATGCCTCTGCTCCAACCATCCTTCCTGCTGTTCCCTGAGTATGCCAGCTATTCTTCTACCTCAGGGCCCTTGCATAGGCTGTTCCCTCTGAAGTACTCCTTCCCTAGATTCACACAGCTAACTCCTTCAAATCTGCTCAAATGTTACCCTCACACTGAAGTCTACCTTAGCCCCCTATTTGAAATTGCAACTATTCCAGCTCCATTTACCTTGTTCTACTTTTTTAAAATCATGTATTATTACCTTTAACATGTTATATATGTTCTTATTTATAACATTTATAAGCCCCACATGGGTAAGGGTCTTTTTTGTTTCAGTCACAGATATATTCTTGACACACAGGGACTCAATGGTTATTTGTTGAATGAAAAAAAAAGCATTTTTAATATGACAGAATTCTTTAATTCAAGAAATATTTATAAATTGGTTCAGCCACTTTGGAAAAAGTCTGGCAATTCTTAAAAATGTTAAACAAAGAATTACCATTTGACCCAGAAATTCCACTCCTAGATACACACCCAAGAGAAACAAAAACATAAGTCCACACTAAAACTTATGCACAAATGTTTAAAGCAGAGTTATTCATGATAGCCAAAAAGTGGAAACAACCCAAATGTCCACCAATGGATAAACGAAATGTGGTGCATCCGCACAATGGAATGTTATTTAGCAATAAAAAGAAGTGAAGTGCCGATTCATGCTACAACATGAATGAACTTTGAAAAAATTATGCCAAAAGAAAGAAGCTAGACACAAAATACCACATACTATATGATTCCATTTATATAAAATGTCCAGAGTGAGCAAATCTATAGAGACAGAAAGTAGATTAATAGTTTGCCTAGGACTGGGGGAGATGAGGGAATTCGGAGAAAGATAAAGGGTAGGGAGTTTCCTTCTGGGGTGAGGCAAATGTTCTAAAACTTATGTAGTGATGATTGCACAACTCTGAATATATTAAAACCACTGAAATGTACATTTTAAATGGGTTAACTGTATGGTATGTGAATCATATCTCAATAAAGCTGTTACCAAAAAAGAAAGAAAAACAAATATTTATAGACCACCTTTTGGATCTTGCTCAGGGGATACAGAGCCAGGCATGTCAGACACAGCCCATCAAAGAGCCTCAGGTCCAGAAATAACACGACATGCTACCTTTAAAAAGTCTAAAATTATAACGAATATAATAAAAAGCCTAAAACGGTACTGCAGAAGAAAACTTAATGGCATAGGCAGGTGTTCATTTCTGAAAGCTGTTGAGTAAAACAGGTTACAGGACAGTATGAAAGCACCCGTGTTTAAGTCTGTTTATGTGTATCACATACACATCACAACATGAAGAGACTACAGGGCTACATACCAAAAACATAGCGGAGATTACCTATGGATGATGGAATTCCTGGCAATTTTTATTCCTGTATTTCCTAAATTTTCTACCACAAACATGTAACAGTACTAAAATCAGGAGAAACAAGGAGCATATTTCATCAAATTTAAGACACCAAGACTCAATATTATTTTCTATACAAGTAGGAAAGGAAAACCGCTTCCAATAAGCCCTGAGACCAGAGGGTAAAAATCGGCTGTGGTGAGAGTCAACAATGACCAATGTTCGGGTTCTGGGTGTGTATTAGAGATGGAACAAATAAATGGGTGAGGGAAAGGAATGAGTCACGGTTGATGTCAACCTGAGATGGAAAGGAATCTGAACTAAATTTTTTAAATCACAGTTCATCAAATCTAAGTCTTCAGTGATAGTAGGACGCACCTCTATTTTATGTACACCAAGAGGGAAACAGCAGCCCCTGGGAAGCACAAATGGTTAAACGCTTAACTATTAGCCAAAAAGTTGGTGGTTCAAACCAACCCAGAGGCTCCTTGGAAGAGAGGCCTGGCAATCTGCTTCCGAAAGTCAGTCATGAAATCCCAAGGGATGCTCTGCATACACTGGGTCACCATTAGTCAGAATCTACTCAAAGGCAACTAACAACAAGGAAATACTGACAATTCAACCATGATCCAATGCTTTGACCACACTCCAGCATGGTACATAAAGCAGTCACACCAGCCTCTCACTGCTTTAAATCTTTCACTGAGGCAATTTCTCCCATCTTTAGTTTTTTTAGTTACACTGCTTGATGTGTAGTGAGCAACTTGTGGGGATTTTTTTCCAAAAAATATGGAATTGCAATCATTATTCCAACAGCAAACATGTCTTCACTAATATCTGATTCATGCCCTGCTCCCATTTCCTTGCCTTTCTGTAGAAACACAAATTTTTCTTTCAATGCTAAAGCATAAAATAATCTTTATACATTTTAAACTCAGCATGTGAGATACTACATAACCTCACCGAAGTGAAGACCTATGAACAAATTCGCGCATACGTGGGCTTTGACCACTACATTATGGCTGTACCTGGCCAGTCTCCACTGGTAAAACACCAACTACTCTAAAACTTACCCCAACATCGCAGTAAAAAAACTAATGATAAAATAAAACATACATTTTCAGTATTCAACTGTACACATATAAATCACACCTACTTATAACCACCATTCCAATTAGCTTTAAAATTATTTTAAAGAATATTAAAGCATTCATTGGCAGTGGTAGTGGTGATGCTAGCTCCTGTCAAGCTGTCCTCTGGCCCACCGCAACCCCGTGCAGAACAGGAGGAAATGCTGCCCAGTCCTGCACCATCCCCATACTGCTTTGTGGATCAGACTGTTACGATACAGAGGGTTTTCATTATCCAATTTTTGGAAGTGGGTTGCCAGTCCCTTCTTTGTAATCAGTCTAACTCTAAAAGCTTTACTGACACCTGTTCAATGTCATAGCAACATCCAAACCTCCACTGACAGACAGGTGCGGTGGCTGCGTATAAGGTGCACTAGCCGGAAATCAAAGCCGGGTCTCCCTAATGGAAGAAGGCAAGAATTCTACCACTCAATCCCCACATAAAGCATTAGTAATACCTGTTATTGCTTTTAATAAATTTGGGGTACTAAATCTACCTTTATCACTATATCTTTAAGTCAGTACTTCAATCCACAGTCTTCCTAAATAAATTCTGCAAATTAGGGGTTATTTTAAAAACTGTCACCATTCTCTTTGACAACAGCCTCTTCCTAGGGTTTGAACAACAGTAAGATCAGCCTCAAGGCCTCTAACCTGACATGGTGGTATGGGTCTTGGCACCACCAAGCTCCTCCTGAGTAACGTTCTCATTGGTGACAGACTTCACAACATCAGGGCCAGTGATGAACAGGTAAGAAGTGTCCTGAAATCAGAGATTTCACAATGGTCACTCTTAGAACACCAGAGTTAGATGGAGGCTTAGAGTTCAAACAGCCAATGAGATAAATGCACAGAAAGTACTGACATGGTGGCAGAACCAGGCTAGGATCCAGCTCAAAGAAGCCCATCCAAACTAAAGGTCAGGTTTTATACACTGTCTTTCTACTTAAAAAAATCTTGAGGCAGGGCCAAGATGGCACAGTGGCCAAACGCTTCTGGTGATCCCTCTTACAACAAAGACCCGAAAAAAACAAGTGAAACATTTATATTTATGACAAACTAGGAGCTCTGAAAATCAAAGGCAAAGACAGAAAACAGACTGAGTGGCACGGGGAGGGAGAGACGGTTCAGAAGCGGGGTGCCGGACCTGAATCACCATGATCCCTCAGGTACCATTCTTGGGAGCTGCTGCAGCACACTGGTGGTAGCGTTTGGTTGCAGTTCCTCAGGGAGAAACAACCAGCCACAAAGCCTACTCACACCTCTGGAACCAAACAAGAACGGTGCTCTCGGCAAAAGCTATGTACTTGCGTATATTTTACTGCATCCCATGTCCCCAAGCCAACTTTGGTGGCTGTTGATTTCCCTGGGCCTGAGATAGGCCATGCTGAGCATCCTGAGCCATTCTCACGGCCATGGAGAAGGCATAAATTCGCAACTAGGGGAAAAGATAATTTGGCAGCTCCACTAACTGGGGGAGCTCAAGACAGGAATACAGGATTCGTGGACGCTGTATATATTTCCTCCCTGCGTAGACCTGTGTGGGCCTATTTCAGGAGACTAGACCCTTGTTGGAAGACTGCAACTGGTTCAGCTGTGGAGTAGAGAGGTGCGTGTTTGATTTTTGAAACCGCTTTGCCTATTAAACGGGGTCCTCAACTAGACACGCAAAAGGCCAAAGGACTAGTGGCGCCACTTAGGGCATCCAGCCACCTGCAACAGAGGTCCAAGGATAACCGATACCTCCCATGCCTTAAAACCAAAAGCTTGGGTGCCCATGGTCTGTCTGCACAATGCACCCACCTGTACGCGCTAGAGAACAGGGATGTACTTTCCTCACAGACACTCGGGGGACAGTTGTCAGCACCCTGCCTTAATGAAAGCATGATCCCCTGTTACAACCAGGTACCTGTACCTACACTAACCAGCCCTGCCCCTATAAGACTGTAGAACAGAGCCTGTACCACACACTTGAAGTAGAAATCAATAACTGGAAAAGCAGGGAAAGAAATCAAACACTTGGAAACTGAACAATACCCTGCTCAAAAACGACTGGGTCATAGCAGACATGAAGGATGGAATAAAGAAATTCATAGGATCCACTGAGAATGAAAACACTTCCCATCAGAACCTTTGGGACACAGCTGAAGCATTCCTCATGGCCAAAATCAAAGAATTACCCCTACAACTTGAACAAAAACAAAGAGAGCAACAAAAGAAACCCCCAGGCACCAGAAGAAAGCAAATAATAAAAACTAGAGCAGAATTAAATGAAATAGAAAACAGAGAAACAACTGAAAGAGTTAACAAGACAAAAAACTGGTTCTTTGAAAAAATTAACAAAATTGATAAGCCACTGGGCAAACTGATAAAAGAAAAACAGAAGAGGAAGCAAATAAACCAAATAAGAAATGACATGGGTGATATTATAACAGACCCAACTGAAATTAATAGAATCATAACAGATAACTATGAAAAACTGTAATCAAATTTGAAAACGTAGAAGAAATGGATGAATTTCCAGAAACATACTACCTACCTAAACTAACACAAACAGAAGTAGAACAACTAAATATACTCATAATAAAAGAAGAGATTGAAAAGATCATAAAAAAATCCCCAACAAAAAAAAAGCCCTGGCCAAGACAACTTCACTACAGAGTCCTACCAAACTTTCACAGAAGAGTTAACACCACTACTACTAAAGGTATTTCAGAACATAGATTAGGAAGGAAGGATTACTCCCAAAGTCATTCTATGAAGCCAGCATATCCCTGATAGCAAAACAAGGTAAAGATGCCACAAAAAAAATTACAGACCTATAACCCTCATGAACTTACATCCAAAAATCCTGAACAAAATTCTAGCCAATAGAATTCAACAACATATCAAAAAAATAATTCACCATGACCAAGTAAGATTCATACCAGGTATGCACGGATGGTTCAACGTTAGAAACACAATTAATGTAATCCATCAAAAAAATAAAACAAAAGAACTATATGATCTTATCAATTGATGCAGAAAAGGCATTTGACAAAGTTCAACACTCATGCATGATAAAAACTCTCAGCAAAATAGGAACAGAAGGAAAATTCCTCAGTATAATAAAGGGCATTGATGCAAAAGCAACATCCAACATCATCATAAATGGAGAGTCTGGAAGCATTCCCCTTTAGATCAGGAACCAGACAAGGATGCCCTTTATCACCACTCTTATTCAACACTGTGCTGAAGGTGCTAGCCAGAGCAATTAGGCTAGATAAAGAAATAAAGGGCATCCAGATTGGAAAGGAAGAAGCATCTCTATTTGCAGATGACATAATCTTATACACAGAAAACCCTAGAGAATCCTCTAGAAAACGAATGAAACTACTAGAACGGTTCAGCAGAGTATCAGGATACATGATAAACATACAAAAATCAGTTGGATTCGTCTACACCAACAAAAAGAACATCGAAGAGAAAATCACCAAATCAATACCATTTACAGTAGCCCCCAAGAAAATAAAATACTTAGAAATAAATCTTACCAGAGACATAAAAGATCTATAAGAAAAGCTACAAGACACTACTGCAAGAAATCAAAAGAGACCTACATAAGTGGAAAAACATTCCTTGCTCATGGATAGGAACACTTAACACGGTAAATGTCTATTCTACCAAAAGCGATCGACAGATACAATGCAATTCAGTTCCAAATTCCAATGACAGCTTTTAGTGAGATGGGGAACCAAGTCACCAACTTCATATGGAAGGGAAAGAAGCCTCGGATAAGTAAAGCATTAGTGAAAAAGAAGAACAAAGTGTGAGGTCTCACTCTACCTGATTTAAGAAACTATTATACCACCACAGTACTCAAAACAGCCTGGTACCTGGTATAAGAACAGATACACAGAGCAATGGAACAGAACTGAGAATTCAGACATAAATCCATCCTCATAAGAGCAAAGGCCCAAAGTCAGTTAAATGGGGAAAAGACAGTCTCCTTAACAAATGGTGCTGGCATAACTGGACATCCACCTGTAAAAAAATGAAAAAAGGCCCATACCACACACCATGCACAAAAAAAAAAAATGGATCAAAGACCTAAATACAAAATTGAAAACAATAAAGATCATGGCAGAAAAAATAAGGACAATGCTTGGAGCCCTAACACATGGCATAAACAGTATAAAAACATTACTGACAATGCAGAAGAGAAATTAGATAACTGGAAGCTCCTAAAAGTCAAACACCTATGCTCATTCAAAGACTTCACCAAAAGAGTAAAAAGATTACCTACAGACTGAGAAAATGTTTTTAGCTATGACATTTCCGATCAGTGTCTGATAGCTAAAATCTACATGTTAATGCAAAAACTCAGCTACAAAAAGACATCCCAATTAAAAAATGGGCAAAGGATATGAACAGGCACTTCACTAAAGAAGACATTCAGGTAGCTAACAGATACACGAGGAAATGCTCACGATCAGTAGCCATTAGGAAAATGCAAATCACAACTACAATGAGATTCCATCCCACTCCAACAAGGCTTGCATTAAGCCAAAAAACACAAAATAATAAATCTTGGAGAGGTTGTGGAGAGATTGGAACACTTATACACTACTGGTGGGAATGTAAAATGGTACAACCACTTTGGAAATTGATTTCACGCTTCCTTAAAAAGCTAGAAATAGAGCTACCGCGCGATCCAGGAATCCCACTCCTTAGAATACATCCTAGAGAAATAAGAGCCTGTACACGCACAGATATTTGCACACCCATGTTCACTGCAACAGTTTACAATAGCGAAAAGATGTAACCAACCAAGGTACCCATCAACGAATGAATGGGTAAATAAATTATGTTATATTCATACAATGGAATATCACACATCAATAAAGAACAACTATCAATCTGTAAAACCTTTCATAACATGGAGGAATCTGGAAGGCATTACGCAGAGTGAAATCAGTCAGCTGCAAAAGGACAAATATTGTATGAGACCACTATTATAAGAACTCAAAAAATAGTTTAAACAGAGAAGAAAATATTCTTTGATGGTTAGGACAGTGGGGAGAGAGGGAGGGATGGAGAGGGCTTTTCACTAATTAGACAGTAGATAAGGACTACTGTAGATGAAGGGAAAGAACACACAATACAGAAGAGGTCAGCAAAACTGGACTAAACCAAAAGTAAGTAAGTTTCCTGAATAAACTGAACGCTACGAAGCCCATCATAGCAGGGACAGGGGGCTGGGGATCATGGTTTCAGGGGACATCTAAGTCAATTGGCATAATGAAATCTATTAAGAAAACATTCTGCATCCCACTTTGGAGAGTGGTATCTGGGGTCTTAAATGCTAGCAAGCGGCCATCTAAGATGCATCAAGAGGTCTCGACTCACCTGGAGCAAAGAAGAATGAAGAATACCAAAGACACAAGGTAATTATGAACCCAAGTGACAGAAAGGGCCACATAAATCAGAGACTACGTCAGCCTGAGACCAGAAGAACTAGATGGTGCCCAGCTACAACCGATGACTGCCGTGACAGGGAAAACAACAGAGAACCCCTGAGGGAGCAGGACAGCTGTGGGATGCAGACCCGAAACTCTCATAAAACGACCAAACTTAATGGTCTCACTGAGACTAGAAGGACCCTGGGGTCATGGTCCCCAGATGTTCTGTTAGCCCAAGGCAGGAAACATTCCCAAAGCCAACTCTTCAGACAGGGATTGGACTGGACTATGAGACAGAAAATGATACTGGTGAACAGTGAGCTCCTTGGATCAAGTAGACGCATGAGACTATGTGGGCAGCTCCTGTCTAGAGGGGAGATAAGAGGGCAGGGGGGGTCAGAAGCTGGTCGAATGGACACGAAAATAGAGAGTGGATGGAAGGAGTGTGCTGTCTCATTAGGGTGAGAGCAATTAGGAGTATATAGCAAAGTGTATATAAATTTTTGTACGAGAGATCGAGTCGATTTGTAAACTTACACTTAAAGCACAGTAAAAATGAAAAAAAAAAGGTAAAGCCACTGAAAGACACTAATAATTAGTGGTTTGATATAAGAAGGTGACGGGTTTTTAATTCTTAGTTTCTAAATTAAAGATAATAAAAATCCACTGCCACCAAGCCGATTCCAACTCATAGTGACTCGATATGAGAGGGCAGAACTGCCCCATAAAGCTTCCAAAGCTATAAATCTTTAGGGAAAGAGACTGTCACATCTTTCTCCTGCGGAGCAGCTGGTGGGTTCAAACCACTGACCTTTCAGTTAGCAGCTGAGTGCTTTAGCCACTGCACCACCAGAATAAGGGGCTATAGTGGAAAGTAAGTCTACTTCTAAGCCCTTATCCACAGGTCTCCAATTCCTCTCCCCAAAAGCAATCCCTAGTGAATTCCTTCCTTCAGAGACAGCCATGCATATAAGCATTTATGGACATATTTGTCCTCTTATTTTCTAACACATTTTTTTCCTAACAGTACCCTGTACCCACTGTTCTGAAACTTGCTTTTAAATAAAAATTTTTCACCTAATAGATCATCCTCTACCAGTAGAGTAGGACAAGTATCATAACGTATGTATCAGTCCCACTGATGGCCATTTTGGTTGTTTCTAATATTTTGCTATAACAAGCAATTCTGCAATAAATATCCTACTACAGCCATCCCTAGGTACACGTGGTGGTGTATCTACAGAACAATATTTGTAAGTGGAATTACTGTATCTGAGGGTGTTAATGTTTTCAATTTAATGTATATTGTCAGGTTGCCTTCAAAAGAAGTGGTACAAATTTACATCCCCAGCAATACAGGTATGGATGTTTCCCTATACTTCTGACAAATCTCACTTTTTAAGGTTGTAATACATAATCCCAAAATGGATCCTGTACTGGAGGAAAATAATATAAAAGATAGTACTGGGATGAGGGACAAAACTGGATTAGAATCAGAGTAGATAAAGGTATTGTATCAGTGTTTAACTTTTTTTTTTAATTTCATTGTGTTCTAGGTGAAAATTTACAAGGCAAATTAGTTTTTTATTCAAAAATTTATACTCAAACTGTTTTTTGACATTGGTTGTAGTACCTGCAATGTGTCAGCACTCTCCCCCATTTCCTTTCCACCCTGAGTTCTTAGTGTCCATTCGTCTAGTTTTCCTGACCCTTCCTGCCATCTCGTATTTGCTTTTGGGCAGATGTGGCCCATTTGGTCTCGTATACTTGATTGAACTAAAAAGCATGTTCTTCACGGGCGTTATTGTTTTATATGCCAGTCTAATCTGGCAGAAAGGTGGACTTTAGGAGTAGCTTCAGTTCTGAGTTAGCAGGGTGTCCAGGGGCTGTAGTTTCAGGGGTTCCTCCAATCTCTGTCAGACTAGTACATCTGGTCTTTTTTTGTGAATTTGAATTCTGTTCTATAGTTTTCCTCTGCTCTGTCTAGATCGGTGATAGGAGTCAGGTACCATCTAGTTCTTCTGGGCTCAGACTGGTAGAGGCTATGGTTTACGTGGTCCATTAGTCCTTTGGACTAATATTTACCTTGTGTCTTTGGTTTTCCTCATGCTCCTTTGTTCTGAATGTGCTGGGACCAACAGCTCTATCTTAGATGCCACTTGCAAACCTTTAGGACCTCAGACACTACTCACCAAAGCAGGGTGCAGAACATTTTCTTTATGATCTATGTTATGCTAACTGACCTAGATGTCCCCCTGAGACTATGGTCCACAGCCCTCAGCCCCAGAAATTCAGTCCCTCAGGTGTCTGGATATGTTTAGGGAGTTTACATGGCTTTTCCTTGGTTAAGGTGTGCTGACTTTCCCTACACTGTGTTTTGTCTTTCCCTTTACCAAAGTCAACAGTTGTCTACTATCAATGAACATGAGATTATACTGACACAGGGTGAGTCCTAATCCAATATGAATGATGTCCTTACAGAAGAGTCACAGAAAGACACACAGAGGCAAGAGTATCTTGTGACAATGGAAGCAGAGATTGGAGTTATGCTGCCATAAACCAAGGACACATAATACAGAATCTAGGAAAAGGCAAGAAAAAGATCTTTTCCTAGAGCGTTCAGAGACAGCACGGACCTGCTGAAACCTTGATTTTGGATTTCTAGCCTCTTATGAGATAATAACTTTGTTGTTGTAGGGCACCTACTTTGTAATACTTTGTTACAGCAGCCTTAGGAAACTAATACATACAGCGTTACATACATACATATGTAGATTTAATGGGCAAAGTTCAGGGAATTCAGCTTCCTAAAGAAATAAGAGATGTGGTCATCTTAATTTTTAAAACTCAACTTGCTGTTGAACACTTAGGTTGCTTTCAATCTGTCACTCTTGTCAACAATGCTGTGGTGAACATCTCTTTACATGAACCCTTGGGCACTTTCTTCATCATTTCTTTAAGATCACTTCCTAAGAACAGAGTAGTTGGATCGAAGAGTATGCCCTTTTGGAAACTTTTTAATTCCTATTTTCAAACTGCCCTTGAAAAAACAGTTATTCCCACTTACACTCCCTCCAGCAGTCTCTAAGAGCACTGTTCTCAGGTTGGATAATTACCCCCCCTCCCCAACCTTTCTGTATTGGTGTTTATTGCTCATTTTTATTGGGGAAAAAAAAAACTTAAGAGGAAAAGTCTAATTAAAAAAAAAAAAAAGGTGTCAGATTAAGACGAATTACCCATTTATACATTCAAGTAGGCTTCATTTAATAAAAATCATTTTAAAATGCCCTTCTGGAGAAAGGCGGAGTCAGTATTTAGGAAGCATTGAGTTTCTGTTCACGGTAATGAAAAATTTGGCAATAATTACGGGTGATGGTTGCACAAGTGATTAGTGTAATTGATATAACTAAATTGTACACCTGAAAAATGTTGAATTGGCAAATGCTGTGTTATATATATTACAACAGTTTTTTTATTACAGTCAAAATGTAGTAATATGGCAAGAAACAACAGACAAGATAAAGGTGGAGCCTAAAAAACAACTTCCCAATAAAACGAATTATAGCAACATCTTTCATGTGAAACTTTTTTAATAGGATTCGATAATCCTGTCTGGGCAGAGGACAAGATCCTTTGATTACTTGAAAATCATTTGCAATTCAGATCAACAAGTAAAATCACCCACCAATCAAGTACATAAGCCCCTGCTACCAATGAACCCCCACTAGCTACAGATCTCAAGCCAAGACCATCTCTCCACTAAGACCTTATCATCAGTGCCCACAAAGACAATGAGAATGCAAATAACAAAGTAGATCTGGGTCAGGAGTTATTTTTATTACAGGTGAGGAACTGCACAATTCTCAAAGGGCACTAGAAACAGGCCTTTCATTCTTACCTTTACCATGAACGTGAAGTCTGTTAGGGCCGGGGAGTAGACGGCCCCACCAGCACACGGGCCCATGATCAGAGAAATCTGTGGGATGACTCCGGATGCCGTGACGTTCCTCTGCCGAGAGAGAAAGGCAAAGGCATCTAGTTACCCAGGTGTTATGGCATTACCTGCAGAAAAATAAAGGTAATAATAAAAGAACATTTGGCTTTTTTCCACAGAAATTCCAGCCAGCAGGCAAGAGACCTATCAGTAAAGTTTCTACCAGAATTATATTTGCAGTTTCTTCCCACAACTGGTGTGACGGTCAGGACATTACCTTCTGGGACAAATACTGTCTCTCCCTTTCTGGCAGCAGCGCCCTAAAATCTCCACCAGGACAAAAGCTTCAGGCAGAGTCTCCTCTACCTTCACCTTAGCAACAAACACACCTCAAGTCCAGCCAACCTGATTGTATAACCCTACCTAGAAGAAGAATGAAAATTTCACTCAGAACGAACTTTATCCTGGAGCCCTGATCTTTCTTTTGAGCCCCTTCACACCATCCATAAAGGGGACCCAGCATTTACACAGCAAGGCTAAGAGAGACAGGAGCTGTTTTACTCTGAGTCCTCAAAGTCCATTCACCCTCAGACAGGGCTTACGCAGGAGCAGGAGGAAGGAGGAGCCAGAAAGTCCCCATAGGAACAAGCCTCAGGACCCCTCCCGGGAAAGGCAGGGTTTGGGGGCTCTAAGACCCAGGCAAGCTGAAAAAGGCCCAATCACTCCTTGCCCTTCTGCTGACCCTTTCTCTTTCCCTGAATCCCATCAGCTTAGAAAAAGTAGGTCTACTTTTAGGTCTGCCTTGATTCTAAGCCCAGTCTCTACAAATCAAGGAACATCCCTCAGGACAGCACAGAAAGTCATCTACTCTGCAAAAATAGCAAGGTGGGTGGGTGAGTGGATAGAATTCCTGCTATGGCAGAGTAAAGGCCTTGAAAAATTCTATCCCCAAAAAACAATGATAAAACTGGACAAAACTGTCAAGAACAAACATTTCAGGGCTCTGGAAATGGACTAAAGGCAAACAAATTGAGAAATGTTTATTCATGAAAAACTGCTAAACTTGAGATAACAACAGTGGGACTCCGTGGTGTTCCTGACTAAGGCTGCTACATCACCAACGCCACCTCAGGATGTCTTCAAGGCAAAAGAAAATGATACCAGACAGTAACTTAAATCCATAGGAAGCAATCAGGAGCACTGAAAATGGTAAATATGTGATTAAATATAATATACTACATAAATGTATTTGACTCTTAAACATTTTAAAAGACAAGATTTTATAAAGAAAAAAAAATTTTTTTATAGCAGTATTCTTACATTTATAACACATAAGATACATAACAATAATAACACAAAGAAGCCAGGATTAATGGAGTTAAATTGGATCAAAGTTGCTACCTTTTCCCAGAATTAAGGCAGTATTAATTTAAGTAGACTGTGATAAATAAAAGTACGTATCGTGATTGCTGGAGCAATTGCTAAGAAAATAACTAGAAAAAAAGTTTAAAAATAAAATTAAAATTGTCCACGTTTATGTGAAAGATGTTTAACACAAAAGAAGGTAGTATAGGAGAAATACAGGAATGAAAAACAAGACACATATAAAACAAACAGAAAATTACCACACATAAACCCAAGCATATCGAAAATACCTTATACAACATTAAACACAATTAAAGAACTAAGGAAAACATGGACACAGAGCTAAAAGAAATAACGAAAACAAAAATGAGAATCTAAAAAAAGAAATATATTACTAATGGACCACAACTGCCAAAGTCTCCACCAGACTGAGTCCAGCACAACTAGATGGTGTCCAGCTGCCACCAATGACTGCTCTGACAGGGATCACAACAGACGGTCCCAGACAGTGCTGGAGAAAAATGTAAAACAAAATTCTAACTCACAAAAAAAGACCAGACTTAACTGGACTGACAGAGACTGGAGAAACCCTGAGAATATGGCCCCCGGACACCCTTTTAACTCAGTGCTAAAGTCACTCCTGAGGTTCACCCTTCATCCAAAGATTAGACACGCCCATAAAACAAAATAAAACTTAATGGGCATACCAGTCCCAAGGGCAAGGACTACCCAGAGGCAGGAGTGGACAAGAAAGCTGGGAATGGGGAATGCAAGGTCGAGAAGGGGAGAGTGTTGACATGTGGTGGGATTGGCAACCAATGTCACAAAACGATATGTGTATTGTTTAATGAAAAACTAACTTGCTCGGTAAACCTTCATCTAAAATAAAATAAAACAAAAAATTTTTAAAGAGATATTGCAATTAAAGGGGACAATAACTGAAGTAAGATACAATAGAAGAACTTACCAACAGACTTAAAAAGGCAGAAGAAACAAGTGAATAAGAGGTAAGATAGTTAAATTACAGACACTGAAGAGCAACAAAAATGGAGGCTCAAAAGAGAACCTACGGACTAAGAAGAAATTTTTGGCTACGACATATCTGATGACGGTCTAATCTATAAAAACCTACACAATACAGCAATACTTCAACAAAAAAAAACAGAAATAATCCAATTACAAAATGTGCAAAGGATATGAACAAGCACTTCACCAAGGAAGACATTCAGGCGGCTAATGGACACACTAGGAAATGCTCTCAATAATTAGTCATTAGAGAAATGCAAATCAAAACTACAATGAGATACCATCTCATACCAACAAGGCTGGCACTAATTTAAAAAACACACAAAATAACAAATGTTAGCAGGCACTGTGGGGAGACTGGAGCTCCCATGCACTGCTGATGGGAATGAAAAATGGTACAGCCACTTTGGAAAACAATATGGCACTTCCTTAAAAAGTTGGAAATAGAAATACCACGCGATCCAGCAATCCCACTCCTAGAAATATACCCAAGAGAAATGAGTCATTGCACAAACAGACATATGCACATCCATGTTCGCTGCAGCACTATTCACAGTAGCAAAAAGACAGAAATAACCTAAATGCCTATCAACAGACAAATGGATAAACAAATTATGGTACATACCACAGAATGGAATGCTACCCAACAACAAAGAACAATGATGTATCTGCAAAACATCTCACAACATGGATGAATCTGGAGGGCATTATCCTGAGTGAAATAAGTAGTCACAAAAGGACAAATGTTACTTGAGACTACTATTCTAAGACTCATGAAAAGGTTTAAATACATTCTTTGATGGTTATGAGGGTGGGGAGGGATGGGGAGAGGAAATCACTAACTAGATAGTAGACAAGGATTAACTTTGGTGAAGAGAAGGATAGTACAAAATAAAAGGGAAGTCAGCACAAGTGGACAAAGCAAACCCTAAGAAGTTTCCTGAACACATCCAAACACCTTCGTAGATAGAGTAGCCAGGGCGGGGCCCGGGGACCATAGTTTCAGGGGACATCTAGGTCAATTGGCATAATAAAGTTTATTAAGAAATGTGGCATCTGGGACCTTAAAAGATTGTAAGTGGCCATCTAGGATGAATCAATTGGTCCCATCTCACGTGGAGCAAAGGAGAATGAAGAAAACCAAAGACACAAGGAAAATATTAGCCCAAAGGACTAAGGGACCACGTGAACAGATGCTCCACCAGCCTGAGATAAGAAGAACTAGATGGTGCCCAGCTACCACCCTGACCACCCTGAGGAGGGACACAACAGAGAGTCCCAGGCAGAGCAGGAGAAAAATGCAGAACAGAACTCAAATTCACTTAAAAAAAAAAAAGACTTAATGGTCTGACAGAGACTGGAGGAACTCCCGAAACTACAGCCCCAGACATACTATTAATCCAGAACTGAAACCATTCCTGACACCCACTCTTCAGACAAAGATTAGGCAGCACTATAAAACAAAAAATAGTACACATGAGCAATGTGCTTCTTAGTTCAATCAGATATATGAGACCAAAAGGGCAGCTCCTGTCTAAAAGCAGGATGAGGAGACAGGAAGGGACAGGAACTGGTCAAATGGACACAGGGAACCTGGGGTGAAAAATGCTGTCACATTGTGGGGATTTTAACTACTGGCACAAAACGTGTATAAATTTTTGTATGAGAAATTAACTCGAGCTGTAAGTGTTCACCTAAAGCACAATAAATAAATAAACAAATAAATAAATGGAAAAAATTGAGAAAATACTCAAAGATTTACAGCAACAAAGCAAATGCTGAATCCAGAAAAATGCTAATTAGTACAAGGCAAGGTCATGAAAGTTCCATAGACACATCCAACTTCCTGAGGGACTGAAGTCCTGGGCTGAGGGCTGTGGGGTCCATGGGCTCAATAGGCATAACATAGTTTATAAAGAAAATATTCTGCATTCTACTTTGGTGAGTAGCATGGTCTTGAAAGCCTGTGAGTGGCCATCTAAGATACTCCACTGGTCTCATCCCTTTGGGAGCAAGCGAGAGTGAAGAAAACTAAAGACACAAGGGAAAGGTTGGTCCAAAGGACTAATGCACCACAACTACCATGGCCTCCACCAGAGTGATTCTAACACAACCAGATGGTGCCAGCTACCAACACTGACTGCTTTGACAGGGAACACAACAGAGGGTCCCGGACAGAGCTGGAGAAAAATGTAGAGCAAAATTCTAACTCACAAAAAAAGACCAGACCTACTGGCCTGACAGAGACTGGAATAACCCCAAGAGTATGGCCCTCAGACATCATTTTAGCTTAGTAATAAAGTCACTCCTGAGGTTCACCCTTCATCCAAAATTAGACATGCCCATAAAACAAAATGAGACTAAAGCGGCACACCAGCCCTGAGGCAAGGACTGGAAGACAGAAGGGAAAAGGAAAGCTGGTAATAGGGAACCCAAGGCTGAGAACAGAGAGTGCTGACATGTCGTGGGGTTGTTAACCAACGTCATAAGACAATATGTGCACTGTTTAATGACAAGCTAGCTTCTTCTGTAAACCTTCATCTAAATTACAAGAAAAAGAAAAGAAAAAGACTAAAACTGATAGGAAAGTGGGAGAAAAATGTAAAACAAAATTCGAATTCACAACAAAAGTTCAGACTTACTGCTCTGACAGAGACTAGAGGAACCCCCAAGCGTATGGCTACTGGACACCATGCAAATTCAGAATTGAAGCCACTCCCAAAGTCCACCTTTTAGACAGGCCTATAAAACAAATAATACAAATATACAAGACCAAATGAGAGACACCTGCCCAAAATCAAAGATGAGAAGGCAGGAAGGAACAGGAAAGCTGGACAAATTAAAAAGGGGATCCCAGGGTAGAAATGTGCTAATACATTGCAGAGATTGCAGACAATGTCACAAAAAATTTGTGTATAAATTTTTGAATGAGGAACTAATTTGCACTGAAAACTTTCACCTAAAGCAAAATAAAGTTAAAAGAAAAAGACTGGAGGTTTAAGAAGGCTGAGCACAGTTTAGTACAATTATGGAACAACAAGAGACCTAGTATACACATCATGGGAATTCTGGAAGGAGGTGAAAGGGAGAAAAACACAGAAAGGATATTTGAAGAAAAAATGACAGAAACGTTGGCCAATTTAACAAAGGACGTGAATCTACAAATCCAAGAAGCTCAAACAACTCCAAGCAAGATAAACACAAAGAAAAATATCAATATATATATCATAGTTAGACTCTCAAAAATTAATGATAAAGAATCTTGAAAGCAGTGAGAGAGAAGCAGTCACAAACAAAGGATCCCCAATAAGATTAAGCACCAATTTCTCCTCAAAACATTGGAGGCCAGATTCGTCTGGATATGAGCCAAGATGGAAGAACAGACAGAGGCTTCCGGCAAGCCCTGTTTACAGCAAAGACCAGAAAAAACAAGTGAAACGACTATATTTATGGCAAGCTGAGCCCTGCGCATGAAAGGCAAGCTTGGAAAACCAAGTGACAGGCAAGGGAAGTAAGAGACAGTTCAGAAGCAGAGAGGAGTAACTGGACCTGAATCACAGGGAGCCCTCAGGCACCATTCCCGAGCAGCAGTGGCAGGCTGGTAGTAGGGTTTGGCCAGTTTCCCCAGGGAGAAGCAGCCAGCCACACAGCCTACTCAAGCCTACGGAACCAGAGAAGAACACCACTCTTGGCAAAAGCTAAGTACTTGTGTAAGCTATACCGCACTCCTCCTCGCCCCCAAGCCGGCTTCAACAGCTGAATTCCCAGAGCCTGAGATAGGCCCTGTTGAGCGCTTAGAGCCATTCTTCCAGCCTTGGAGAAGGAAAAAATCTGCAACTTAGGGAAAAGATAATTTACCAGATCCACTAAATGGGGGAGCTCAGGACAGAGGCGGCTCTTCTCCAGGCATAAACGGTCGGTGCACTTTGAGTGCCTTTACCCTCTGCATGGACCTGTGTGGGCCTATTTCAGGGGAAGAGGCCCGTGTTGGCAGATTCCAACCGTTTCGGCTGTGCAGTGGAGACCTACGTGTTTGATGTTTGACACTGCATTGCCTATTAAACAGGGTCCCCAACTACCCACGTCAGGGGACTAAGGACTCGTGCCTCCATTCAGGTCACCCAGTCACCCGTGACAGGGGTCTGAGGATAACTAATACCTCCCAGTCCTTACAAACAAAAACATTTGGTGCCCATAGTCCATCAGCAGAACCCACGCACCTGTACGCTCTAGGCATCAGCGACACACTTTCCTCAGAGACATTTGGGGGACGATTCTCAGCCCCTTGCCTTCTTCACTGTGGAACCCCCGATGCAACCAGATACCGCTACCTACACCAATCACGCCTGCCCCTCTAAGACTGTCGGACAGAGCCTGTATCACACACTTGATGATCAGCTACCTGGACATCTCAGCTGAATTCATACAAGAAAAGTGAATGGACTCCTAGACTGATATACCTGATAACTGCTCTAGCCATCTGGGGACAAGACGTCAGAGCACCAAAAGCGAAAGTTATCAAGCTAGCTCACTCAAGCAACCCATTTGGGCATATTGAAACAAAACAAAGCAAGAAGCTACAACACAGTAAGCAAACATAAAATAAACTAATACAATAACAGAGAGAGGGCTCAGAGACAACAATCAGCATTAAGTCACCTAAAGGAACAGACCATAATCACCTCAACAAGCTCTCAAAACAAAGAATCAAGAGACCTTGTAGATGAAAGTGCATTCCTAGAATTACCAGAGGCAGAATACAAAAGATTCATATATAGAACCCTTCAAGACATCAGGAATAAAATGAGGTAATACGCAGAACAAGCCAAGGAACACACATATAAAGCAACTGAAGAAATTAGAAAGATTCTTCAGGAACATAATGAAAAATTTATAAGCTAGAAAAATCCATAGAAAGATGGCAATCAGAATTGGACAACTCAGTAAAAAGCCAGAGGAGCAGAACTGAGCCAGTCGAAGGGAGAATTTCTGACCATGAAGATAAATCAACTGGCACTAACATATTGGAAGAAAAATCAGAAAAAAACATATAAAAGAAATGAAGGAAACTTGAGAATCATGTGGGACTCTATCAAGAGAAATTACCTACGAGTGACTGGAGTACCACAACAAGGAGGAATAACAGAAAATACAGAGAGAATTGTCGAAGATTTTTTGGCAGAAAACTTCCCTGACATGGTGAAAGGTGAGAAGATACCTATCCAAGATGCTCATCGAACTCCACATAAGGTAGGTGTTAAAAGAAAGTCACCAACACATACTTTAATCAAACTGGCCAAAACCAATGATAAAGAGAGAATTTTAAGAGCAGCTAGGGATAAATGAAAAGTAACCTGCAAAGGAGACCTAATAAGAATAAGCTCAGACTACTCGGCAGAAACCATGCAGGCAACAATGCAATGGATGACTTATTTAAAAAACTAAAGGAAAAAACCTGCCAGCCAGGAACCGTATGTCCAACAAAAGTGTCTCTCAAATGTGAAGGTGAAATAAGGATATTTCCCGATAAACCGAAGTTTAGGGAATTCATAAAAACAAAACCAAAACTACAAAAAACACTAAAGGGAGTTTTTTGGTTAGAAAATCAATAATATCACGTATCAACCCAAGACTAGGACGCTGGGCAGAGCAATCAGAAGTCAACCCAGGCAGTGATATCAAGAAAACAAAGCAAGATTACAAAAAAAAAAGACTCAAAACACGGTAACAACGATATTATGTAAAGAAAGACAACATTAAAACAAATAAACAGAGACTAAAAAATTTAGTCACAGATCTTCCATAAGGAGAAGATATAAAGTGATACAAAGAAATAAAAGTTAGGTTTAAATGTAGAAAAATACGGGTAAATAATAAGGTAACCACAAAGAAAACAAACTATCCTACACATCAAAATAAATGACAAGAAAAAAATAGAGGCTCAGCAGAAACAAAACCAAAAACAATGAATATGAAGAAAGGACAATATATAAGGATAATCTACTGTGCAAATAAAGTGGGAAACAGAAACTGTCAACGACACATTAAAAAAAGACATTAAAATGATAGCACTAAATTCAAACTTATCCATAATAACACTGAATGTAAATGGACTAAATGCACCAATAAAAAGACAGAGAGTGGCAGAACGGATTAAAAACCAAGATCCGTCTATACGCCGCCTACAAGAGACACACCTTAGACTTAGATACATAAACTAAAACTCAAAGGATGGAAAAAAATATATTAAGCAAACAACAATTTAAAAAGAGCAGGAATAGCAATACGATGACAAAATAGACTTTAAAGTTAAATCCATCAGAAAGGATAAGTAAGGATACTATATAATGATTAAAGAGATAATACACCAAGATGATATACCCATATTAAATATTTATGCACCAAAAGACAGGGCTACAAGATACATATCAGCATTGAAAAGTGAGATGCCTCCACAATAACAGTAGGAGAGTTCAAAAAACCACTTTGCGTGAAGGACAGGACAACCAGAAAGAAGCTCAATAAAGGCAAGGAAGATCTAAACGCCACAATAAACCAACCTGACCTCACAGACATATACAGAACACTCCACCCAACAGCAATCAAGTATACTGTCTTTTCTAGTGCACATAGAACATTCTCTAGAATAGACCACACATTAGGTCATAAAGCAAGCCTTAGCAGAATTCAAAACACTGAAATATAACAAAGCATCTTCTCTGACAAGGCCAGAAAAGTAGAAATCAATAACAGAAAACCCAGGGAAAAGAAATCAAATGCTTGGAAAATTAACAATACCCTGCTCAAAATAGACTGGATTATAGAAGACATTAACGATGGAATAAAGAAATTCATAGAATCCAATGAGAATGAAAACACTTCCTGGCAGAACCTTTCGGACACAGTGAAAGTAGTACTCAGAGGTCAATTTATGTAATTAAATGCACACATCCAAAAAGAAGAAAGGGCCCAAATCAAACAATTGCCCCTATAACTTGAACAAACACACAGAAGCAACAAAAGAAACCCTCAGGCAACAGAAGAAAAAAAACAATAAAAATTATAGCAGAACTAAACGAAATAAAAAAAAAAAATTTTTTTTTTTTTTTTTGAAAAATGAAATAGGAAACAGAAAAAACGATTTAAAGAATTAACAAGACCAAAAGCTGGTTCTTTGAAAAAAATCAACAAAACTGATAAACCATTGGCCAAACTGACAAAAGAAAAACAAGAGAGGAAGAAAATAACCCAAATCAAAATAAGATGGGCGATATTACAACAGACCAACTGAAATTAAAAGAATCATATCAGATTACTACGAAAAATTACACCCTAACAAATTCGAAATCCTGGAAGAAATGCATGAATTCCTAGTAACACGCTACCTACCTAAACTAACACAAACAGAGGTAAAACAAATAACTGACCCATAGCAAAAAGAAAGATTGAAAAGGTAATTAAAAACTCCCAACAATAAAAACCCCTGGCCCGGACAGTTTAACTGCAAATTTCTACCAAACTTTCAGACAAGAGGTACCACCACTACTACTAAAGGTATTTCAGAGCATAGAAAAGGATGGAATACTCCCAAACTCATTCTATGAAGCCACAATATCCCTGATACCAAAACCTGGTAAAAAACACCACTAAAAAAGAAAATTACAGACGTATATCCCCCATGAACATAAATGGAAAAATCCTCAACAAAATTATAGCCAATAGAATTCAAAAACATATCAAACAAATAACTCACCATAACCAAGTGGGATTCATACCAGGTATGCAAGGATGGTTCAACATTAGAAAAACAATGCAAATCCATCATATAAATAAAACAAAAGACAAGAATCACATGATTTTATCAATTCATACAGAAAAGCCATTTCACAAAGTTCAACACTCATTCATGATAAAAACTCTCAGCAAAATAGGAATAGAAGGAAAATTCCTCAGCACAGTAAAGAGCATTTATACAAAGCCAATAGACAACATCATCCTAAACGGAGAGAGTCTGAAAGCACTCCCCTTGAGATCGGGAACCAGACAAGAAGGACCTTTATTGCCAATCTTATTCAATTGTACTGGAGGTCCTAGCCAGAGCAATTAGGCTAGATAAAGAAATAAAGGGCATCCAGATTGGCAAGGAAGAATTAAAAGTACCTCTATCTGCAGATGACATGATCTTATACACAGAAAACCCTGAAGAATCCTCAAGAAAGCTACTGAAACTAATAGAAGAGTTCAGCACAGTATTGGGATACAAGATAAACATACAAAAATCAGGTGGATTCCTCTACACCAAGAAAAAGAACATCGAAGAGAAAATCATGAAATCAATTTCATTTACAATAGCCACCAGGAAGATAAAATACTTAGGAATAAATCTTACCAGAGATGTAAAAGACTTATACAAAGAAAACTCCAAAACACTTCTGCAAGAAACCAAAAGAGACCTACATAAGTGGGAAAATATACCTTGCTCATGGATAGGAAGGCTTAACTTAATAAAATGTCTATTCTACCAAAAGCGATCTACAGATTTAATGCAATACCAATCCAAATTCCAACGACATTCTTTAATGAGATGGAGAAACAAACCACCAACTTCATATGGAAGGGAAAGGGGCCCCAGGTAAGTAAAGCATTAAGGAAAAAGAAGAACAAAGTAGGAGCCTACTCTACCTGATTTTAGAGCCTATTACACCGCCACAGTAGTCGAAACAGCCCGGTACTGGTACAACAACAGAGTCACAGACCAAGAGAACAAAATTCAGAATCCACACATAAATCCATCCACGTATGAGCAGTTGATATTTGACAAAAGCCCCTAAATAGTTAAATGGGGGAAAAGACAGTCTTTTTAACAAATAGTGCTGCCATAACTGGATATCCATTTGCAAAAAAATCAATCAACACCCATACCTCACACCATGCACAAAAACTAACTCAAAATGGATCAAAGACCTAAATATAAAATCTAAAACGATAAAGATCATGGAAGAAAAAACAGGGACAATGTCGGAACCCTAACACATGGCATAAATAGTATACAAAACATTACTAACAATGTAGAATAAAAACTTCATAACTGGAAGCTCCTAAAAATCAAATACCTATGCTCATCTAAAGACTTCACCAAGATAGTAAAAAGATTACCTGCAGACTGGGAAGAAGTTTTTAGCTATGGCATTTCTGATCAGCACCTGGTCTCTAAAATCTACACAGTACTGCAAAAACTCAACTAGAAGAAGACAAATAACCCAATCAAAAAATGGGCAAAAGATATTAACAGACACTTCACTAAAGAAGACATTCAGGTAGCTATCAGATACATGAGGAAATGCTCATGATCATTAGCCATTAGAGAAATGCAGATCAAAACTACAATGAGATTTCATCTCACTCCAACAAGGCTGGCATTAATCCAAAAAACACAAAACCATAAATGTTGGAGAGTCTGTGGAGAGACTGCAACACTTATACACTGCTGGTGGGAATGTAAAATGGTAAAACCACTTTGGAAATCGATTTGGCGCTTCCTTAAAAAGCTAGAAATAGAACTACTATACAGTCCAGCCACCCCGCTCCTTGGAATACATCCTAGAGAAATAAGAGCTTTTACACAAACAGATTATATATGCACACCCATGTTTATTGTAGCACTTTTTACAATAGCACAAAGATGGAAGCAACCAAGGTACCCATCAACGGATGAATGGATAAATTATGGTCTATTCACACAATGGAATAGTACGCATCGATAAGAACAGCGATGAATCTGTGAAACATTTCACAACATGGAGGAACCTGGAAGGCATTATGCAGAGTGAAATTAGTCAGTTGCAAAAGGATAAATATTGTATAAGACCACTATTATAATAACTACAGAAATACTTTAAACAGAGAAGAAAACATTCTTCGATGGTTATGAGAGCAGGGAGGGAGGGAAGTGGGGGAGGGTGTTCACTAATTAGATAGTAGATAAGAACTACTTTAGGTGAAGGGAAGGACAACACGTAATACAGGAGAGATCAGCACAACTGGACTAAAGCAAAAGCAAAGAAGTTTCCTGAATAAACTGAATGCTTCGAAGGCCAGTGTAGCAGGGGCAGGGGTCTGGGGATCATGGTTTCAGGGGATATCTAGGTCAGTTGGCATAATAAAATCTATTAACAAAACATTCTGCATCCCACTTTGAAGAGTGGCGTCTGGGGTCTTAAACGCTAGCAAGCAGCCATCTAAGATGCATCAATTGGTCTCAACCCACCTGGATCAAAGGAGAATGAAGAACACCAAGGACACAAGGTACTTACGAGCCCAAGAGACAGAAAGGGCCACATAAACAAGAGACTACCTCAGCCTGAGACCAGAAGAATTAGATGGTGCCCAGCTACAACCGATCACTGCCCTGACAAGGAACACAACAGAGAACCCCTGAGGGAACAGGAGAGCAGTGGGATGCAGACCCCAAATTCTCATAAAAAGACCAGTCTAAATGGTGTGGCACAGACTAAAAGGACCCCAGTGGTCATAGCCCACAGACCTTCTGTTGGCCAAGGACAGGAACCATTCCCAAAGCCAACTCTTCAGACAGGAATTGGACTGGACAATAGGTTGGAGAGGGATGCTGGTGAGGAGTGAGTTTCTTGGATCAGGTGGACACTTGAGACTATGTTGGCATCTCCTGCCTGGAGGGGAGAGGAGAGGGTGGAGGGGGTTAGAAGCTGGCAAAATGGACACGAAAAGAGAGAGTGGAAGGAGAGAGCAGGCTGTCTCATTAGCGGGAGACTAATTGGGAGTGTGTAGCAAGGTGTATATGGGTTTTTGTGTGAGAGACTGACTGACTTGATTTGTAAACATTCACTTAAAGCAAGTATAAATTAAAAAAAAAAAAAAGATTCATCTGTCATAAAAAAAAAAAAAATTGGAGGCCAGAAGGAAATTTAAAGTGTTAAAAGAAAACTGTAAACCACTAATACTATACCCAGCAAAACTATCCTTCGAAAAAAATGAGGGTGAAATTAAAATATTCCCAGACAAACAGAAGCTGAAAGACTTCATATCCACTAGACCAGCCCTACAAAAAATACTAATGGGATTTCCATATATGGAAGGGAAAGACACTAAAAAGTAACTCAAAGCTATACATAAGAAGAAAGATTCCTAATAAAGGGAAATGCATGGATAAGTACAAAGGCTAGTAATAAGGTATTCATGCTCAATAATTGTAAATGTTTCGTGCATCATTATTTTTTTTAATTTTTATTGTGCTTTAAGTATAAGTTTACAAATCAAGTCAGTCTCTCATACAAAAACTTATATACACCTTGCTATATACTCCTCCTAGTGGCTCTCCCTCTAATGAAACAGCACACTCCTTCTTTCCACTCTCTATTTTCTTGTCCATTTGGCCAGCTTCTGATCCCCTCTGCCTTCTCATCTCCCATCCAGACAGGAGCTGCCCACATAGTCTCATGTGTCTACTTGATCCAAGAAGCTCACTCTTCACCAGTATCATTTTCTATCCCACAGTCCAGTCCAATCCCTGTCTGAAGAGTTGGCTTTGGGAATGGTTCCTGCCTTGGGCTAACAGAAGGTCTGGGGACCATGACCTCCGGGGTCCTTCTAGTCTCAGTCAGACCATTAAGCCTGGTCTTTTTACGAGAATTTGAGGTCTGCATCCCACTGCTCCATCCGTCATGTTTTTAATAATATATAAAAGATAGGATAAAATGATGTTACAGGGCACATGAAACATAAAAACATAATTAACGATAACAACAACACAAGAGGGAAGAAGAATCATATATACAATTTCTTGTATGTTACTAAAGTTCGTACCAACTCACCCTAGGATATTATAAATACAACCTTTTAAATGTAATATTCGTGGTAACCACTAAGAAAATATATAAGAAACATACATAAAAAGAAAGGAAAAGGGACTCAAAAAGGATCACTACAATAAACCAAGAAAACACAAAAGCAAGCATTAAAGGACAAAGAAGGCTTAAGACACACAAAAAACAAAATGGTAGAAGTTATTCACTTCTTATCAGTAAGTACAGTAAATGTAAAAGGACAAAATGCTCCAATCGAAAAGCGGAGTGGCTGAATGAAGAAAAAAACAAAAAGATCTAACTACATGCTGTTTACAAGAGACACACCTTAAACCCAAGGACAGAAATAGGTTCAAAGTGAAAGGATGGGGAAAAATATTCCATGCAGATAATAACCCTAAGTGAATTAGGGTGGCAATTTTAATAACAGATAAAGCAGGTTTTAAGACAATATATGTCAGAATAGAGATGGACATTGAATAGTGCTAAAAAGAGTCAATTAATCAAGAAGATTTAACCATCACAAACATATATGCACCCAACATCCAACCAAAAACCAAACCTGTTGCCGTCAAGTCATTTCCGACTCATAGCAACCCTACAGGAGAGAATAGAACTGCCCCGTAGGGTTTCTAAGGAGTGCCTGGTGGATTCGAACTGCCATCCTTTTGGTTAGCAGCCAAACTTTTAACCACTACACCATCTGGGTTTCCCACCCAACATCAGATAACCTAAATATATAAAGCAAACACTGATAGAATTGAAGAGAGAATTAGCAGTATCACAATAATAGCTGGAGATTTCAATACACCACTTCCAATAATAGACAGAACATCTAGAAAAATCAACAAGGAAACAGAGGACCTGAATGACCCTATAAACCAACTAGACTTAACAAACATACATAGAACACTCCACCCAAAAACAGAGCAGTATACATTCTACCCCAATGCACGTGGGTCATTCTCCAGGACAGACCACATTTTATGTCATGAAGCAAGTCTTGATAAATTTAAAACGACTGAAATCATACTTAGTATTTTCTCTGAACACAACAGAGTGAAGCTAGAAATAACAGGAAAAAAAATCTGGAAAATACACAAACATATGGAAATTAAACAGCAGAGTATAAACAAACCACCCATGTGTCAAGGAAGAAATCACAAATTTCTTAGGGTTAAATGAAAAAGAAAGTACAACATACCAAAACTCATGGGATATAGCAAAGGCAGTACTCAGAGAGAAACTTAAAACAATAAATGCCTACATAAAAAAAGATCTCAAATTAACAGCCTAACTCAACAACTCCAGAAACTAAAAAGAGAAAAGCAAACTAAGACTAAACCTATCAGAAGAATGGAAATAACTGTCTTAGTCATCTAGTGCTGCTATAACAGAAATATCACAAGTGGATGGCTTTAACAAAGAGGAGTTTATTCTCTCACAGTCCAGTAGGCTAGAGGCCCGAATTCAGGCTCTGGAGGAAGGTCCTTGTCGTCAGTCTTCCCTTGGTCTGGGAGCATCTCAGCACAGGAACCACAGGTCCAAAGGACATGCTCTGCTCCTAGCAATGCTTTCTTGGTGGTATGAGGTCCCCACTCTCTGCTAGCTTCCTTTTCCTTTTATCTCTTGAGAGATAAAAGGTGGAGCAGACCCCACTCCAGGGAAACTCCCTTTATATTGGGTCACGGGTGTGACCTGGTAAGGGTGTTACAATCCCATGCTAATCCTCTTTAACATAAAATGACAATCACAAAATGGAGGACAACCACACAATACTGGGAATCATGGCCTAACCAAGTTAATACATACAGAATACTGGGAATCATGGCCTAACCAAGTTAATACACACAGAATACAGGGAATCATGGCCTAACCAAGTTAATACACACAGAATACTGGGAATCATGGCCTAACCAAGTTAATACACACAGAATACAGGGAAGCATGGCCTAACCAAGTTAATACACATAGAATACTGGGAATCATGGCCTAACCAAGTTAATACACACAGAATACAGGGAATCATGGCCTAACCAAGTTAACACACACAGAATACTGGGAATCATGGCCTAACCAAGTTAATACACACAGAATACAGGGAAGCATGGCCTAACCAAGTTAATACACATAGAATACTGGGAATCATGGCCTAACCAAGTTAATACACACAGAATACAGGGAATCATGGCCTAACCAAGTTAACACACACAGAATACTGGGAATCATGGCCTAACCAAGTTAATACACACAGAATACAGGGAAGCATGGCCTAACCAAGTTAATACACACAGAATACAGGGAAGCATGGCCTAACAAAGTTAATACACACAGAATACAGGGAATCACGGCCTAACCAAGTTAATATACACAGAATACAGGGAATCACGGCCTAACCAAGTTAATACACACAGAATACTGGGAATCATGGCCTAACCAAGTTAATACACACAGAATACTGGAAATCATGGCCTAATCAAGTTAATACACACATTTTTGGGGGACATAATTCAATCCATGACAATAACAAAGATCAGAACATAAATAAATAAAAAAAAGAGAGACTCATTAAAACCAGAAATTGGTTATTCGAAAAGATCAATAAAATGAGCAAACCTTTAGCTAGACTGACAAAGAAAAGATGCAAATAACCAAAATAAAAAATGAAAGAGGGGACATTACAACTCACCCAACAGAAATAAAGAGAATTATAACAGAATATTAGGAACACCTGTACGGCAACAAACTGGATAGCCAAGATGAAATGGACAAATTCTTAGAAGTACACAACCTACCCACACTGATTCACAAGTAAACGAAGTCTCAACAGACCTATGACAAATGAAGTGATGGAGTCAGTTATCAAAAACCTCCCAACAAAAAAAAAAGTCCTGGACCAGATGCCTTCACTGGGAAACTGTACCAAACATTTAGAGAAGAACTGACACCAATACTGTTCAAACTCTTCCAAAAGACAGAGATTGAAGGAAAACTCCCTCATTCATTCTATGAAGCAAACATAACCCTGACACCCAAACCAGATAAAATACCACAAGAAAAGAAAACTATAGGCCAATGTCTCTTATGAATACAGAAGCAAAAATCCTGGACAAAATACTACTGAACAGAATTCCAACTACATATTAAAAGAGTCATATGCCATGAGCAAGTGGGATTTACTCCAGAATGCAGGGATGGTTCAATAATAGAAAATCAATCAATGTAATATATCACATCAATAGAACAAAGGAAAAGAACTACGTGATCATCTTTGTGGATGCAGAAAAAATTTTGATAAAATCCAACACCCTATCATGATGAAAACCTTAAAGAAGATTGGAATAGAAGAGAAATTCCTCAATATAATTCTGGACACATATGAAAAGACAACAGCCAACATTATACTTAATAGAGAAAGGCTGAGCACTTTCCCCTTGAAATCAGGAACAAGACAAGGGTGCTCACTCTCACAACTTCTATTCAATATTTACTGGAAGTCCTACCCAGAGCAATAAAACGAGAAAAAGAAATAAAAGGCATCCTGATTAGAAAAGATGAAGTAAAATTATCTCTATTCAAGGATGATATGATCCTTTATACAGAAAATTCCAAAGAGTCCACAAGAAAACTTCTAGAGCAAATAGAGGAATCTAGCAAAGCTACAGGATGCCAGGTCAACAAACAAAAATCAGTTCAGTTTCTATACACTAGCTGTTATGGATCAAATTGTATTCCCCCAAAAATATGTGTCCACTTGACTATGCCATAATTCCCAGTATTGTGTGGCTGTCCTCTATTTTGTGATCTGATGTAATCATCCTATATGTTGTAAATCCTAACCTCTATGATGTTAATGAGGCAGGATTAGAGGCAATTATGTTAATGAAATAGCACATGCTCTATACGACTAGGCTGTATCTTGGGTCAATTTCTTTTGAGATACAAAACAGAGAATAGAGAGAGACAGAGACAGAGAGAGAAAAGAAAAGGACTTCTTACCACCAAGAAAAAAGGGCCAGGAGCAGAGCACATCCTGTGGGCCCAGGATTCCTGCACTGAGAGACCCAAGAGAAGACTGATGACAAAAATCTTACCCCAGAGCCGAAAGAGAAAGAAAGCCTTCCCCAGGAGCTGGTGACCTGAATTCAGACTTCCAGCCTCCTAGAGAATAAATTTCTGTTTATTAAAGCCATCTACTTGTAGTATTTGTTATAGCAGCACTAGATAACTAGGATGCCAGTAATGAAAAATCTGAAAGAAAAATTCGGGAAACAATTTCATTTACAGTAGCATCTATAAGAATAAAATACCTAAGAATAAATCTAACCAGGGACCTAAAGGACTTATACAATGAAAACTAAAAAAAAAAAAAAATGCTGAAAGAGATTAAAGAAGACTTAAATGGGAAGATGTTCCATATTCACAGGTTAGAAGACTTACTATTCTTAAAATATCAGTACTACCCAAAACAATCTTTAGCTTCTACGCAATCCCGATCATAATTCTAACACCCTTCTTTACAGAAATAGAAAAACCAATCCTCAACTTCATATGGAACAGCAAAAGGCCTGGGATAGTTACAACAATGTTGAAAGAGAAGAACAAAGTAGGAGGGCTCATACTCCCTGACTTTAACGCAGCTACACTAATGAAAAAAACCCACACACCTACGGTCAATTGAATTTTACAAGGGCCCTAAGTCCATTTGATGGGAAAAGAAGAATCTCTTCAATAAATGGTGTTGGGAAAACAGGATTTCTACATGCAGAAAAATGAAACAGGATCCATGCCTCACACCATGCACAAAAACAAATTCAAAATGGATTAAGGATCTAAGTGTGCAAACTAAAACCATAAAATCCTTAGAAGAACAAGCAGGGGCAACGCTATCAGGCCTAACCTTCAACACTGGGTTATCTAATATAATAACAAAACCTCAAACAGCTAAAGACAAAATAAATAAATGGGACCTCATAAAAATTAAAAACTTGTTCATCAAAATACTTTACAAAAAAAGTGAAAAGACAAGCTACAAACTGGGAATATATGTTTGGAAACCACATATCCATCCAATAAGAATACCCAAAATATACATAAAATATCAACAACTTAACAACGAAAAGACAAATCATAAAACGTGCAAAGGCCTTGAATAGACATTTCACCAAAGAGGACATTCAAACGGCCACCAAACACAAGAAAAGAATGTTCAATGTCATTAGTCAGCAGAGATGCAAATCAAAACCACAATGAGATACCATTTCACTCACTACAATGGCTAAAAATGGCCAAAAAAAAAAAAGTTAGCAAGGGTGTAGAGAAATTATAACCCCTATCCATTGCTGGTGGGAATGCAAAATGGTACAGCCGTTATGGGAAACAGCGTGGTGGTTCCTCAAAAAAATAAAAATAGAACGACCATATGACCCGGCAATTCCACTCCTATATACATACCCAGAAGACCTGAGAGCAGAGACTCAAACAGAAACCTGTACACCAATGTTCACTGCAGCACTATTCACAATAGCCAAAAGGTAGAAACATCCTAAATGCCCACCAACAGATGAATCCATAAACAAAATGTGGTACATAACATACACCAGAATACTGTATGTATGGACAAAGCTTGAAGACATTATGCCAAATGAAATAAACCAATCACAAAAGGACAAATATTGTCTGACCTCAATTACATAAAAAGACAAGAAAAGGCATAGCTATAGAAACCAAAGATTATTAGTGGTAACTAGGGGTGGGAATGAGGGAAAATGGAGGTTAACAGAGATGGAAAAATCACATTGATTAAGGGTAGGGTTGCACAGTTGATTTTTGTAATTGCAGTCAATAAGGTGTACACCTGTAAAAGTTGAATTGGCAAAAGTTGTGAGGTAGATTAATTTACAACGACAAAAAAAAAAAGGGTAGCTGCTGAGGCTGCTTATGTACAAGCACCTCATGGGATTTGGTTCCTTAGTTTGGAGGTTTACGGACATGATTTCACGGGATATCCCAGTTAACTGGCCTAATAACATACTTAGTGTTTCTGTTCTACCTCCTGGTTCACTGCGTAGTGCCTGGGGTCTTAACAGCTTGCAAGCGGCCATCCAAGGCACAACAACTGGTCTCTATTTGCCTGGAGCAACAGAAGAGGAGGAGGAGGAGGAATAGTGTGTGGTTAATGAACAACTGCCTCCTTTTCCATGAGACGAGAATAACTGGACGGTGCTCAGCTACTATTACCTAACATTCTGATCAAAGATTCTATAGAAGAATCCTGATCAAAAGGGGGGAAATGCAGAACAGAGCTTCAAATTATTATGGACTCCAGGCCTTCTGGAGCCATAGTTTCAGGAGATGAAGCCCTGAAACTACTGCCCTAAGATGATCTTTAAACCTTAAACCAAAAATAACCCTTGAATTCTTCTAGACAATAGTCTAGTTTAATAAGTGAAAAATGTCTGCCTTGAGCATTATGCTCTTTTAAGACCTATATGGGATCAAAGCGACAACAGCTACTCAAAAGATTAGATAGGAACCTTAGGGGGCAGTGAGTTTATATTAATGGGAGAGGAACAACTCAGAAAGGGAGGAGGGGAGAATGCTACACAGCTCAAAAAATGTAATCAATGTCACTGAATTGAATGAACAATGAAATCAACGTAGAAATGGTTAAATCGGCATATGTTGTGCTGTGTATATTCTCAATGACAATTAAAAAAACACACACAAAGAGACTGGAAACAACCTAATGGCAATCAACAGATGAATGGATAAACAAAATGTGGTGCATACAGTCAATGGCGTATTATTCAGCCAGAAAGGGAAATAAAGTCCTGATACATGCGACCACATGGATGAACCTTGAAAACAACATGCTGAGTGAAATAAGTCACCGAAGGGCAAATACTGTATGATCCCACTTATGTAAAATAGGCAAATGCGTAGAGACCAAAACCTACTAGCGTTTACTAGAGATGGGAGTGAGGGGAAAAGAGGTAGTCATTGCTAAGGGGGCACTGAATTTTTTTTAAAAGTGGTGGAATAATTTGGGAAAATATAGTGCTAATGGTTGCACAGCATGATGAATGTGAACAATGTCACTGAACTGTACACATAGTATTGAATTAGAACTCAACAGGACCGTCTTGTTTTTCCAGATCTAGCAAGTTTTCCACCTTTGAAAGGTTGCAGTATATTGCTCTATGTTAGTGGAAAATATTTGAGTTTTCCTTCTCTGAAGGTTTCCACCTTACACGGTTTCCACCTTACACGGTTTCCAGCTTTTGCAAGTTTACTGCATATTTTACCACAATTTAAAAAAAGAGAAATTAAGACATTCCAAGCTAAACAAAAACTGAAAGAATTCATCACAAGCAGAACTGCTCTGCAAGAAATACTAAAGAGAATCCTTCAAATTGAAATGAAAACACTAGGCGGTAACTTTCCATGGGAGGTAAAAAAAAAAACTGGTAAAGGTAATTAAAAAGGTAAACATTAAAGATACTATAAATGAGGTTTTCCTTTGGAATTATTTTCTTTGCTTATGTAATTTTAAAAAACAACTGCAGAAAGCAATAATATAAATTTTTGTTGCTAGGATTATAATGTATGTAGATGTAATTTATAAGACAACAATAGCACAAAGGAGGAAAATGATAATGGAGCTCTACAGACGCATAGTTTTTAAATACTAATGGATATTAAAGTCAGCATCAATCAGAATTAGACTAAGTTAAAAAATGTTAACTGTAACTGCTAAATCAACCACTAAAAAAAAGAACACTCAATTAAAATACAGTAGAAGAAAGAAAATGGTACACAATAAAATACCCACTTAACAAAGAAGAAGGCAGTTGTCATGGATTGAATTATGTCCCCTCCCCCACCAAATGTGTGTATCAGTTTGGCTGGGCTCTGATTCCCAGTATTGTGTAATTTTCCTATATGTTGTAAATCATGCCTCTATGATGTTAATAAGGGAGGCTGGACAGTAGTTATGCTATTGAGGCAGAACTTAATCTACAAGATTGGATTGTGTCTTGAGGCAATCTCTTGAGATATAAAAGAAGCAAGCAGAGGGACAGGGGACCTCAAACCACCAAGAATGCTGTGCCAGGAGCAGAGCGTGTACTTTGAAGCTGGGGTTCCTGCACAAAGAAGTCCCAGGTAAGTTGAGAAGGGCGACAAAGAGAGAAAGCTGACAGCCTGAATTTGGACTTTTAGCCTACTTTACTGTGAAGAAATAAATGTCTCTTTGTTAAAGCCACCCACTATGGTATTTCTGTTATAGCAGGACTAGATGACTAAGGCAGCAGTAGTGGAGGAAAAGAGAAACATAAAAAAATGAAATAAAATAATGATAGACATAAACCCTGCCTTGTCAGTAGTGTAATACATTACCACTCCCATCAAAAGACAAAGATACTACTATATGCTCCCTACAAGAAACGCATTTTAGATTCAAAGACACCAACAGGTTGAAAATAAAAGGATGGAAAACGGTATACCGTGCAAACAGTAACCGAAATACAGCTGGAGTGTTTATACTAATGTCAGACAAAACAGACTTCAAGACAAAAATTGTTACCATAGACAGAGGACATTCTGTAATGATAACGGGGTCAATCCATCACAAAAACTAACAACTATACACACAGATCTACCTACACACCGAGCTCCAAAAACATGAGGCAAAAACTGATGGAACTGAAGAAACAGGCAATTCAACATTAATAGCTGAAGACTTCTCAACGTTTCACTTTCAAAAATCAACAGAGGGGGGCGGAGCCAAGATGGCGGACTAGGCAGACGCCACCTCGGATCCCTCTTACAACAAAGACACGGAAAAACAAGTGAATCGATCACATACATAACAATCTACGAACCCTGAACAACAAACACAGATTTAGAGATGGAGAACGAACTAATACGGGGAAGCAGCAATTGTTTCCAGAGACTGGAGCCAGTGTACCAGTCAGGTACGGCACAAGCACAGAGAGCTGCTCCACCCCCCTGAACTAACCCAGGGAGGGAGACCAGCCGGTTCCGCGGGCGGCGTGGGACGCAGCCGGTGGGAGAAGTTCCCAGGAGGCAGTGACAGGTCTTGGAGCAGGAAGAGCAGCGTCCCAGCCGGGGAACCGTCTAGCCGGGATATGGACTGGACGCAGGTACGGCATACACACGGACAGCTGCTCCACCCCCCTGAACTAACCCCGGGAAGGGGCCCAGCCGGGTCGCGCGGGCGGCGTGGGACGCAGACGATAGGAGAAGTCGCCGGGAGGCAGCGACTGATTTGGAGTCGAGAGTGCACTGTCCCAGTAGGGGAGCCTTGACGCTGGGCGTGGGGCTGGAAGCGGAGGATCTGACCGTGACTCCAGCGGGCCAGAGCCCCCGGGGGCAATCTCCACACAGCCAGCACACATAGGCGATGCGCCCGCGGGAATCTCAGATATAATAGTCATTCCAAGCAAGACAAGCAACTCTGGCTATATTCTGAGGTGCTACTCTCCTATCTCTCTGTTCCCTCCCCCACCCTCCCCAGGCGGCTTCATTAACATCCGAATAGCCTGAGCCAGAGGAAGAACTCTGATAGGGGTCTGACTGCATTTTTTTTTCAGCGGACTTTCTGGAAAAACTAGTTTCCCAGTGATGGCTCGGAGACAACAATCCATATCAAACCACTTAAAGAAGCAGACCATGACAGCTTCTACAACCCCCTAAACAAAAGAATCAAAATCTTTCCCAAATGAAGATACAATCCTGGAATTATCAGATACAGAATATAAAAAACTAATTTACAGAATGCTTAAAGATATCACAAATGAAATAAGGATAACTGCAGAAAAAGCCAAGGAACACACTGATAAAACCTTTGAAGAACTCAAAAACATTATTCAAGAACATACTGGAAAAATTAATAAGTTGCAAGAATCCATAGAGAGACAACATGTAGAAATTCAAAAGATTAACAATAAAATTACAGAATTAGACAACGCAATAGGAAGTCAGAGCAGCAGACTCGAGCAATTGGAATGCAGACTGGGACATCTGGAGGACTAGGGAATCAACACCAACATAGCTGAAAAAAAATCACATAAAAGAATTTAAAAAAATGAAGAAACCCTAAGAATTATGTGGGACTCTATCAAGAAGGATAACCTGCGGATGACTGGAGTCCCAGAACAGGGAGGGGGGACACAAAACAAAGAGAAAATAGTTGAAGAACTCCTGACACAAAACTTCCCTGACATCACGAAAGACGAAAGGATATCTATCCAAGACGCTCATTGAACCCCATTTAAGATTGATCCAAAAAGAAAAACACCAAGACATATTATCATCAAACTTGCCAAAACCAAAGATAAACAGAAAATTTTAAAAGCAGCCAGGGAGAAAAGAAAGGTTTCCTTCAAGGGAGAATCAATAAGAATAAGTTCAGACTACTCAGCAGAAACCATGCAGGCAAGAAGGGAATGGGACGACGTATACAGAGCACTGAAGGAGAAAAACTGCCAGCCAAGGATCATATATCCAGCAAAACTCTCTCTGAAATATGAAGGCGAAATTAAGATATTTACAGACAAACACAAGTTTAGAGAATTTGCAAAAATCAAACCAAAGCTACAAGAAATACTAAAGGATATTGTTTGGTCAGAGAACCAATAATATCAGATATCAGCACAACACAAGGTCACAAAACAGAACGTCCTGATATCAACGCAAATAGGGAAATCACAAAAACAAACAAATAAAGATTAATTAAAAAAAAAAATACACATAACAGGGAATCATGGAAGTCAATAGGTAAAAGATCACAATAATCAAAAAGAGGGACTAAATACAGGAGGCATTGAACTGCCATATGGAGAGTGATACAAGGCGATATAGAACAATACAAGTTAGGTTTTTACTTAGAAAAATAGGGGTAAATAATAAGGTAACCACAAAAAGGTATAACAACTCTATAACTCAAGATAAAAGCCAAGAAAAACGTAATGACTCAACTAACATAAAGTCAAGCACTATGAAAATGAGGATCTCACAATTTACTAAGAAAAACGCCTCAGCACAAAAAAGTATGTGGAAAAATGAAATTGTCAACAACACACATGAAAAGGCATCAAAATGACAGCACTAAAAACTTATTTATCTATAATTACCCTGAATGTAAATGGACTACATGCATCAATAAAGAGACAGAGAGTCACAGACTGGATAAAGAAACACGATCCATCTATATGCTGCCTACAAGAGACACACCTTAGACTTAGAGACACAAACAAACTAAAACTCAAAGGATGGAAAAAAGTATATCAAGCAAACAATAAGCAAAAAAGAAGAGGACTAGCAATATTAATTTCTGACAAAATAGACTTTAGACTTAAATCCACCACAAAGGATAAAGAAGGACACTATATAATGATAAAAGGGACAATTGATCAGGAAGACATAACCATATTAAATATTTATGCACCCAATGACAGGGCTGCAAGATACATAAATCAAATTTTAACAGAATTGAAAAGTGAGATAGATACCTCCACAATTATAGTAGGAGACTTCAACACACCACTTTCGGGAGAAGGACAGGACATCCAGTAAGAAGCTCAACAGAGACACGGAAGATCTAATTACAACAATCAACCAACTTGACCTCATTGACTTATACAGAACTCTCCACCCAACTGCTGCAAAATATACTTTTTTTTCTAGCGCACATGGAACATTCTCTAGAATAGACCACATACTAGGTCATAAAACAAACCTTTGCAGAGTCCAAAACATCGAAATATTACAAAGCATCTTCTCAGACCACAAGGCAATAAAACTAGAGATCAATAACAGAAAAACTAGGGAAAAGAAATCAAATACTTGGAAAATGAACACTACCCTCCTGAAAAAAGACTGGGTTATAGAAGACATCAAGGAGGGAATAAGGAAATTCATAGAAAGCAACGAGAATGAAAATACTTCCTATCAAAACCTCAGGGACACAGCAAAAGCAGCGCTCAGAGGCCAATTTATATCGATAAATGCACACATACAAAAAGAAGAAAGAGCCAAAAGCAGAGAACTGTCCCTACAACTTGAACAAATAGAAACTGAGCAACAAAAGAATCCATCAGGCACCAGAAGAAAACAAATAATAGAAATTAGAGCTGAACTAAATGAATTAGAGAATAGAAAAACAATTGAAAGAATTAACAAAGCCAAAAGCTGGTTCTTTGAAAAAATTAACAAAATTGATAAACCATTGGCTAGACTGACTAAAGAAATACAGGAAAGGAAACAAATAATAAGAAACGAGAAGGACCACATCACAACAGAACCAAATGAAATTAAAAGAATCATATCAGATTATTATGAAAAATTGTACTCTAACAAATTTGAAAACCTAGAAGAAATGGATGAATTCCTGGAAAAACACTACCTACCTAAACTAACACATTCAGAAGTAGAACAACTAAATAGACCCATAACAAAAAAACAGATTGAAACGGTAATCAAAAAACTCCCAACAAAAAAAAGCCCTGGCCCGGACGGCTTCACTACAGAGTTCTACCAAACTTTCAGAGAAGAGTTAACACCACTACTTCTGAAGGTATTCCAAAGCATAGGAAATGACGGAATACTACCCAACTCATTCTATGAAGCCACCATCTCCCTGATACCAAAACCAGGTAAAGACATTACAAAAAGAGAAAATTATAGACCTATATCCCTCATGAACATTGATGCAAAAATCCTCAACAAAATTCTAGCCAATAGAATCCAACAACATATCAAAAAAATAATTCACCCTGATCAAGTGGGATTTATACCAGGTATGCAAGGCTGGTTTAATACCAGAAAAACCATTAATGTAATCCATCACATAAATAAAACAAAAGACAAAAACCACATGATCTTATCAATTGATGCAGAAAAGGCATTTGACAAAGTCCAACACCCATTTATGATAAAAACTCTCACCAAAATAGGAATTGAAGGAAAATTCTTCAACATAATAAAGGGCATCTATGCAAAGCCAACAGCCAATATCACTCTAAATGGAGAGAACCTGAAAGCATTTCCCTTGAGAACGGGAACCAGACAAGGATGCCCTTTATCACCGCTCTTATTCAACATCGTGCTAGAAGTCTTAGCCAGGGCAATTAGGCTACACAAAGAAATAAAAGGTATCCGGATTGGCAAGGAAGAAGTAAAGTTATCACTATTTGCAGATGACATGATTATATACACAGAAAACCCTAAGGAATCCTCCAGAAAACTACTGAAACTAATAGAAGAGTTTGGCAGAGTCTCAGGTTATAAAATAAACATACAAAAATCACTTGGATTCCTCTACATCAACAAAAAGAACACCGAAGAGGAAATAACCAAATCAATACCATTCACAGTAGCCCCCAAGAATATAAGATACTTAGGAATAAATCTTACCAAGGATGTAAAAGACCTATACAAAGAAAACTACAAAGCTCTACTACAAGAAATTCAAAAGGACATACTTAAGTGGAAAAACATACCTTGCTCATGGATAGGAAGACTTAACATAGTAAAAATGTCTATTCTACCAAAAGCCATCTATACATTTAACGCACTTCCGATCCAAATTCCAATGTCATATTTTAAGGGGATAGAGAAACAAACCACCAATTTCATATGGAAGGGAAAGAAGCCCCAGATAAGCAAAGCACTACTGAAAAAGAAGAAGAAAGTGGGAGGCCTCACCTTACCTGACTTCAGAACCTATTATACAGCCACAGTAGTCAAAACAGCCTGGTACTGGTATAACAACAGGCACATAGACCAATGGAACAGAATTGAGAACCCAGATATAAATCCATCCACGTATGAGCAGCTGATATTTGACAAAGGACCAGTGTCAGTTAATTGGGGAAAAGATAGTCTTTTTAACAGATGGTGCTGGCATAACTGGATATCCATTTGCAAAAAAATGAAACAGGACCCATACCTCACACCATGCACAAAAACTAACTCCAAATGGATCAAAGACCTAAACATAAAGACTAAAACGATAAAGATCATGGAAGAAAAAATTGGGACAACCCTAGGAGCCCTAATACAAGGTATAAACAGAATACAAAACATTACCAAAAATGATGAAGAGAAACCCGATAACTGGGAGCTCCTAAAAATCAAACACCTATGCTCATCTAAAGACTTCTCCAAAAGAGTAAAAAGACCACCTACAGATTGGGAAAGAATTTTCAGCTATGACATCTCCGACCAGCACCTGATCTCTAAAATCTACATGATTCTGTCAAAACTCAACCACAAAAAGACAAGCAACCCAATCAAGAAGTGGGCAAAGGATATGAACACACATTTCACTAAAGAAGATATTCAGGCAGCCAACAGATACATGAGAAAATGCTCTCGATCATTAGCCATTAGAGAAATGCAAATTAAAACTACGATGAGATTCCATCTCACACCAGCAAGGCTGGCATTAATCCAAAAAACACAAAATAATAAACGTTGGAGAGGCTGTGGAGAGATTGGAACTCTCATACACTGCTGGTGGGAATGTAAAATGGTACAACCACTTTGGAAATCTATCTGGCGTTATCTTAAACAGTTAGAAATAGAACTACCATACAACCCAGAAATCCCACTCCTCGGAATATACCCTAGAGATACAGGAGCCTTCACACAAACAGATATATGCACACCCATGTTTACTGCAGCTCTCTTTACAATAGGAGAAATTTGGAAGCAACCAAGGTGTCCATCAACGGACGAATGGGTAAATACATTGTGGTATATTCACACAATGGAATACTACGCATCGATAAAGAACAGTGACGAATCTGTGAAACATTTCATAACATGGAGGAACCTGGAAGGCATTATGCTGAGCGAAATGAGTCAGAGGCAAAAGGACAAATATTGTATAAGACCACTATTATAAGATCTTGAGAAATAGTAAACCTGAGAAGAACACATACTTTTGTGGTTACGAGGAGGGGAGGGAGGGAGGGTGGGAGAGGGTTTTTTTACTGATTAATCAGTAGATAAGAACTGCTTTAGGTGAAGGGAAAGACAACACTCAATACATGGAAGGTCAGCTCAATTGGACTGGACCAAAAGCAAAGAAGTTTCCGGGATAAAATGAATGCTTCAAAGGTCAGCGGAGCAAGGGCAGGGGTCTGGGGACCATGGTTTGCGGGGAGTTCTAAGTCAATTGGCGAAATAATTCTATTATAAAATCATTCTGCATCCCACTTTGAAATGTGGCATCTGGGGTCTTAAATGCTAACAAGCGGCCATCTAAGATGCATCAATTGGTCTCAACCCACCTGGAGCAAAGGAAAATGAAGAACACCAAGGCCACACGACAATTAAGAGCCCAAGAGACAGAAAGGGCCACATGAACCAGAGACTACATCATCCTGAGACCAGAAGAACTAGTTGGTGCCCGGCCACAATCGATGACTGCCCTGACAGGGAGCACAGCAGAGGACCCCTGAGGGAGCAGGAGATCAGTGGGATACAGACCCCAAATTCTCATAAAAAGACCAAACTTAATGGTCTGACTGAGACTAGAGGAATCTTGGCGGCCATGCTCCCCAGACCTTCTGTTGGCACAGGACGGGAACCATCCCCGAAGACAACTCATCAGACATGAAAGGGACTGGTCAGCGCGTGGGAGAGTGATGCTGATGAAGAGTGAGCTAATTATATCAGGTGGACACTTGAGATTGTGTTGGCAACTCTTGTCTGGAGAGGGGATGGGAGGATAGAGAGAGAGGGAAGCCGGCAAAATTGTCAAGAAAGGAGAGACTGAAAGGGCTGACTCAAGAGGGGGAGAGCAAGTGGGAGTAGGGAGTGAGGTGTATGTAAACTTATATGTGACAGACTGATTGGATTTGTAAACGTTCACTTGAAGCTTAATAAAAGTTATTAAAAAAAAAAAATCAACAGAACTAGGCAGATGATCAACAAGAAGATAGAAGAGAACAACACTATAAACCAACTAATCCTGACAGGCATGAATAGAACACTCATCCAACAATAGCAGAACATACACTCTCCTCAAGCACACATGGAACATTCCCCAGGACAGACGACATATCAGGCCATAACACAAGCCTCAATTAATTTAAAAGAACCAAAGTCATACAAAATATGTTCTCTGACCACAATAGAATGAAATTAGAAATCAGTAACAGAAAGAAAATTATGAAATTCACAAATATGTGAAAATAAAACAATATACTCCTAAGTAACCAATAGGCCAAAGAAAAAAATCACAATGGAAATCAGAGAATACCTTAAGGTGAATGAAAACAAAAATACAACATACTGAAATGTATGTAATGCAGCTAAAGCAATTATTGGAGGAAAATTAATAGCTGCAAATACCTCTATTAAAAAAGAAAAATCTCTAATCAATAGCCTAATCTTCCACCTTAAGAAACTAAAATAAGAACAATCTAAACCCAAAGCAAGTAGGAACCAGTAAATAATAAAATTAGATCAAAAATAAATGAAATAGAGAATATAAAAACAATAGAGAAAAATCACCAAAAGCTGGTTCTTTAAAAGATCAACAAAAAAAAGACAAACCTTTAGGTATACTCACCAATGGGCGGGGGTGGGGGGGGGGATTCAAGTTAACAAGATCAGCAATGCAAAAGGAGACATCACTACGGAAATAAAAGTGGCTGTAAGGGACAAATTAGATAGATGAAATGGATGAATTCCTAAAAAGACAAAAACTATTAAAACTGACTCAAGAAGAAACAGAAAATCTGAGTATCTAGGATAAGAAAATTTATAGAGACAGAAAACTAATTAGAGATTACCAGGGTGAAGGGGAAGAGGGAGATTTATTGCTCAATGGTTACAGAGTTTTGGGGTTACAAAAATTTTGGGGAAATACATAGTGGAGATGGCTCCACAATATTGTGAATGTAATTAATGCCACTGAATTGTACACTTAAAAACAGTTAAAATGGCAAATTTTATGTTACATATATTTTACCATGATTAAATTTAAAAAACAAAAAAAGACTGAATGTTTTCCCTCCAAGTACAGGACAAGGTAAGGATGTCTGTTCTCACCACTTCCACTTAACATTGTATTGCAAGCTCTAGTCATAATAATTAGGCAAGAAAAAAATGTTTTAACTCAAACAATGCACACCTCCTACATTTGTTTGCCAACCGCTCCCTCGCGTCATGAGGTATTTTCACAAGTGCCACTATGCCAAGCTTTTTTACACGTTGCTGTTATTTAAAAAAAAAAAAAAAAGTGCATACAATACTGATGAAAATACCTCATAAGGGGAGGGAGCAGTTGGTAAAAAAAAAAAAAGATGTGTGTTATTTCCGTAAAAATACGGTAAAAGGCACCCAGATTAGAAAGGAATAAGCAAAACTCTTATCAGAAGACATCATCATGTACAGTAAAACTTGCAAAAGCCAGAACCTATATTTTTTTATGTAAGGCAGTAGGCTGAACTGTGTCCCCCAAAAATTTGTGTTGTAAATCCTTACCTCTATGGTGGAAACCCTAGTGGTGTAGTGGTTAAGAGCTACTACATCTGCTAACCAAAAGGTCATCAGTTTGAATCTACCAGGTGTTCCTTGGAAACCCTATGAGGCAGTTCTACGCTGTCCTATAGGGTCACTATGAGTCAGAATCGACTCGACAGCAATGGGTTTTTGATTTTTTTTTTTTTTCTTCTTCTTTTTTATGCCTGTGGTATAAACCTGTTTGGGAATGAGTTGTCTCTGCTATGTTAATGAGTCAGGATTACTGTAGGCTGTATGTTCAGTCAATCTCTTTTGAGATATAAAAGAGATTTAACAAGCAAAGAAAGGAGAGAGAAGGTAAGACACATGGAGATCTCCAAGGAACCAGAGAGCAGAAGCTGAAGAAACAAGGACTTTCCTCCAGAGCCAACAAAGAGAGGAAGCCTTCCCCTATAGCCAGCACCCTGAATTTGGACATTGAGTCTTCTAAGCTGTGAGAAAATTAATTTCTGTTTGTTAAAGCTATCCTCTTGTGGTATTTCTGTTATAGCAGCACTAAATAACCAAGACAGGCAGAAACCCGTCAGAGGGGGAAAACTACAATATTTTCTACTAAAATGAGTGATAGAGAAGTGGTAAGACTATACCCTGTCAAAGACAGGAAACCTGCAAGACCCAAAAAAACAAGCCAGTCCTGCAGGATAAGATCAAACATACAAAAATCAATTTTATTTCTATACACTTATAAAAAGAAAACAAAATGAAATTAAGAAAATAATTCTATTTACAATAGCAACAAAAAGAATAAAATGCCTAGTAATAAATCTAACAAATTAAATGCGATACTTATACTCTCAAAACTCCAAAACATTGTTCAAAGAAATTAATGACCTAATTTAAAGGCAAACCGTGTTTATGGGTTGGAAGTTTCAATATTGTCAAGAAACACAAAATTAAAAACTCACAGAATGAGAGAAAATATTTGCATATCATGTATCTGATAAGGGACTTGTATCTAGAATACGCAAGAATCCTTACCACTCATTAATGAAAAATCGAACAACCCAATTTAAAAATTGACAAAGGATATGAATAGAAATTTCTCCAACAAAATAAATGAATGGCCAGTAGGTACATGAAAAGATGGTCAACATCATTAGCCATCAGGGAAATGCAAATCAAAGCTACAATGAGATACCACTTCACAACCACTAGAATAGCTATTATACAAAAAAAGGAAAATTATAACTGTTGGTGTAGATTTGGAAAAATTAGAACCCTCCCCCATTTGAATGTAAAATGGTACAGCTGTGGTGGAAAACAGTCTGACAGTTCCTCAAAAAGTTAAATACAGAGTTACTATTTGACCCAGAAATTCCCCTCCCAGGTATATATATATATACCCAAGAGAAATGAAAACATATGTCCACATAAAAACTTCTACACAAAAGCTCATAACAGCATAATTCATAATAGCTAAAAAGCAAAAACAACCCAAATGCCCATTAACCGATGAACTGATAGGACAAAATGTGGCATATCCTAAAATGGAATATCATTCCAAAATAAAAAAGAATGAAGTATTGATAAAAACTGATATGACAACTCAGCTGGGCCTTGAAAACATGCTAAGTGGAAGAAGTTAGTAACAAATGATCACATGGTTTGATTTCATTTATATTAAATGTCCAGAATAGGAAAATCTTTAGAGACAGAAAATAGACTGATGGTTGCCTACGTCTGGTAGTGGGGGTATGGGTGGGATGTGATGGGAGTTACTGCTTAATGGGTACAGGATTTCTTTTCCGGGTGATGAAAATATTCTAAAATTGATTGTGATGATGGCTACACAACTTCATGAATATATTAAAAACCACTGGGATATTACACATTAAATATTGATTTCTGCTATGTGAATTTTATCTCAATAAAGCTGTTATTGAATTATTTTTTAAAAGTTAAAATACACAATGCAACAATTATAGTTGGAGATTTCAATACTACACTCTTAATACTTGACAAAGAAGAAAAAATAACTTGATCAGGAAGTATGTAGAAGACTTGAACAACGCTATCAAATAATTTGACCCTAGTATATTTACAGGATATGATCTGCAAACTTGATCTAACTGATATTTACTCTACACTCAAGCCAACAACAGTAGAACATACATTCTTTTTAAGCATACACAGGACATTTTTTCAGGCTAGGCCATATTCTGGGACCAAAAAAAAAAATAATAAATATATTTAAAAGAATTTAAATAATTCAAAGTATGTTCTCTGACCATGTTGTTCTTGTTGCTGTTGGGTGCCACCAAATAGATTTTCAACTCACAGAGACTCTTTGTGACAGAATAGAACCGTCCCATAGGGTTTTCTAGGCTGTAATCTTTACAGAAACAGATCACCAGGTCTTTGTCCTGTGGAGCTGCTGGGTAGGTTCAAACCGCCAACTTTTTACGTTAACAGTCAAGTGCTTAACTGTTGCACAACAAGGGCTCCATGTCCAACCATAATGGAATTAAATTAGGCATCAAAAACAGAAAAAAATTGGCAAACCTCCAAATATTTTTTAAATTAAATAAATAATTCACTACTAAATAACCTATGGATCAAACAGGATATCACAAGAAAATTATATTTTTAAATGAGTAAAAATGAAAATATATCAAAATCTACAGGATATCATCAGGCTTCCGCTTCTACCAGATGGAGTAACAGACACTAAATTAACCCTCCCACTTGAAACAAACAAGAAAAAAAAACACAAATTTTATGAACCAATGATTGTAAGAGACTGGCACCAGGCAATGAAGGACAGTGAGTCGTGAGAGATGGGAAACAAATTGTCCTAACTTATGACCTTTAGAGAATTTCCAGTTTATAGCACAGGGAGTAGGAGCTTAGCTACAGCACAGGAGATTCCCTCAGATGAGGTTCCGAGGGTCCGGGATAACAGGATAGCTAGCTGTACTTCTCAGGACAGAGTATCAGAGAAGATAGAGCCAAATACATGCTGCTGGCAAAAAGTACACTTTAAGTATAAAAACAAAATTACGTTAAAAATAAAAGGATGCAAAAAAACATGCTGGGCTAACACTAATCAAAGAAAATCTAGTGTAGCAATATTAATACAATAGAAAGTACATTTTACAGCAAAGACTATTACTAGGTATAAAGAAGGTAATTTCATAATGTTAAAAGGAGTAATTCATAGGAAGACATAACAATCCTAAATGTTTATGTACCTAACAACAGAGCTTCAAAATACTTGAAGCAAAACCTCATAGACCTGCAAAAACACACAAACCCGTAATTACAATAGAAGACTTCAATATTTCTTTTGCAATAATTGATAAAACAAGTAGGCAGAAAACTAAAAAGGATACAGAGGACTTGAACAACACTATCAATGAACTTAGCCTAATTGACACTGATAAAACACTCCAACCAACAACAACAGACTATACATTATTTTCAAGTGCGCGGGGTAATACTTACCAAGATAAACCATGTTCTGAATCATAAAACAAGTCTGAATAAATTTTAAAGGATTGAGATCATATGAAGTACGTTCTTTAACCACAATGCTTATTAAACTGGAAATCGGTAACAAAAAAATTTCTGGAAGATCTCCAAATATATGACAACTAACAACTTATCTAACTGTAAAAATCCATGAGCCAATAAAGAAATCAAAAGGGAAATTATTAAGTGTTTTAACTGAAAGAAAATGAAAACATGAAATTATCAAATCTGTGGAACCTCACTAAAGCTCTACTTAAGAGGAAACTTAGAGCACTGAGCAAATAATCTGACCTCAGTTTCTACCTTAAGAAACTAGAAAAATAGCAAATTAAACCCAAGGTAAGCAGAATTTATAATGAAAATCAGAACAGAAATCAGTGAAATAGAAAAAAATGAAGCCAAAAGTTGTTCCTTTGAGAAGACTAAAAAACCTGATAAATGTCTAGACAGGCCAATCAAGAACCACAGAAAGAAACCACGAATTACCAATATCGAGAAAGGCAGACATGACATTACTAGAAAAAAAAAAAAAAAGATTATACAAATGGCAAAAAACTAATATTGGAATAAAATGAACAACGTGATGCCAATAAATTTTACAACCATGAAACAGACTAATTCCTTGAAAGATACAAAGCTCGCTTAAGAAGAAATAAGGTATTTAAAAAATTGAATCAGTAGTTAATACTTTTCCCATAAAGAAAACCTAAGTCTCGAGAAGTTTCATTAGAGAATTCTACCAAACATTTAAGGAAGTCATACACAATGTTCCAGAAAATTGACGACTAGGGAATGGTTTACTAACTCATTCTATGAGGCCAGCATCACCCTGATACCAAAACCAAAAAAAAATATTACAAGAAAAGTAAAATGCAGACCAATATTCTTAATGAACATAGATGCAAAAATTCTATACAAAATCTTAGCAACTCAAATCCAAAAATCTATAAAAACAAGAACACATTATGACTTAGTGGGATTTATCCCAGCAATACATGATTGGTTTAATATGTGAAAATATATTAATGCAACTGATCTTACTAAAAGACTAAAATAAGAAAAACTATATGATCCTGTCACTGGGTAAAAAGCATTTTTAAAAATCTAACATCACAAGCCAAGATGGCGGACTAGTCAGAGGCACCAAGCCATCCCTCTGCAACAGAGACCTGAGAAGCCAAGTAGAACAGATACAGACATCAATTCTGGAACACTGTACTTTAAATGAAAGGATAAAGCATTAGATCAGAAGCCACTGAAAAGAAGACATTCATCGAAAACTGCGAACAAAATATGGAGTGGAGGTTCCCTGCCAACCAGCACGGCACAGCCAAGCCATCTTGAGACAAAGCCAAAAACCCTGCACAAAGAACAAAGAAAGTCTCCTTCATAGAACGTCCGCTAGAAGATAGAGGAATGGCGCAGACACACTCAGAGCGAAGTAAGGTCCTGTTTGCTGGTTGCAACTCAAGGAGGTGCTCAGACACTCTCACACAGTAACCAGAGGAACACGCTCCTACAATACCATCCTTCTGGCAAACAGTGGCAAGAACTACTCTACCCTAGCACCAGACTACCAGGGACCACAGTACAAACCCTCCCTATATCTACTCCCATCCTCACCCTCTTTGCCTCCCCTATGCCTCTCTTCTTCCCACAAGTTACATCCCACTGTGCTACAGTCAAACAACCCAGCTCTACACACCTCCCTCCTTGGGCTGGCCAGTTTGGCTGTGTCACAGCAAAGCAACCCAGATGCGCCTTCCTCTCTCCCTAATGATTCTGAGCCACTATACTGCAGCCAGAGACTCAGCCCTGTGCCCATGCCTCTTCCCTCCCTGCTGGCTCTGTCCCACTGCCCCATAGCTGGGCATTCCAGCCCTGTGTTCTCCCAACCAGCAAGTTCTATTGTGCTGCATTACAGCTGAGCAACGTGGACTGCTCATCCAGAGAAGATGGTGAGAGCTATCATGCCTACAAGTGAGTAAGAAACAAAGTACGCCAAGCCCACCTGCTGAGACATATCGAAACAAAACAAATAAGCAGGATGAAAAAACAAACATTAAATCAACAAAGAAATTAATACCTGAATGTCTTGGAGAGGGCAGGCAATACCAAAAAATACCAAAAAGTAGGAAAAGATAGTTCCAACAAGTGACCAAAATAATGAGATAACCACCCAGTAGAAGGAAAGACAGTGGAACTACCTAATATGGAATTCAAAAGACTAATATTTAGGGCTGTCCAAGAGCTCAGGAAAGAAATCAAAGAAAATAAAAACAAAACCAAGGAAAAATAGGCAAAATAATGGAAAACAGACAAAATCAACATAAACATAGCCAAAGTCAAGGAAAATACAGACAAACCAAGAGAAGATTTCAGGGAAATAACACCAGAACAAAATAAACAATTAGCAATCTTACAAAACCAGAAACTAGAAATTGAAAAGATAAATGAAATTTCAGACATGGAAAACTCAATAGAAGGTTTTAGGGGCAAATCTGAAACAATGGAAGGCAGAATCACAGAGATTGAAGACATACCCATGGACACCAACTTGTTTAAGGAAAAATCAGAAAAAAACCTAAGCATTATGTGGGACACTATCAACAGCAAAAATGTACACATAACAGAGTTTCAGAACACGGAAAGAAAAAGGAAAACAGAGAGGGCTGTTGAAGATTTGCTGGCAGAAAACTTCCCACATATCATGAAAGACAAAAAGCTGACCATCCAAGAAGCTCAACCAACCCCATATAGTATCAACCCAGTGCCATCGAGTATAGACCCCAAAAGAAAGTCTCCAAGACATCACACTCACCAAAACCAAACACAAAGAATTCTGAGAGCAGCTCTAGAAAAAAGAAAGTCACTTACAAAGGAGAAACAATAAGACTAAACTCTGATTACTTGGCAGAAACTATGCAGGCAAGAAGGCAATGGGATGACAAATACAAAACCTTGAAAAAAATACTGCCAACCTAAGAATAATATATCCTGCCAAACTCTCTCTCAAATATGCTGGCAAAATTAGGACATTTCCAGATAAACAAAAAGTAAGAGGATTTGTAAAAACCAAACCAAATTTACAAGAAATATTAAAGGAAGTCCCTCAGTTAGAGAACCAATAACACCAGACAACAAACTGAGGCTAGGACAAAGGACAGCATCAGCCATACCTAGGTAAAGAACTCTCAATAATTAAAAAAAAAAAGATTTAAAACAGGGAACCAGAGATGTAAATCTGTAAATGACAACATCAAAACAATGAAAAGGGGATCAAACATTGCAGGTACAGAACGTTCAAATAGAGAGGCAATCAAGGTGATATCAAGTAATAAAAGACTAGGTCAAACTTAGGAAGATAAGCGTAAATTTGAACATAACCACAAAGATAGTTAACAAATCTACTCATCAAAATAAAAAAGAAAAACATAAAAACTCAATAAATAGATAATCTAGAATAACAAAAGAATGAAAAGAAATTCCACAAACTACAGGAAATCAGAACCAGAAAGTAAGAGGAACTAAGAAAACACCAGCACAACAAAAAAAACAACAAAATGACAGCAATAAACTCACAGCTATCAATAATCACACTGAATGTAAATGGCTTAAATGCACCCATAAAGAGAGAATGACAAAACGGATTAAAAAAAAACAGGACCCATCAACATGCAACTGTTTGGATGGTGCAGGACTGGACAGTGTTTTGTTCTGTTGTACAAAGGGTCACTATGGATCAGAACCAACTTGACAGCACCTAAAAGCAACAACAATCTATATGCTGTCTACAAAAGACACGCCTTAGCCACAAATACATAATTTCATTAAAAATCAAAAGACGGAAAAAATATATCAAGCAAACAGCAATCAAAAAAAAGCAGGAGCAGTAAAATTAATCTCAGGAAAGTAGACTTTAAGGCAAAATCCACCATAAAAGACAAGGAATGGTATTATGTAATGATTAAAGGGATAATCCACCAAGAAGACATAACCTCAATAAATACCTACGCACCCAACGACAGGGCTCCAAAATACATAAAAACTAATTCTAACAGCACTGAAAAGAGAAATTGACAGTTCCACAGTAATAGTAGGAGACTTCAACACACCACTCTTGGTAAATGACAGAACATCTAGTAAAAAACTCAACAACGATACAGAAGTTCTGAAGTCCACAATCAAATTGACCTCATAAACATGTATAGAACACTTCACCCAACAGCAGCAAAGTATATGTTCTTTTCCAATGCATACGAAACATTCTCCAGAACAGACCACCATTTTAGCCAACAAAGGAACTCTAAGTAAAATGCAATGACACAAAAGTAGAAATCAGTAACAGAAGAAAAAGGGGAAAAAAATAAAAACTTAGAAACTGAGTAACACCTTGCTTAAAAGCCACTGGGCTATAGAAGAAATCAAAAGTGGAATAAAAACTTCCTAGAATCAAATGTGGATGAAAACACATCATACCAAAACCTTTGGAATACAGCAAAGGCAGTGCTCTGAGGTCAATTTCCAGAAATAAAAGCATACATTAAAAAAAGAAGGGCCAAAATCAAATTGTTAGCCCTATAACACAAACTGCTGAGCAAATAATCCAAGAAGCTGTACTATATGAAGAAGAACATGGCATCAGGATTGGAGGAAGACTCATTAACAACCTGTGTTATGCAGATGACACAACCTTGCTTGCTGAAAGAGAAAAGAACTTGAAGCACTTACTAATGAAGATAAAAGACCACAGCCTTCAGTACAGATTGCAACTCAACATAAAAAAAAAACAAAAATCCTTACAACTGGACCAATGAGCAACATGATAAATGGAGAAAAGATTGAAGTTGTCAAGGATTTCATTTTACTTGGATCCACAATCAACAGCCAGGGAAGCAGCAGTCAAGAAATCAAAAGACACATTGCATTGGGTAAATCTGCTGCAAAGGACCTCTTTAAAGTGTTAAAAGAGCAAAGACGTCACCTTGAAGACTAAGGTGCGCCTGACCCAAGCCATGGTATTTTCAATCACCTCATATGCATGTGAAAGCTGGACAATGAATAAGGAGGACTGAAGAACTGACGCCTTTGAATTGTGCCATTGGCGAAGAATACTGAATATACCACAGACTGCCGAAAGAATGAACAAATCTGTCTTAGAAGAAGTACAATCAGAATGCTCCTTAGAGGCAAGGATGGCAAGACTGCATCTTACATACTTTGGACACATTGTTAGGAGGGATCAGTCCCTGGAGAAGGACATCATGCTTGACAAAGTATAGGGTTAGTGGAAAGAGCAAGACCCTCAATCAGGTGGACTGACACAGTGGCTACAGCAATGAGCTCAAGCATAGCAATGATTGTAAGGTTGGCGCAGGACCGGGCAGTGTTTCGTTCTGTTGTGCATAGGGTCACTATGAGTCAGAACCAACTCGATGGCACCTAACAACAACAACATAACACAAACAGAGAGCAGCAAAAGAAGCTCAAGTCACCAAAGAAAATAATAAACATCAGAGCAGAAATAAATCATAATGGAAAACAGAAAAACAATAGAAAGAATCAACGAGACCGAAAGTTGGTTCTTTGAAAAGATCAACAAAATCAACAAACCACTGGCCAAACTGACAAAAGAAAAACAGGAGATGAAACAAATAACCCAAATAAAAAATGAGATGGGAGACATTACAACAGACCCAACTGCAATAAAAAGGATCATAACAGAATGCTATGAAAAACTGTACGCCAACAAATTTGAGAACTTAGAGGAAAGGGACAAATTTGTAGAAACGCAATGCATACCTAAATTAACACAAAGTGAGACTGAAAAATCTGAACAAACTCAGAACAAGACAAAAAATTGAAGAGGTAATAAAAAAAAAAAAACACTCCCAACAAAAAACAGCCCTGGCTCGGACAGATTCACTGGAGAATTCTACCAAATATTCAGAGAACAGCTAACACCAGTACTACTCAAACTATTTCAGAGCATAGAAAATGAAAGAATACCCCCCGAATTCATTCTATGAAGCTAGTATAACTCTGATACCAAAGCCAGGCAAAGACACCACAAAAAGAAAATTAGACACAAAATTCTAGCCAATACAATTTAGCATCACATCAAAAAAAAAATACACCACAATCAACCAGGTATGCAAGGATGGTTCAACATTAGAAAATCAATCAAGGTAATCCACCACACAAATAGAACAAAAAAAAATAATTACACGATCGTATCAGTCAATGCACAAAAGGCATCTGATGAAGTCTGACACCCTTCCTGATAAAAAACTCTCAATAAAATAGGAATAGAAGGGAAATTCCTCAACATCAAAACCAAGAGCCAACGTCATTCCTAACAGAGAGAAGATGAAAACATTTACCCTGAGAAGAGGAACAAGTCAAGGACACTCTTTATCACTACTCCTATTTAACATTATGCTGGAAGTCTGAGCTAGAGCAATATGGCAGGAAAAATACAGGGCATCCAAATTGAAAGAAGAAGTAAAATCATCACTATTCACAGATGATATGATCCTGTACATAGAGAACCCCAAAGATTCCACAAGAAAACTATTGGAAATAATAGATTCAGCAGAGTAGCAGAATACAAGATAAACATACAAAATATCAGTTGGATTCCTATATACCAACCAAGAGAACTATCAAAACAAAATCAGAAAAGCAATACCATTTATAACAACAAAAAAAAAAACCCCTGCCAAACTTATAACAGCACCTAATAAAATAAAATACTTAGGAATAAATATAACCAAGAATGTAAAAGACATATACAAAGAAAACTACAAAAAAGTACTGCAAGGAAACAAGAGACCTACATAAATGGAAAATCATACCATACTCATGGATAGGAAGACTCAGCATTACAAAAATGTCAATCCTACCCAAAGCAATCTACAAATATAAGGCAATCCCAATCAAAATACCAACAGCATTCTTTAACAATGTGGAAAAACTAATCACCAACTTTATAAGGAACGGAAGGAAGTCCCAGAGAAGCAAAGCATTCGTTATGGATTGAATTGTGTCTCTGTAAAATGTGTATCAACTATGCTAGGCCATGATTCCCAATACTGTGTGATTGTCCACCATTTTGTCACCTAATGTGATTTTCCTATGTGCTGTAAATCCTACTTCTATGATGTTGATGAAACAGGATTAGAGGCAGTTGTGTACTGTCTGGAAACTCTGGTGGCGCAGTGGTTAAGTGCTACGGCTGCTAACCAAAGGGTTGGCAGTTTGAATCCGCCAGGTGCTCCTTAGAAACTCTATGGGGCACTTCTACTCTGTTCTATAGGGTTGCTATGAGTCGGAATTGACTTGACAGCACTGGGTTTGGTTTGGTTTTTTGTTTATGTACTGTCTAATCAATGTACAAGATTAGGTTTTGACTTAAGTCAATCTCTTTTGAGACACAAAAGACAGAAGTGAGCAAAGAGACATGGGGACCTCATACCAGCAAGAAACAAGAGCCAGGAAAATAGCATGTCGTTTGGACCTGTGGTCCCTGTGCTGAGAAGCTCCTCAGCTGGGGAAGATTGATGACAAGGACCTTCCCCCAGAGGCAACAGAGAAAAAAAGCCTTTCCCTGGAGCTGGTACCCTGAATTCTGACCTCTAGCCTCCTAGACTGTGAGAGGATAAATTTCTCTTTGTTAAAGCCATCCACTTGTGGTATTCATCATAGCAGCACTAGATAACTAAGACAGCATTACTGAAGAAGAAGAAGAAGAAGAAGAAGAAAGTAGGAGGTCTCATATTACCTGATCTCAGAACCTACCATAACAGACATGGTAGTCAAAACAGCCTGGTAATGGTAAAATGACAGACACATAAACCAATGGAAAAGAATCGAGAACCTAGAGGTAAATTGATTCACCTACGGTCAGCTGATCTTTGACAAAGGCCCAAAGTCCATTAAGTAGGGGAAATACAGTGTCTTCAACAAATGGTGCTGGCAAAACCAGATGTCCATCTGTAAAAAAAAAATGAAACAGGACCCACAACTCACACCATATACAAAAACTAATAAATGATAGATCAAAGATCTCAATATAAAACCTAAAACTATAAAGATCATGGAAGAAAAAATAGGGACAATGCTAGGGCCCTAATACATGACATACATAGAAAACAAGCCATAACTAAAATGCACAAACACCAGAGGATAAACTAGATAACTGGGAACTCCTAAAAATTAAACACTTATGTTCATCAAAAGACCACCAAGAGAGTAAAAAAAGAACCTAAAGACCAGGAAAAAAATTTTGGCTATGAAATATCCAAAAAAGGTCTAATTTCTAAAATTTACAGAATAGTTTGATACCTCTACAGTAAAAAGACAAATAATCTAATTAAAAAATGGGCAAATGATATGAACAGACACTTCACCAAAGAAGACATTCAAGCAGCTAACAGGCACGCGAGGAAATGCTTGCGATCATTAGCCATTAGAGAAATGCAAATCAAAAGTACCATGAGATACCATTTCATTCCGATATTACTGGCACAAAAAAATAAAAAAATAACAAATGTTGGAGCAGTTACAGGGAGACTGGAACTCTTATACACCACTGGTGGGGATCTAAAATGGTACAACCACTATGGAAAATGGTATGGCATCTCCTTAAAAAGTTACAAGTAGAACTACCATACAATCCAGCAATTCCACTCCTGGGAATCTATCCTAGAGCAATAAGAGCCACCACATGAATACACATGTGCATACCCATGTTCATTGCAGCATTATTCAAGATATCAAGAAGATGAAAACAACCAAAGCGCCCATCAACAGATGAATGGATGAACAAATTATGGTACATACACACAATGGAATATGACGCAACGATACAGAACAATAATGAATTCACAAAACATCTCATGATACGGATGAACCTACAGGGCATTACATTGAGTGAAATAAGTCAATCTCAAAAGGACAAATACTCTATGAGACCACTATGATAAAAACTCAAGATTTATACCCAGAAAGAAACACTCTTTGGCAGTTATGAGAGAGGGGAGGGTTGAGGAGGTGAAATCACTAACTAGATAGTAGGTAAGTGGTAACCTGGTGAAGGGAAAGACAGTACACATTGTAGGGGAAGTCAGCGCAACAGACCAAGACAAAATCATAGAAACTTCACTAACACATCCAAACACCCAGAGGAACACAGTTACCGGGCTGAGGGTTGGAGACCATGGTCTTAGACATCTAGGTCAACTGGCAATAACAAAGTTCATACAGAAACTATTCTACATCTGAATTTGCTGAGTAGCACTGGGGTCTTAAAAGCTTGCCAGTGGCCATATAAAATACATCTATTGGTCCCATCCTCGCTGGAACAAAAGAGAATGAAGAAAACCAAAGACACATGGGAAATGTTAGTGCAAAGGACTGATGGACTGCGACTACCACTGCCTTCACCAGGTTGAGCCCGTAACAACTAGATGCTGCCCAGCTACCACCAACAACTGCTCTGACAGAGATCACAATAGAAGTTCCCAGACAGAACAGGAGAAAAATGCAGAACCAAATTCAAATTCACAAAAAAAAGAAAAAGAGAGACTTTATCGTTCTGACAGAGACAGGAGGAACCCCATTTTTAACGTTTTTTTATTGTGCTTTACATGAAAGTTTACAGCTCAAGATAACTTCTCCTACAAAAATTTATATACATATTGCTATGTGACACTAGTTACAATCCCTATAATATGACAGCACACTCCCTCTTTCCATCCCAGGTTTCCCGTGTCCATCCCACCAGCTCCTGTCCCTTCCTGCCTTCTCATGCTGCCTCCGGACAGGAGCCGCCCATTTGGTCTTGTGTATCTGCTTGAACTGAGAAGTACACTCTTCACGAGTATTATTCTACATTTTATAGTCCAGTCTAATCTTTGTAAGAGTGGGCTTTGGGAACGGTCCAGGGTCCAGGGCTTCAGGGGTTCCTCCAGTCTCAGTCAGCCCACTAAGTCTGGTCTTTTTACATGAATTTGAGTTCTGCTCCACACTTTCCTCCCGCTCCATCAGGGACTCTCTGTTGTGTTCCCTGTCAGGGTGGTCACTGGTGGTAGCCAGGCACCATCTACTTCTTCTGGTCTTAGGCTGATGAAGTCCCTGTTTTATGTAGCCCTTTTGCCCAGACACACTATTAACTCAGAACTGAAGCCAGAGATTACACAGGTCTATAAAACAAACAATAACCCAGGTGAGGAACATGTTTCTTAGCTCAATCATGTAAATGAGAACAAATGGGCGACACCTGTCCAAAAGCAAAGACCAGAAGGCAGGAAGGGACAGGAAAATGGGACAACGGAAACAGGGAACCCAGGGTAGAGAAGACGAAACTGCTGACACATCGCAGGGATTGCAACCAACATCACAGAACAATTTGTATATAAATTGTTGAATGAGAAACTAATTTGCTTTGTAAACTTTCACCTAAAGCACAATTAAAAAAAAAATAAATTATTTTTAAAAAATCCAACATAGCAAAAGAAGTGATCCTATACAAAGAAAATCCCAGAAGAAAGCTGCTGGATGTAATAGGAGAATTTAGCAAATTAGCAGGGTACAAAATCAATATACCAAAATCAGCTGGGCTTCTATAAAATAACAAGGAAAACTCCAAAAAGTAGATTAAAAAAGCAATGCCATTTAAAACCGCCCCCAAATCAATAAACTATCTAGGAATAAATCTAACCAGCAACGTAAAAGACATATAAAATGAAAACTGTAAAATACTACTGCAAGAAGCTGAAAGAAACCTACATAAATGGAAGAACATTTCGAGCTATGGATTGGAAGACTTACCATTGTGGAAATGTCCATATTACTCAAAGCAATCTATAGACATAAAGTAATCCCAATCCAAATTCCAACTAGTTCTTTATCAAAATGGAAAAACTAACCACAAACTTTATATGGAAAGGAAAGATGCCCCGAATAGCCAAGGAAAAGTGAAGAAAAACAAAGTAAGAGACCTCACACTTCCCCATCTCAGAACATACTATACAGCCACAGTAATCAAAACAGTCTGATACCGCTACAATGATGGACAGAGAGACCAACAGAATAGAATTGGAACCCAGAAGTAAATCCATCCACCTGATTTTCAAGAAAGGGTCAAAGTACATTCAGTAAGAACGGTCTCTAAAAAAATGGTCTGGTGAAACTAGATAACCATATGTGGAAAAATGAAACAGGATCTGTAACTCATACCACACACAAAAAATAACTCAAAATGGACCAGAGGCCAAAATATTAAAGCTAAACCTATGAAGTTCCTGGAAGATAACACAGGGAAAAAACTATTTTTTCCAATTAATTTTTTGCAGAAATACACTATTAAACACTACAAATGCATGTACAATAGAAGACAAATTAGGTAATTTCGATCCTCCTGAAAATTATGTTTTATCAAAAAAATTTACCAAAAGAGTAAAAACAGAACCTACAGACTGGGAAAAATATCTTTGGAAAAGACATCTAATAATGGTCTAATCTCCATAATATAGAAAAAACTTTAACTCAATAACAAAAAGGCAAATAATCCAATCAAAAAATGAACAAAGAACAGGAACAGACACTTCACAAAAGAGGGCATTCAGGTGGCCAACAAACACATGAAAAGATGCTGATGATCATTAGTCACTAGAGAAATGCAATTGAAAACTGTAATGAGATACTCTCCCAACCCTACAAAAATGTCAATGATCAAAAACAAAAAATGCTGGCAAGGCTGTGCAGGGGAGATTGGAATGCTGGTGGGATTGTAAAATGATATAACTTCTGGAAAATCATGCAGCACTCAAAAACCTAGAAATACTTTACCACCCAGCAATCCCACTCCTAGGTACAGGAAGTCCCTGGGTTACAAACAAGATCGGTTCCTAAATCTGTCTTTCAGTCCAATTTATACGTTAAGTCAGAACAGGTACGTACAGTTCTTCTTCAATGTCAGCTAGTCAAATATTTGACTTAATATATAATGCACTGCCGTTGAGTTGATTACAACTCATAGCAGCCATATAGGACAGAGTAGAACTGCCCCAGTAGGGCTTCCAAGTTGCTGCTGGTGGATTCAAACTGCTGACTTTCGGGGTAGCAGCCCTAGATCTAAACCACTGTGCAACCTGGGCCCAATCTTAATATAATATAATAGTATATATTTTATTTTTCTATACATATGAGACACTTAAACACTTTCAAATCGCACGTTTTCATGAGTTATTACAAATCGTTATATGTATTTAAATCAAATTTTTAATGGGCTGTATGACAGTCTGTTCGTAAGTACAAGTTGTCTGTAAATCAGGTGTTCATAACCCAGGGACTGCCTTAAACACCCTAGAGATATAACAGCAGTGACACAAATACACATATGCACACCTATGTTCATTGCAGCATTATCCACATAGCGAAAAGATGGAAACACCCTAAGCATCTATCCATGGGTGAATGGATAAACTGTGGTACATATGCACAGTGGAATACTACACATTTATACAGAATAATGATGAATCATTGAAACATAGATGAATTTCGAGGACATGACACTGAGTGCAATAAGTCAATCACAAAAGGACAAATACTTCATGGTCCCACATTTATACAGATGTGAATAGGTATACACACAGAAAGTATACACACAAAAAGCAATGTTCTTTGACGGTTACCAGGTATGGGAAGGAGGAGGGGAGAAATCACTTTCTGGATACTGTACACATATCATTTTTGGTGATGGGGAAAGGCAATACCCAATATGGAAAAAATCTACGCAAAATGACCAAGGTAGATGATGACATTAAGAAGTACACAAGACACAAAAACAGATACATGGACCAATGGAACAGAATTGAGAATCCAGACATAAATCCATCCACGTATGTGCAGTTCATATTTGACAAAGGCCCCAAAACTGTTAAATGGGGAAAAGACAGTCTTTTTAACAAATGGTACTTCCATAACTGGATAATCATCTGCAAAAAAAATTAAAAAAGACCCATACCTCACTCCATGCACAAAAACTAACTCAAAATGAATCAAAGACCTAAATATAAAATCTAAAACAAAAAAGATCATGGAAGTAAAAATAGGGACAACATTAGGAGGGCTAATACATCGCATACACAGTATACAAAACACTATAAAGAACACAGAAGAAAAACTAGGTAACTGGGAGCTCCTAAAAGTCAAACACCTATGCTCATCCAAAGACTTCACCAAAAGAGTAAAAAGACTACCTGCGGGGGGGGGGGGGGGGCCAAGATGGCGGACTAGGTAGACGCTACCTCGGATACCTCTTTCAACAAAGACTCGAAAAACAAGTGAATCGATCATGTACATAACAATCTACGAACCCTGAACAACAAACACAGATTTAGAGATGGAAAACGAACAAATACGGGGAAGCAGTGATTGTTTTCAGAGCCTGGAGCCAGCGTCCCAGTGAGGTAACCTTTGGTGCCCGATTTAGGGCAGAGCCCAGGGGAGCTGACGGCGCAAACAAGGGGCCCAGCCCTACCCCCCTGAACTTCCCAGGGAGGGGGCCCAGCCGGTTCGCGCAGGCGGCGTGGCCACGCAGCCGGTGGGAGAAGTCCCCGGGAGGCAGTGACTGGTCTTGGAGCTGGGAGAGCAGCGTCCCAGCCAGGGAATCGTGCCGCCGGGCATTTGACTGGGCGCTGTCACGACACAAGCACAGGGAACTGCTCCACTTCCCTGAAATAAACCCGGGAGGGGGCCCAGCTGGTTCGCGAGGGCGCCACGGCGACGCGGCTGGCGGGACGAGAAGTCCACGGGAGGCAGCGACTGATTTTGGAGCCAGGAATAAAGCGTCCCAGCAGGGGAACCTTGACGCTAGGATTTGGACTGGCAGCAGAGGATCTAACCATGACTTCAGCGGGCCAGACCCCCGGGGGCCATCTCCACACAACCAGTACACATAGGCGACACGCCCAGCGGGAATCTCAGATATAACAGTCATTTCAAGCAAGACAAACAACTCTGGCTATATTCTGAGGTTCTACTCTCCTATCTCTCTGATCCCTCCCCCACCCTTCCCAGGCGGCTTCATTAACATTGGAATTTCCTGAGCCAGAGGGATAACGGCTCCGGCTCCGCGGCGGTTTGCTTCCCCCCCCCCTTTTTTTTTTTTCTTTTTTCTTTTGGTCTTTTCCTAACCCACTCTTTCGGCCTGAGAGAAGGAGCAAAAAAAAAAACCCAGGGACCGAAAATCCACCCCTAATTGGACTAAAACCACAGAACCAGCTACAGCCAAGCATATACGATCCAAATCTCAGACTTTCATCCTTACAGGGAACAAGGTGGCAGTTATAATCCAAAGGCAATTCTGATAGGGATCGGACTGCATTTTTTTTTAGCAGATTCTCTGGAAAAACTAGTTTCCCAGTGATGGCTCGGAGACAGCAGTCCATATCAAACCACATAAAGAAGCAGACCATGACAGCTTCTACAACCCCCTAAACAAAAGAATCAAAATCTTTCCCAAATGAAGATACAATCCTGGAATTATCAGATACAGAATATAAAAAACTAATTTACACAATGCTTCAAGACATCACAAACGAAATAAGGCAAACTGCAGAAAAAGCCAAGGAACACACTGATAAAACTGTTGAAGAACTCAAAAAGATTATTCAAGAACATACTGGAAAAATTAATAAGTTGCAAGAATCCATAGAGAGACAACATGTAGAAATCCAAAAGATAAACAATAAAATTACAGAACTAGACAACGCAATAGAAAGTCAGAGGAGCAGACTCGAGCAATTTGAATGCACACTGGGACATCTGCAGGAACAGGAAATTAACACCAACGTAGCTGAAAAAAAATCAAATAAAAGAATTTAAAAAAATGAAGAAACCCTAAAAATCATGTGGGACTCTATCAAGAAGGATAACTTGTGTGTGATTGGAGTCCCAGAACAGGGAGGGAGGACAGAAAACACAGAGAAAATAGTTGAAGAACTCCTGACACAAAACTTCCCTGACATCGTGAAAGACGAAAGGATATCTATCCAAGATGCTCATCGAACCCCATTTAAGATTGATCCAAAAAGAAAAACACCAAGACATATTATCATAAAACTTGCCAAAACCAAAGTTAAACAGAAAATTTTAAAAGCAACCAGGGAGAAAAGAAAGGTTTCCTTCAAGGGAGAATCAATAAGAATAAGTTCAGACTACTCAGCAGAAACCATGCAGGCAAGAAGGGAATGGGACGACGTATACAGAGCACTGAAGGAGAAAAACTGCCAGCCAAGGATCATATATCCAGCAAAACTCTCTCTGAAATATGAAGGCGAAATTAAGATATTTACAGACAAACACAAGTTTAGAGAATTTGCAAAAACCAAACCAAAGCTACAAGAAATACTAAAGGATATTGTTTGGTCAGAAAACCAATAATATCAGATACCAGCACAACACAAGGTCACAAAACAGAACATCCTGATATCAACTCAAATAGGGAAATCACAAAAACAAATTAAGATTAATTAAAAAAAAAAAAAAATACTCATAACAGAATCACGGAAGTCAATATGTAAAAGATCACAATAATCAAAAAAAACGACTAAATACAGGAGGCATAGAACTGCCATATGGAGAGTGACAAAAGGCGATATACAACAATACAAGTTAGGTTTTTACTTAGAAAAATAGGGGTAAATAATAAGGTAACCACAAAAAGGTATAACAACTCCATAACTCAAGATAAAAGCCAAGAAAAACATAACGACTCAACAAACATAAAGTCGAACACTACGAAAATGAGGATCTCACAATTTACTAAGAAAAACGTCTCAGCACAAAAAAGTATATGGAAAAATGAAATTGTCAACAACACACATAAAAAGACATCAAAATGACAACACTAAACATTTATCTATAATTACGCTGAATGTAAATGAACTAAATACACCAATTAAGAGACACAGAGTCTCGGACTGGATAAAGAAACACGATCCGTCTATATGCTGCCTACAAGAGACACACCTTAGACTTAGAGACACAAACAAACTAAAACTCAAAGGATGGAAAAAAATATATCAAGCAAACAAGCAAAAAAGAAGAGGACTAGCAATATTAATTTCTGACAAAATAGACTTTAGACTTAAATCCACCACAAAGGATAAAGAAGGACACTATATAATGATAAAAGGGACAATTGATCAGGAAGACATAACCATATTAAATATTTATGCACCCAATGACAGGGCTGCAAGATACATAAATCAAATTTTAACAGAATTGAAAAGTGAGATAGATACCTCCACAATTATAGTAGGAGACTTCAACACACCACTTTCGGGAGAAGGACAGGACATCCAGTAAGAAGCTCAACAGAGACACGGAAGATCTAATTACAACAATCAACCAACTTGACCTCATTGACTTATACAGAACTCTCCACCCAACTGCTGCAAAATATACTTTTTTTTCTAGCGCACATGGAACATTCTCTAGAATAGACCACATACTAGGTCATAAAACAAACCTTTGCAGAGTCCAAAACATCGAAATATTACAAAGCATCTTCTCAGACCACAAGGCAATAAAACTAGAGATCAATAACAGAAAAACTAGGGAAAAGAAATCAAATACTTGGAAAATGAACAATACCCTCCTGAAAAAAGACTGGGTTATAGAAGACACCAAGGAGGGAATAAGGAAATTCATAGAATGCAACGAGAATGAAAATACTTCCTATCACAACCTCCGGGACACAGCAAAAGCAGTGCTCAGAGGCCAATTTATATTGATAAATACACACATACAAAAAGAAGAAAGAGCCAAAATCCGAGAACTGTCCCGACAACTTGAACACACAGAAAGTGAGCAACAAAAGAATTCATCAGGCACCAGAAGAAAACAAATAATGAAAATTAGAGCTGAACTAAAGGAATTAGAGAACAGAAAAACAACTGAAAGAATTAACAAAGCCAAAAGCTGGTTCTTTGAAAAAATTAACAAAATTGATAAACCATTGGCTAGACTGACTAAAGAAATACAGGAAAGGAAACAAATAACCCAAATAAGAAACGAGAAGGACCACATCACAACAGAACCAAATGAAATTAAAAGAATCATATCAGATTATTATGAAAATTGGACTCTAACAAATTTGCAAACCTAGAAGAAATGGATGAATTCCTGGAAAAACACTACCTACCTAAACTAACACATTCAGAAGTAGAACAACTAAATAGACCCATAACAAAAAAAGAGATTGAAACGGTCATCAAAAAACTCCCAACAAAAAAAGCCCTGGCCCGGACGGCTTCACTGCAGAGTTCTACCAAACTTTCCGAGAAGACTTAACACCACTACTACTGAAGGTATTTCAAAGCATAGAAAATGACGGAACACTACCCAGCTCATTCTATGAAGCCACCATCTCCCTGATACCAAAACCAGGTAAAGACATTACAAAAAAAGAAAATTATAGACTTATATCCCTCATGAACATTGATGCAAAAATCCTCAACAAAATTCTAGCCAATAGAATTCAACAACATATCAAAAAAATAATTCACCACGATCAAGTGGGATTTATACCAGGTATGCAAGGCTGGTTTAATATCAGAAAAACCATTAATGTAATCCACCACACAAATAAAACAAAAGACAAAAACCACATGATCTTATCAATTGATGCAGAAAAGGCATTTGACAAAGTCCAACACCCATTTATGATAAAAACTCTCACCAAAATAGGAATTGAAGAAAAATTCCTCAACATAATAAAGGGCATCTATGCAAAGCCAACAGCCAATATCACTCTAAATGGAGAGAACCTGAAAGCATTTCCCTTGAGAACGGGAACCAGACAAGGATGCCCTTTATCACCGCTCTTATTCAACATCGTGCTAGAAGTCCTAGCCAGGGCAATTAGGCTACACAAAGAAATAAAAGGCATCCGGATTGGCAAGGAGGAAGTAAAATTATCTCTATTTGCAGATGACATGATCTTATACACAGAAAACCCTAAGGAATCCTCTAGAAAACTACTGAAACTAATAGAAGAGTTTCGCAGAGTCTCAGGTTATAAAATAAACATACAAAAATCACTTGGATTCCTCTACATCAACAAAAAGAACATCGAAGAGGAAATAACCAAATCAATGCCATTCACAGTAGCCCCCATGAAGATAAAATACTTAGGAATAAATCTTACCAAGGATGTAAAAGACCTATACAAAGAAAACTACAAAGCTCTACTACAAGAAATTCAAAAGGACATACTTAAGTGGAAAAACATACCTTGCTTATGGATAGGAAGACTTAACATAGTAAAAATGTCTATTCTACCAAAAGCCATCTATACATATAACGCACTTCCGATCCAAATTCCAATGTCATATTTTAAGGGGACAGAGAAACAAATCACCAATTTCATATGGAAGGGAAAGAAGCCTCGGATAAGTAAAACATTACTGAAAAAGAAGAAGAAAGTGGGAGGCCTCACTCTACCTGATTTTAGAACCTATTATACAGCCACTGTAGTCAAAACAGCCTGGTACTGGTACAACAACAGGCACATAGACCAATGGAACAGAATTGAGAACCCAGATATAAATCCATCCACGTATGAGCAGCTGATATTTGACAAAGGACCAGTGTCAATTAACTGGGGAAAAGATAGTCTTTTTAACAAATGGTGCTGGCATAACTGTATATCCATTTGCAAAAAAATGAAACAGGACCCATACCTCACACCATGCACAAAAACTAACTCCAAAGGATCAAAGACCTAAACATAAAGACTAAAACGATAAAGATCATGGAAGAAAAAATAGGGACAACCCTAGGAGCCCTAATACAAGGCATAAACAATACAAAACATTACCAAAAATGACAAAGAGAAACCAGATAACTGGGAGCTCCTAAAAATCAAACACCTATGCTCATCTAAGGACGTCACCAAAACAGTAAAAAGACCACCTACAGATTGGGAAAGAATTTTCGGCTATGACATCTCCGACCAGCACCTGATCTCTAAAATCTACATGATTCTGTCAAAACTCAACCACAAAAAGACAAACAACCCAATCAAGAAGTGGGCAAAGGATATGAACACACACTTCACTAAAGAAGATACTCAGGCAGCCAACAGACACATGAGAAAATGCTCTCGATCATTAGCCATTAGAGAAATGCAAATTAAAACTACGATGAGATTCCATCTCACTCCAACAAGGCTGGCATTAATCCAAAAAACACAAAATAATAAATGTTGGAGAGGCTGTGGAGAGACTGGAACTCTTATACACTGCTGGTGGGAATGTAAAATGGTACAATCACTTTGGAAATCTATCTGGCGTTATCTTAAACAGTTAGAAATAGAACTACCATACAACCCAGAAATCCCACTCCTCGGAATATACCCTAGAGAAACAAGAGCCTTCACACAAACAGATATATGCACACCCATGTTTATTGCAGCTCTGTTTACAATAGCAAAAACCTGGAAGCAACCAAGGTGTCCATCAACGGATGAATGGGTAAATAAATTGTGGTATATTCACACAATGGAATACCATGCATCGATAAAGAACAGGGACGAATCTGTGAAACATTTCATAACATAGAGGAACCTGGAAGGCATTATGCTGAGCGAAATTAGTCAGAGGTAAAAGGACAAATATTGTATAAGACCACTATTATAAGATCTTGAGAAATAGTATAAACTGAGAAGAACACATACTTTTGTGGTTACGAGGAGGGGAGGGAGGGAGGAAGGGGTTTTTTATTGATTAATTAGTAGATAAGAACTGCTGTAGGTGAAGGGAAGGACAACACTCAATACATGGAAGGTCAGCTCATTTGGACTAGACCAAAAGCAAAGAAGTTTCCGGGGTAAAATGAATGCTTCAAAGGTCAGCGGAGCAAGGGCGGGGGTTTGGGGACCATGGTTTAAGGGGACTTCTAAGTCAATTGGCAAAATAATTCTATTATGAAAACATTGTGCATCCCACTTTGAAATGTGGAGTCTGGGGTCTCAAATGCTAACAAGTGGCCATCTAAGATGCATCAATTGGTCTCAACCCACCTGGAGCAAAGGAGAATGAAGAACACCAAGGTCACAGGATAACTAAGAGCCCAAGAGACAGAAAGGGCCACATGAACCAGAGACCTACATCATCCTGAGACCAGAAGAACTAGTTGGTGCCCGGCCACAATCGATGACAGCCCTAACAGGGAGCACAACAGAGAACCCCTGAGGGAGCAGTAGATCAGTGGGATGCAGACCCCAAATTCTCATAAAAAGATCATACTTAATGGTCTGACTGAGACTAGAGGAATCCCGGCGGCCATGCTCCCCAGACCTTCTGCTGGCACAGGACAGGAACCATCCCGGAAGACAACTCATCAGACATGAAAGGGACTGGACAGTGGGTGGGAGAGACATGCTGATGAAGAGTGAGCTAATTATATCAGCTGGACACTTGAGATTGTGTTGGCATCTCCTGTCTGGAGGGGGGATGGGAGCATAGAGAGAGTGGGAAGCTGGCAAAATTGTCACGAAAGGAGAAACTAGTAAGGGCTGACTCATTAAGGGGAGAGCAAGCTGGAGTACGGAGTAAGATGTATGTAAACTTATATGTGACAGACTGACTTGATTTGTAAATGTTCACTTGAAGCTCAATAAAAGTTAATAAAAAAAAAAAAAAGACTACCTGCAGATTGGGAAAAAGTTTTTAGCTATGACATTTCTGATCAGCGCCTGATCTCCAAAATCTGCATGATACTGCAAAAACTCAACTGCAAAAAGACAAAAAAATGAACTAAAAAATGGGCAAAAGATATGAAGGGACACTTCACTAAAGAATACGTTCAGGTAGCTAACAGATATATGAGGAAATGTTCACGATCATTAGCCATTAGAGAAATGCAGATCAAAACTACAATGAGATTTCACCTCATTCCAACAGGGCTGCCATTAATTCAAAAAACACAAAACAATAAATGTTAGAGAGACTGTGGAGAGATTCGAACAGTTCACTGCTGGCGGGAATCTCAAATGGTACAATCACTTTAGACATTGATTTGGCACTTCCTTAAAAAGCTAGAAATACAACTACCATACGATCCAGCAATCCCACTCCTTGGAATATATCCTAGAGAAATGAGGGCCTTTACACGAACAAATATATGCACACCCATGTTTATTGCAGGACTGTTTACAATAGAAAAAGATGGAAGCAACCAAGGTGCCCATCAACGGATGAATGGATAAGTAAATTATGGTATATTCACAAAATGAAATACTACGCATCGATAAAGAACAGTGAGGAATCTGTGAAACATTTCATAACATGGAGAAACCTGGAAGGCATTATGCTGAGTGAAGTTAGGCACTTCAGAAAGGACCAATATTGTATAACACCACTATCATAATAACTTGAGAAACAGTTTAAACTGAGAAGAAAACATTCTTTTGTGGTTATGAGAGCGGGGAGAGAGAGAAGGCGGGAGAGGGATATTCACTACTTAGGTAAGAACTACTTTAGGTGAAGGGAAAGACAGCACACCATACATGGGAAGTCAGCACAATTGGACTAAACCAAAAGCAAAGAAGTTTCCTGAATAAACTGAATGCTTCGAAGCCCAGCGTAGCAGGGGCAGGGGTCTGGGGACCATGGTTTCAGGGGACATCTAAGTCAATTGGCATAATAAAATCTATTAAGAGAACATTCTGCATCCCACTTTGAAGAGTGGCGTCTGAGGTCTTAAACGCTAGCAAGCCGCCATCTAAGATGCATCAGTTGGTCTCAACCCACCTGGATCAAAGGGGAATGAAGAACACCAAGGACACAAGGTGATTACAAGCCCAAGAGACAGAAAGAGCCACATGAACCAGTGACTACATCATCCTGAGACCAGAAGAACTAGATGGTGCCCAGCTACAACCGACGGCTGCCCTGACAGGGAACACAACAGAGAACCCTTGAGGGAGCAGGAGAGCAGTAGGATGCAGACCCCAAATTCTCATGAGACCAGACTTAATGGTCTGACTGAGACTGGAAAGACCCCAGTGATCATACCCCCGAGACCTTCTGTTGCCCAAGGACAGGGGCCATTCCCGAAGCAGGCTCTTTGGACATGGATTGGACTGGACAATGGGTTGGAGAGGGATGCTGGTGAGGAGTGAGCTTCCTGGATCAGGAGGACACATGAGACTCTGTTGGCGTCTCCTGCCTGGAGTGGAGATGGGAAGGTGGAGGAGGTTAGAAGCTGGCGAAAAGGACAGGAAAAGAGAGAGTGGAGGGAGAGAGCGGGCTGTCTCATTGGGGAAAGAGTAATTGGGAGTGTGTAGCAAGGTGTATATGGGTTGTTGTGTGAGAGACTGACTTGATTTGTGGACTTTCGCTTGAAGCACAGTAACTTGCTTAAAAAAACAAAAAGAAGTCCACAAGAGATGGCAGAATACACAGATGCTTCCGTTGAGACCTCTTTACAACAAAGGCCCAAAAAAACAAGTGAAACAAGTATATTTGTGACAAGCTGGGACGTCTATGCATCAAAGGCAAGCTTAGACAATGAATTGAGGGGCAGGGGGAGGAAGAGGTCGTTCAGAAGTAGAGAGGAGTTACAAGACCTGAATCGCTGGGAACCCTCAGGCACCATTCCCGCAGAAGCGGCGGTGGCGGTGGCCCTGGTACTAGCGTTCGGCCACAGTTTTCTCAGAAAGAAGCACCCGGCCACAGCCCACTCACAACTCTGGAACCTGAGGAGTACTGCACAATCTCGGCAAAAGTTATGTACTTGGATATATTTTACTGCACCCCCCCAACCCCAAGCCGGCTTCAGTGGCTGAGTCCCTGGGCCTAAGATAGACCCTGGTGAGCACCTACAGCCATCCTCCTGGCCTTGGGGAAGGAAAAAATTTGAAACTGGGGGGAAAAGATAGTTTCCTAGCTCCATTAACTGGGGGAGCTCAGGGCAGAAGCTGCTCCTATCCAGGCATAAACCACCCTTGGGCTTTGAGCACCTTTCCCTTCTGCATGTACCTGTGTGGGCCTATTTCGGCAGAATAGGCTCTAGCGGGCAAACTCCAACAAATTCAGGAGTGCGGTGGAGAGGTGGGTGTTTGACACTTGACATTGCTTTGCCAATTAAACAAGGTCTTCACCTAACCACATCAGGAACCTATGAAGTGCTGGCTCCACTCAGGTCAACCAGGCACCCACGAAAGGGATCCAAAGAAAACTGGTACCTCCATCTCCTTACAACCAAAAACTTTGGGTGCCCATGGTCCCTCTGCAGAGCCCACCCACCAGCATTCTCTAGGGAACAAAGACACGCTTTCCTCAGAGACACTTCAGGGTCAGTTCTCAACACCCTGCCTTGTTCAGAGTGTGACCCCCTGCTGCAATCAGATACTGGTATATAGGCCAATCACCCCTGCCCCCCTAAGACTGTAGGGCAGAACCTGTACGACACACTTGATATCAGCTACCTAGAATCCTGAGCTGAATTCATACAAGAAAACTGAATGGACACCTAGACTGATATACCTCATAACAGCTCTAGCAAGCTGGGGACAGGACATCAGAGCTCTAAAGGTGAAAATACTCAAGCTAGCTCACTCAAGCAACACATAGGGATACACCAAAGCAAAACAAACCAAGCAGCTACGACACAATAAGCAAGCATAAACTAACGCAATAACTTATAGATGGCTCGGAGACAACAGTCGATATCGAGTCACATAAAGAAACAGACCATGATCACCTCAACAGGCTCTCAATACAAAGAATCCAGGGATCTTCTAGATGAAAGGTCATTCCTGGAATTACCAGATACAGAATACAAAAGTTTAATATACAGAACCCTTGAAGACATCAGGAAGGAAATGAGGCAATATGCAGAACAAGCCAAGGAAAACACAGACAAAGGAACTGAAGAACTCAAAAAGATTATTCAGGAACATAATGAAAAGTTTAATAAGCTCAAAAAATCCATAGAAAGACAGCAATCAGAAATTCAGAACATTAACAATAAAATTACAGAATTAGATAACTCAATAGAAAGAGGAGCAGAATTGAGCAAGTAGAAGCTAGAATTTCTGAACTCGAAGATAAGTCACTTGGCACTAATATATTTGAAGAAAAATCAGATAAAAGAATTCTAAAAAAATGAAGAAACCTTAAGAATCACGTAGGACTCTATCAAGAGAAATAACCTACGAGTGACTGCCGTACCAGAACAGGGAGGGATAACAGAAAATACAGAGAAAACTGTTGAGGATTTCTTGGCAGAAAACTACCCTGATATTGTGAAAGATGACAAGATATCTATCCAAGATGCTCATCAAACTCCACAGAAGTTACATTTTAAAAGAAAGTCACCAAGACATATTATTATAATCAAGCATACTAAAACCAAAGAAAAAGAGACAATTGTAAGAGCAGCGAGGGATAAAAGAAAACTCATCTACAAGGGAGAGCCAATAAGAATAAGCTCGGACTACTCGGCAGAAACCATGCAGGCAAGAAGGCAATGGGATGACATATTTAAAAACTGAAGGAAAAAAGTTGCCTGCCCAGAATCATATATCCAGAAAAACTGCCTCTTAAACAGGAAGCTTAAATTATAACATTTCCAGATAAGCACAAGTGGAGGGAATTCGTAAAAACCAAACCAAAACCAAAAGAAATACTAAGGGAGTTCTTTGGTTAGAAAATCAATAATATCAGGTATCAACCCAAGACTAGAAAACGGGGCAGAGCAACCAGAGGTCAACCCACACAGGGAAATCCAAAAGAACAAAGCAAGATTTTTAAAAAAAAGCCCAAAACAGGGTAACGGCAATGTTATTATATAAAAAAAGACAACATTAAAATAATAACGAGGGACTAAGAAACCTAATCATACACCTTCCATGTGGAGTGGAAAGAAACCTTAGTTTTAAATTTAGAAAAATAGGGGTAAATAATAAGGTAACCACAAAGGAGACAAATTATCCTACTCATCAAAAGAAAATACAAGGGAAAAATACAGGTTCAGCAGAAACAAAATCAGCAACAACAAGTATGAGGAAAGAATATATAAAGAAAATCTACTCCACACATAATCAAGCAGGAAAAAGAAACTGTCAACACACGAAATAAGACATCAAAACGATAGCACTAAATTCATACCGATCGATAATAACCCTTAATGTAAATGGACTAAATGCACCAATAAAGAGACAGAGAGTGACAGATGGATTAAAAAACAAGATCCATCTATATGCCGCCTACAAGAGACACACCTTAGCCTTACAGACAAGAACAAACTAAAATTCAAAGGATGGACAAAAAAATATCTCAAGCAAACAACAATCAAAAAAGAGCAGGAATGGCAATATTAATTTCTGACAAAATAGACTTTAAAGTTAAATCCATTAAAAAGGATAAGTAAGGACACTATCTAATGATTAAAGGGACAATACACCAAGAAGATAGAACCATATTAAATATTCATGCACCCAATGACAGGGCTGCAAGATACACAGAACAAACTCTATCAGCATTGAAAAGTGAGATAGACAGCTCCACAATAATGGTAGGAGACTTCAACACGCCACTTTCAGTGAAGGACAGGACATCCAGAAAGAAGCTCAATAAAGACAAGGCAGATCTAAATGCTACAATCAACCAACTTAACCTCATAGACATATACAGAACACTCCACCCAACTGCAACCAAGTACACTTTATTTTCTAGTGCACATGGAACATTCTCTAGAATAGAAGACATATTAGGTCATAAAGCAAGCCTTAGCAGAATCCAAAACACTGAAATATTACAAAGCATCTGCTCTGACCATAAGGCCATAAAAGTGCAAATCAATAACAAGAAGGTAGAGAAAAGAAATCAAACACTTGGAAACTGAACAATATCCTGCTCTAAAAAGACTGCATTATACAAGACATGAAGGATGGAATAAAGAAATTCAGAGAATCCAATGAGAATAAAAACACTTCCTATCAGAACCTTTGGGACACAGCAAAAGTGGTGCTCAGAGTCCAATTTATATCAATAAATGTACACATCCAAAAAGAGGTGCCAAAATCAAAGAATTATCCCTACAAATTGAACAAACAGAATGAAGCAACAAAACAAATCCACAGGCACCAGAAAAAAACAAATAATAAAAATTATAGCAGAACTAAATGAAATAGAAAACAGAAGAACAATTGAAAGATTAACAAGACCAAAAGCAGGTTTTTTGAAAGAAATCAACAAAATTGATAAACCACTGGCCAAACTGACAAAAGAAAAACAGGAGAGGAAGAAAATAACCCGAATAAGAAATCAGATGGGCAATATTACAACAGACCCAACTGTAATTAAAAGAATCATATCAGATTACTATGAAAAACTATACTCAAACAAATCTGAAAACCTATTAAAAAATGGATGAATTCCTAGAAACACACTACCTACCTAAACTAACACAAACAGAGGTAGAACAACTAAACACACCTATAACAAAAGAAGAGACTGAAAAGGTAATCAAAAAACTCCCAACAAAAAAAAAGCCCTGGTCCAGAGGGCTTCACTGCAGGGTTCTACCTAACTTTCAGAGAAGAGTTAACACCACTACTACTAAAGGTATTTCAGAGCATAGAAAAGGGCGGAATACTACCAAACTCATTCTATGAAGCCACCGTATCCCTGATCCCAAAACCAGGTAAAGACACCACAAGAAAAGAAAAGTATAGACCTATATCCCTCATGAATGTAGATGCAAAAATCCTCAACAAAATTCTAGCCAAGAGAATTCAAAAACATATCAAAAAAATAATTCACCATCATCAAGTGGGATTCATACCAGGTATGCAGGGATGGTTCAACATTAGAAATACAATTAACGTAAACCACCACATAAATAAAACAAAAGAATCACATGATTTTATCAATTCATACAGAAAAGCCATTTGACAAAGTTCAACACTCATTCATGGTAAAAACTCTCAGCAAAATAGGAATAGAAGGAAAATTTCTCAACATAATAAAGGGCATCTATACAAAGCCAACAGCCAACATCACCCTAAATGGAGAGAGCCTGAAAACATTCCCACTGAGATCAGGAACCAGATGAGAATGCCCTTTATCATCACTCTTATTCTATATTGTGCTGGAAGTCCTAGCCAGAGCAATTAGGCTAGGTAAAGAAATAAAGGGCATCCAGATTGGCAAGGAAGATGTAAAAGTATCTCTATTTGCAGATGATACGATCTTATACACAGAAAACCCTAAGGAATCCTCCAGAAAACTACTGAAACTAATAGAAGAGTTCAGCAGAGTATCGAGATAGAAGATAAACATAAAAAAATCAGTTGGATTCCTCTACATCGATGGGAAATCACCAAATCAATGCCATTTACAGTAGCCACCAAGAAGATAAAATACTTAGGAATAAATCTTCCCAGAGATGTAAACAACTTATACAAAGAAAACTACAGTACACTTCTGCAAGAAACTAAAAGAGACTTACATAAGTGGAAGAACATACCTTGCTCATGGATAGGAAGACTTAACTTTATAAAAATGTCTATTCTACCAAAAGCAATCCATACATTTAATGCAATTCCGATCCAAATTCCAAAGACATTCTTTAATGAGATGGAGAAACAAATCACCAATTTCATATGGAAGGGAAAGAGGGTCCAGATAAATAAGCCATTACTGAAAAAGAAGAACAAAGTGAGAGGCCTTACTTTACCTGATTTTAGAACCTATTATACCGCCACAGTAGTCAAAACAGCCTGGCACTAGTACAACAACATATACATAGACCAATGGAACAGAATTGAGAATCCAGACATAAATCCATCCACATATGAGCAGTTGATATTTGACAAAGGCCCCCAAACTGTTAAATGGGGAAAAGACAGTCTTTTTAACAAATGGTGCTTCCATAACTGGATATCCATCTGCAAAAAAAGGAAACAAGACCCATACCTCACTCCATGCACAAAAACTAACTCAAAATGAATGAAAGACCTAAATATAAAATCTAAAACGATAAAGATTATGGAAGAAAAAACAGGGACAACGTTAGGAGCCCTAATACATGGCATAAACAGTATACAAAACATTATCAAGACTGCAGAAGAAAAACTAGATAAATGGGAGCTCCTAAAAATCAAACACCTATGCTCATCCAAAGACTTCACCAAAAGAGTAAAAATACTACCTACAGACTGAGAAAAAGTTTTTAGCTATGACATTTCCGATCAGCACCTGATCTCTAAAATCTACACGATACTGCAAAAATTCAACTACAAAAAGACATATAATCCTATCAACAATGGGCAAAAGATATGAATAGATACTTCACTAAAGAAGACATTCAGGTAGCTAACAGATATATGAGGTTGGCATCTCCTGCCTGGAAGGGAGGTGAGAGGGTGGAGGGGGTTAGAAGCTGACGAAATGGTCACGAAAAGAGAGAGCGGAGGGAGAGAGCGGAGGGAGAGAGCGGGCTGTCTCATTAGGAGGAGACTATTCGGGAGCGTGTAGCAAGGTGTATATGGGTTTTTGTTTGAGAGACTGACTTGATTTGTAAACTTTCTTAAAAAAAAGAAATAAACAAGAATAAGGGATAATTTTGATAAAAGCGATAACATACTCAATTCTGGTAAATGCAATTTTGCAACAACAATAACAACAAAAAAAATGTGTGTGGTTACATAGATAGATATGTATGCATATATGTGTACAGGAAGACACATACGAGTACATGAGTGTGCGTGTATAGGTGTACCTGTAGGCATATGTATATACATGTCTGTGTGTGCTGCATATACACTCGTGTACATAATAAAGCACATAGGGAAAAAAATTATGTATACTTCCTAGAGATAACCAAACACCACATGAGATTGGTTTACCGGGGTTGAAGTCTTAAGACTACAGTCTCAGGGGACAATTCGGTCAATTGGCCTAATTTATAAAGATATGCTGCACATCCTAGCTTGGTAAGAGGTGTCGAGGTTTTAAAAGCTTGTGAGCAGCCATCTACATATAGCTATTGGTCTGTACTCATCCGGGGCAAAAGAGAAAGAAGGAAACCAAAGACTCAAAGAAGAAACTTGTCTACAGGACTAATAGCCGATATGAACCATGGCCTCACCTACCCTGTGACCAGAACTAGGTGGTGCCTGGCTACCACTAATGACTGTTTCGATCAGGGATACAATAGATGGTCCCAGGGATACAACAGAATGGGAGAAAAATGTAGAACATCAAATTCCAAAAAAAATAAAAAGTAAAAAAAAGCTAGACTGACTGGACTTATAGACTAGACGATCCCCTGAGACTACTGCCCTGAGATACCATTTAAACACGGAATGTTAGCCACTCCTAGATGTCAGCTTCCAGTCAAATAGTAGGTTGGCTCATGAAGTAAACAATATCAGCCATGAGTACTCTGCTCCTTTAAATAATCACCTGTATGAGACCAAATGGTCAATATTTACCCTAAAGCAAAGACAAGAAGGTAAGGGGGTGGGGGAAGCAGTGAAGCTAGACTAATGGAAACAGAACAATCAAAATGGAAATAATTAGAACGGTGACATGTTATGAAAAATGTAACCAATGTCACTGAATAGTACACATACAAATTGTTAAATGAGAATCTAATTTGCTAGGTAAGCTTTCACCAAAAATACAATTAAAAAAAGAGAAAAAGACAAACTATGAAACTGAAAAAGATCTTTGTGAACTATATGTCGGATAAGGGTCTAATCTCTAAAATATACAGAAAACTTGAGCAATTCAACAAAAACACAAGGAACCCAACTTAAAAATATGCCAAGGTATATTTTCAAGTATAAAGTAAAGCATACGGGGGCACAGTTATGGATACCTCCTAGACACAACCAAATACCTGACAGGATTGGCCTACTTGGTTTGAGGGCTTAGGACCCTAGTCTTGTGAGCCAACTCAGTCAACTGGCATAGTACACTCCTAACGACAATGTTCTACACCCTACTTTGACGAATAGTGACTGAGGTCTTAAAAGCTTGTGAGCAGCCATCTAAGATATAACTATTGGTCTCTACTCATCTGGAGCTAAAGAGAAAGAAGAAAATCAAAGATTCAAAGAAGAAACTAGTCTACAGAACCAACAGTCTACACAAACAATGACATCACCTACCTTGAGACAAGAAGAACTAGATGGTGCCCAGCTACTACTACCAACTGTTCTAAACAGGGACCTAAAAAATGGTCCCAGAGAGAATGGTGGAAAAATGTGGAACAAAACTCAAATTCCTAAAAAAAGAGACCAAACTTACTGGACCGGTAGAGACTAGACGAACTGCTGAGACTACTGCCCTGAACTACTCTTCAAACTTGGAACTCAAACCATTCCCAGAAGCCACCTTTCAGCAAAGTGACAGATTGGCCCATAAAATAAATAATATCACCTGTGAGTACCATGGTCCTCAAAATAATTATCTAGATGAAACCAAACCGTTAACGTTTACCCCAGACCAAAGACAAGAAGGCTAAGGGGACAGGGAAGCTAGATTAATGCAAAGAGAACAACCAAAATGGAAATAAGTGAGCATGCTGATATATTGTGAAGAATGTAACCAGTGTCACTGAACAAATGTATACAAATTGTTAAATGCGAACTTAATTTCCTGTGCAAACTTTCACCAGAAACACAATAAAATATTCTAAAAAATATATCCAAAGGACATGAACAGACACTTCACAAAAGAGGACATTCACGTGGCCAACAAACATGAAAAGATGCTTGTGATCGTTAGCCATTAAAAATAAAAAAACAAACCTGTTCCTGTTGAACTGATTCCAACTCAAAACTACAACGAGACACCCTCTCGCCCCTGCAAAAATGGCACTGATCAGAAGACAACAAATGCTGGCAGAGATATGGGGAGATCAGAACCCTTATCCACTGCTGATGGTATTGTAAATGTACGACCACTATGGAAAACAGTACAGTGTTTCCTCAAAAAAGCTATACATAGAAATACCGTATGATCCAGCAATCCCACTCTTAGGTATATACCCTCGAGATCTAACAAAAGAGACATAGACAGACATATACACCCATATGTTCACCACAGCATTATTCACGTCGCAAACGATGGAAACGAAGTGCCCATCGACAGATGAATGGATAAACAAAATGTGGTACATACATACAACGGAACCCAATGCAGCCATAAAGAATGAGGCCTCGAAACATAACACTGATGAACTGGAGGACATTATGCTGACTGCAATAAATCAATCACAAAAGGACAAATATTTTATATTCTCACTTTTATAACAAGGTAAGAATAGATATGGATACATACAGAGACCAACGCTCATTGGTGGTTACCAGGGATGGATGGGCGGCAAGGAAGAGGGGAAAGCACTCTCAAAATAGTAGACACTTGTTATTTTTGGTGATAGGAAAGGTAGCATTGAATGTGGGTGAAGTACACACAGCTTGACCAAGGTAAATGTTGTTACAGACAGATGTATCTATAGGCATATGTACATACAGGTATGTATATACATGCTTGTATATTCATATATATAATAAACTACATAGGGGACACAGTTACAGCTACTTCTTAGACATAACCAAACACCTCATGGCATTGAGTTTGCTGGGTTTGAAAGCTTAGGACCATAGTCTCATGGGACAACTCAGTTAATTATTAATATAATATAGTTCATAAAGTATATGTTCTCCATCCCAAGGTGGTGAGTAGTGTCTAGGGTCTTCAAAGAGTGAGAGAGGCCATCTAAGATACAACTATTGGTCTTTACTCAGCTGGAACAAAACAGAAAGGGGGAAACCAAAGACTCACAGAAGAAAAGTATACTGCAGGACTAATAGTCCACACGAACCACAACCTCTTTTACTCTGAGACCAGAAGAACTAGATGGTACCCAGCAACCTCTACCAACTGTTCTGATCGTCCCATAATAGATGTATCCTGATAGAATCGGAGGAAAATGTAGAAAAGAACTCAAATTCTTAAAAAGTCCAGACTTACTGGACTGGTTGAGACTAGAGGATTCCCGAGACTATTGCCCTGAGATACTCCTTAAACCTTAATCGAAATTATCCCTGGAGGTAACCTTTTAGCTAAATAACTGTTTGGCTCATAAAAATATCACCTGTGAGTAATAAGCTCCTTTAAAAAATCATCTATATGATACCAAATGGTCAAAAATTACTCTAAAGTGAAGATGAGAAGGTACGGAGGCAGGGAAACTAGAGTACTGGAAATGGTATAACCAGAACAGAATGAATGAGAATAACACACTGTGAAAAATGTAATCACTATCACTGAATGATTTGTGTAGAACCTGTTAAATGGGAACCTAATTTGCAGAGTAAACTTTCAACTTAAACACACTATTATTTTTTTTAAATCCAACAATACCTAATAAACAGTTCTTAGAGGGAAATTTATAGCTTTAAACACTTTTGTTTTAAAAAGTTTCAAATCAATAACTTAAGTTATTGAAAACAGCAAATTAAGCCCAAAAGCAAGCAGAAGGGAAATTACAAAAGTTGTACAATTATAAAATAGAAAAAAGAAAAAATAGACAAAGTCATTGAAACCAAAAGTTGGTTCACTGAAAAGCTGAACAACATTGATAAATCTTTAGCTACATTTATCAAGAAAAAAGGGAGAAGACATAAATTACCAAAATTGGAACACAAGAGGGAGTATAACTACCAGCCCTAAAAAAATTAAAAGGAGTATAAGGGAATATTATTTAAAAATTAGACCACTTTGATGAAATGGACAATTCCTAGAAAGACACAAAAACCAGAATGACTAAAGAAGAAACAGAAAATCTTAGTACACCTATTGCAAGTAAACAAATTGAATTAGTAATAAAAAACCTTTGCACAACAAAAAGCCTAGGCCCAGATGGCTTCACTATCAAATATTTCAGAATACTACTAATCTCATACAAATGCTTTCAGAAACTGAAAGGGGGAACACTTTCTAATTCATTCTATAAGGCCAGTATTACCCTGATATCAAAGCCAGAAAAAGATAACACAAGAAAACTACTACAAAAATTCTTAATGAAATACTTAGCAAAATGAACCAGCAATATATAAAAAGAATTATATATTATGACCAAGTGGAATTTGTCTTAAGAATGCAAGTTTGGTTTAACATCCAAATACTAATAAATGCAATATGTTATACTAATAAAGGAGAAAAACACATGATAGATGAAGAAAAACATTTGACAGAATCCAATACCCATTCACAATAAAAATTCTCAACAGAGAAGGAATAGAGGGAAACTTCCTCAACCTGAAAAAAAGCACCTAGGAAAAATCTACAGCTAGCTAGACTGATCCACATAGTGATGAATTAGAGATATCAGTATAGCTTAATGTAGACACAGATGGACATATATAGAAATACTTATGTGTATGTATATATACATACATATGGTATATTTCTTTGCTGTCAGCAGAGAGAGCCTAGAAGCAATGACATCCCATCAGCAACAAGAACACCTAGTGCCCAGATCTTGATTTCTAAAAGCATTCTCCAATAAAAGAACATAGGGCTACTTTGAGAAACGGTTGACCCTAGGACTGGGGCAGGAAATACACAAGATGAGCTGTAGTGCCTTGCAGTACTAGAAAATAAGGATTGACTCTAAACAAACACACACACACAAATGATGAGGACATATCAAAGGATCACAGGAGCATACTGATTGCATGTTCGATCAATTTCAGACTGCGGAAGTTGGTAAAAATCTTCAATTTCTTCATCTTTGGCCTTAGTGTTTGGTGCGGAAATTGGAATAATAGTTGTATTAGCTGGTCTTCCTTGTAGGTATATGAATATTATCCTCTCACTGACAGCATTATACTTCACAATAGATCTTAAACTATTCTTTCTGATGATAAACACAATGCCATTCCTCTTCAATTTGTCATTTGGGCATAGCAGATCATATGACTGTCTGACTCAAAATGATCAATACCAGTCCTTCTCAGTTCACTAATGTCTAGGATATCAATGTTTATGCATTCCATTTCATTTTTGACAATTTCCAATTTTCCTAGATTCATACTTTGTACATTCCACGTTCCTATTATTAATGGATGCTTGCAGCTCTTTATTCTCATTTTGAGTCACACCACATCAGCAAATGAAGGTCCCAAAACCCTGACTCCATCCACGTCATTCAGGTCGACTCTACTTTGAGGAGGCAGCTCTTCCCCAGTCATCTTTTGAGTGCCTTCCAACCTACGGGGCTCATCTTCCAGCACTATATCAGACAATGTTCCACTGCTATTCATAAGGTTTTCACTGGCTAATTTTTTTCAGAAGTAGACTGCCGGGTCCTTCTTCCTAGTCTGTCTTAGTCTGGAAGTTCAGCTGAAACCTGTCCAACATGGGTGACCCTGCTGGTATTTGAATACTAGTGGCACAGCTTTCAGCATCACAGCAACACACAAGCCCCACAGTACAATAAACTGACAGATGCGTAGGGGTCAAAGTATGACCTTGAGTATATCCCACCTGAATTTATAGACCAACTCAAGAATAGATTTGATGCACTGAACACAAATGCCTGAAGACCAGACAAGTTGTGGAATGACATCAGGGACATCATACAGGAATGCCTTAGGCTGGGTTCTCTAGAGAAGCAAAACCAGTAAAGCATGTAAATATAGAGAGAGAGAGACTTATATCAAGGAAACCATTCACATGATTGTAGAGGCTGGAACGCCCCAAGTCCATGGAGCAGGATAGAGGCTTCTTTCGATTCAGGTAGCTGCAAGGGCTGGCGAACCCAAGACTGGCAAGTTGGAGAGCAGGGCTCTTGCTCACAAGCTGTGAAGAACGACAAATCTCAAGACTGGCAGGTAAGACCACAAGGCTTCTCCTGATTCATATAGCTGCAGGGCTGGCGAGCCCAAGATCGGCAGGTAACCGATAGCTTAAGTCCCAAGAACTGGAAGTCAGACAAACAGGAGGCAGCAGCAGGATCCAGAGTGAGCAAAAAGCCAGAATGTCTGCTTATATTCAGACGCAGGTCACACCTCCAAGGAAACTCCCTTTAAACTGATTGGCTATTCATAATAGATTCCATCATGGGAGTGATCACATATAAACACTCAGAATCATGGCCCAGCCAAGTTGACACACAATCTTAATCATCACAATGAAGAAAGCAAGCAGTCATTAAAAACACAGGGAAGAAATGACCAAAATGGATGTCAGAAGAGACTCTGAAAGTTGTGCTGGGTTGTAAAGTAGATAAACAGAAGAAATGATGAAGTAAAAGTTGAACAGAAGATTTCAAAGGGTGGCTTGAGAAGACAAAGTAAAGTATTATAAAGAAATGTGCAAAGGCCTGGAGTTACAAAACCAAAAGGGAAGAACATGCAAGACATTTCTCAAGCTGAAAGAAGTGAAGAAAAAAACTCAGCCTCAAGTTGCAATAGTGAAGGATACTACAGGAAAAATACTAAACAATACAGGAAGCGTCAAAAGAAGATGGAAGAATTACAGAGTCATTGTACCAAAAAGAACTGGTGGACATTCAACTATTTCAGGAGGCAGCATATGATCAAGAAGCGGTGGTACTAAAGTAAGGTCCAAGCTGCCCTGAAAAAACTGGGGAAAAACAACACTCCAGGAATTGACAGACTACCAACTGAGATGTTTCAACAAATGGATGCAGCGCTAGAAGTGCTCACTCATCTATACCAAGAAATTTGGGAGACAGATACCCGGCCAACCAACTAGAATAGATCCATATTTGTACCCATTCTAAAGAAAGATGATCCAACAGAATGCAGAAATTATTGAACAATATCATTAATATCATATACAAGTAAACTTTTACTGGAGATCATTCAAAACCAGCTGCAGCAGTACATCAACAGGAAACTACCAGAAACTCAAGCCAGATTCAGAAGAGGACATGGAAAAAGGGATATCATTGCTGATGTCAGATGTATCAGGGTTGAAAGCAGAGAATACCAGAAATATGTTTACCTGTGTTTTACTATGAAAAGGCATTCGACTGTGTTGATCATAACTAATTACGGGTAACATTACAAAAAATGAGAACTGAGAAGACTTAATTGTGCTCATAAGGAACCTGTACTTAGATCAAGAGGCAGTTGTTTGAACAGAACAAGGGAATACTGCATGGTTTAAAATCAGGAAAGGTGTGCATCAGGGTTGTATCCTTTCACCATACTTATTCAATTATATGCTGTGCAAATAATCAGAGAAGCTGCACTACATGAAGAAGAAGGAAGCATCAGGATTAGAGGTAAACTCATTAACATCCTGCGATACGAAGATGACACAACACTGCTTGCTGAAAGTGAAGAGAACTTGAAGCACTTACTGATGAAGATCAAATACCACAGCCTTCAGTATGGATTACCCCTCAACATAAAGAAAACAAAAATCCTCACAACTGGACCAATAAGAAACATCATGATAAATGGAGAAAATATTGAAGTGGTCAAAGATTTCATTTTTACTTGAGTGCACAATCAATGCCCATGGAAGCAGCAGGCAAGAAATCAAATGACACATTGCACTGGGCATATCTGCTGTAAAAGATCTCTTTAAAGTGTTAAAAAGCAAAGTTGTCATTTTGAAGACTACGGTGTGCCTGACTCAAGCCATGGTGTTTTTATTCATCTCATATGCATGTGAAAGCTGGACAATGAGTAATGAAGACCAAAGAAGAATTGATGCCTTTGAATTATGTTGTTGGCCAAGAATATTGAATTTACCATGGACTGCCAGAAAACAAACAAATCTGTCCTGGAATAAGTACAGCCAGAAATCTTATTAGAAGCGAAGATGGAGAGATTTTGTCTCACATACTTTGGACATGTTATCAGGAGGGAACAGTGCCTGGAGGACATCACGCTTGGTAGAGTAGAGGGTCAGCGAAAAAGAGGAAGACCCTCAACAAGATGGACTGACAGCATCTGCAACAATGGGCTCAAGGACTACAATAATTATAAGGATGGTCCAGGACCAGGCAGCATATTGTTCTGTTCTACATAGGGTTTCTGTAAGTCAGGACCGATTCAACAGCACCTAAAACAATATTAGATTACAACCCACAGCATAAAATAAATACCCATATGAGTCCATAAGGAGCCCTGGTGGCTCAAACAGTTAAGAGCTCAGCTGCTAACCAAAAGGGTGACAATTCAAACCCACTCAGTGGCTCCATGGGACAAAGACCTGGTGATATGCTCCCGTAAAGATTACAGCCTAGAAAACCCCAGGGGGCAGTTCTACTTGGTCACCATGGGTCACTATGAGTCAACAATCAACTCAATGGCAGCCAACAACACTGAGGTCAGACTGTAACATTATTAAATGATTAAATAAATGGGGAAGAATAGATATCTTCCATGCAGAAGAAATTACGAATAATTTATGAGACACTCCATCCAAAAGAAGATGAAGCACAACTCCTCACTCTTTAAATATGGGCTGCACATAGAGACCTGTTTCCAAAGACTGCAATATGAAAAGGTGAGAGAGGGCAGTAACTTTACAGTGGAGAAATCTGCCAAACATTATCTCAGCCAGGTGACCAAGGCTCACATTAACAGTAATAATTCCTGTAAAGAACATGAACCTTTAATATTAAGTGATGCAAATGACACTTCATCTCTGTGATTTTCCTCTCCAAAATGCCCAACTCCAACCTAATAATGAAAAAATCATCAGACAAATCCCAATTAAAAAAAAAAAAATCTCAACCGAGGGGCATTCTATAAAATACCTGGCAAGTACTCCTCACAACTGTCAAGGCCATCAAAAACATGTCTGAGACACTGTCAGTCTAGAGGACCCTAAAGAAACATGATGACCAAATATAAAGTGGTATCCTAGGTGGGTACCTTGGAACAGAAAAAGTACATTAGGTAAAAACTAAGGAAATATGAATGAATCATGGACTTTAGTTAATAATAATGTATCAATATTGGTTAACTGTGACAACTGTACTATACTAACATAAGATGATGTTAATAATAAGAGAAAAGGGATGTGGGGTATATGAGAATGCTGTACTATCTTCATAACTTTTCTATAAATATCAGGTGGACACTTGAGACTGTGTTGGCATCTCCTGTCTGGAGGGGGAATGGGAGGATAGAGAGAGTTGGAAGCTGGCAAAATTGTCACGAAAGGAGAGACTGGAAGGGCTGACTCATTAGGGGGAGAGCAAGTGGGAGTACGGAGTAAGGTGTATATAAACTTATATGTGACAGTCTGACTTGATTTGTAAACGTTCACTTGAAGCTCAATAAAAGTTAATAAAATTTTTTTAAAAATCTACATCTATTCTAAAATAAAAAGTTTATTTAAAAAGTAAAAAAAAAAAAAAAAAGTGTATAGTTAACATCATCCTAAGATCAGGTACAAGGCGAGGATGTCTGCTTTTGTCACTTCTATTAAACCCAGTAGGAGATTCTAGCAAGTGCAAAAGAAGAAAAAAAATTAAAGACATCTAGATGGGAAAAGAACTGTTGTTGTTTTTTTTTTTTTTCACATATGGCATGACGCTGTATGTACAAAATCCTTTACAAATCTGCTAGAATAAATGAGTTTAGTAAGGCATGGAATATAAAATCAATATACATACAGTAAAAATTATAAAACAATGCTGAAAAAAATTAATGAAGACCTAAATAAATGGAATAGCACCCCATGTGCATGGATTGTTAAGATGTCAACACTACCAAAAGCAATCTACATGTTCAATACTATCCCTATCAAAATTCTAACAGGCTTTTTTTTTTTTGCAAAAATGGAAAAGCTAATCCTTAAATTCACATGGAGTTGCAGAGAGCCCCAAACAGCCAAAACAATCTGGAAAGCAAAGAACAAAGTAGGACTCACATGTCCCAATTTCAAAACATACTATAAAGCCACGTTAATCAAAACATTGTGATGCTGACATAAAGACAGACATATACAGATCAGTGGAATAGAACTGAAAGTCCAGAAATAAAACCACGTATTTCTGGCCAACTTAATATCAACATGGGTACCAAGTTCATTCAATGGAGAAAGAATAGTCTCTTCAATAAATGGCATTAGGACAACTGGATTACCACATGTAAAAGAATGTGGTTAGATCCATACCTCACCCCATATAGAAAAATTGACTAAAAATGGACCAAGGACATACAAAATAAAATTCTTAGAAGAAAACACAGGGGTAAAGCTTCAGGATCTTGTTTTTGGCAACGGATTCTGAGATATTATGCCAAAAGACAAGGAACAAAGAAAAAAACAGATAAATAGAACTTCATCAAAAATAAAAACTTCTGTGCATCAGAGAACTTATCAAAAAAGTAAAGAGACAACCTACAGATTTGGAAAAATATTTGGTAACCATATATCTGATAAGGGTTTAATAACCAGAATATAAAAAGAGCTCCTACCACTCAACGAGATAGACAAACAACCCAATCAGAAAATGGGCAAGGGACCTGAAAACACATTTCACCGAAAAAGACAAATAGCCACTAAGTACATGAAAAGATGTTCAACATCATTCACCATCAAAGAACTGTAAATCAAAACCACAATAAAATCTGTACAAAACACTAGCAAGACTAATCCAAAAGCCTATTAAAAGGGTTATATAATCAAGTGGGATTTATCCAATGAATGCAAAGGTGGTTCAACATTAGAAAATCAATCCAATAAACCACATTAATAGAACAAAGGGAAAAAAAATACACAATCATTTCAATCAACACAGAAAAAGCACTTGACAAAATCCAATACCCTTTAATGATAAAAAGACTCAACAAACTAGGAACAGAAGGAAAACTCTTCAATACGATAAAAGGTATCTGTGAAAAGCCCACAGTTAATATCAAACTCAGTGCAGAAAAACTAAGAGTTTTATTCTTAAGATCAGAGACAAGGATGCCCACGTTCACCACAGCTATTCAACACTGTACTAGAAGACCTACCCAGAATAATTAGGCAAAAAAAAAAAAAAAGAAAGAAAAGGTACCCAAATTGGGAAGGAATAAGCAAAACTATCCCTTTCTGTAGATGGTATGAACCAATATATAGAAAATCCCAGGGAATCCACAAGAAACCTATTAGAACTAATAAATGAATTTAGCAAAGTGGCAGAGTTCAACACACAAAAATCAGTCGAGTTTCTACACATCCCCAATAAACATTCAGAAAAGGAAATTAAGAAAACAGTTCCATTTACAATAGCATCTAAAAGAACAAAATACGTAGGAATAAATTTAACCAGGAAGGTAAAAACTTGTAAACTGAAAACTACGAAACAATACTGAAAGACATTAAACAAGACCTAAATAAATGGAATGACATTCCGTACTTATGGACTGGAAGGAAGCCTTAATATTAAGATGGCAATACTACCTAAAGCAATCTATAGATTCAATGCAAAACCCAAAACCAAACCCACTGCTGTCAAGTGGATTCCAACTCATAGCAACCCTACAGGACAGAGTAGAACTGCTCCATAGAGTTTCCAAGGAGCACCTGGTGAATTTGAACTGCCAACCTTTTGGGTAGCAGTTGTAGCTGTTAACCACTACGCCACCGGGGTTTCCAGATTCAGTGCAGTCCCAATCAAAACTCCAAAAGCCTTCTTTGCAGAAATGGAAAAGCCAATCCCCAAATTTATATGAAACTATAAAACAAACCTGTTGCCGTCAAGTCAATTCTGACTCAGAGCAACCCTAAAGGACAGAGTAGAACTGCCCCATTAGAGATTCCCAAGGAGCACCTGGTAGATTCAAACTGCTGACCTTTTGGTTAGCAGCCATAGCACTTAGCCACCATGCCACCAGGGTTTCCACATATGGAACTATAAGGAGACCCAAATAACCAAAGTCATCTTGAAAAAGAAGAACAAAGTAGGACTCACACACCGTGATTTCAAAATATACTATTAAGGCTACAGCATTCAAAACAGCATAGTACTGGTATAATGATAGACATATAACTAAAAAAAACCAAACCCAGTGCCGTCGAGTCGATTCCGAATCATAGCAACCCTGTAGGACAGAGTAGAACAGCTGCACAGAGTTTCCAAGCAGTGCCTGGCGGATTCGAACTGCAAACCCTTTGGTTAGCAGCCCTAGCACATAACCACTACGCCACCAGGGTTTCCAATGATAGACATATAGACAAATAGAATATAGAGTTCAGATATAAACCTGTACATCCACGGTCAACTGTTTTTTGACAAGGGTGCTAAGTCCAATCGATGGGGAAAGAATAGTGTCTTCAACAAGTGGCACTGGGACAACTGGATTTCCATAAGCAAAAGTATATACTTAGATACATACCTCACACCATATAGGAAAATTAACACTAAATGGATCATCCACTTACATGCAAGAACTAAAACTCTTACAAGAAAACACAGAGGTAATGTTTTGGGACCTAGTTTTTAATAATGGGTTCTTAGATATGACACAAAAAGAAAAAGATAAAATAGGTAAATTGGGCCTTCATCAAAATTAAAAACTTTTGTGCATCAAAGGACTTTTGTAAAAAGCAACAAGAAGTTTTGGTGAACTATATATCCGACAAGGGTTTAATATCCAGAACAAACAATCCAATGAAAAAATGGGCAAAAGAAGTGAATAGACATTTCACCAAAGAGAATATACAAATGGCCAACAAGCATATGAAAAGGTGTTTAAAGTCATTAAAATCCATCAATGTCCAATCAATTCTGATTCATGGTGACCCCACATGTTACAGAGTAGAACTGCTCCATAGGGTTTTCTTGGCTATAATCTTTAGGGAGCAGATTGCTAGGCCCTTCTTTCAAAGCACTGCTGAGTGGGTTCAAACCATCAATCTTCTGATTAGTAGATGAGCACAAACCATTTTTCTTTTTCATTTTATTATTTTTTTATTCTGCTTTAGACTGAAGGTTTACAGAGCAAATTTGTTTCTAATAACAGTTAATATACATATTGTTTTCTGACACTGGTTGCCGGCTCCACAACATGCCAACATGTTCCCATTCTCAAGCCTGGGTTCCCCAATGCCAGCATTTCTGTCCCCTCCTACCTTCCTGTCCTTGCCCACAGGCTGCTGTGCCCATTTAGTCTTTTGTTTTATGGGACTGTCAAATTTTCGGCTGAACCTCAGGTGTGACGTCAGTACTGAGTTAAAAGGGTGTCCGGATACCGTACTCCCAAGGTTTCTCCAGTCTCTGGCAGACCAGTAAGTCTTGTCTTTTTTTGTAAGTTGGAACTTTGTTCTATGTTTTTCTCCAGCTCTATTATGATCCCTGTCAGAACAATCGGTGGTGATAGCCGGGCACCATCCAGTTGTGCTGCACTCAGCCTGGTGGAGGGAGGCTGTGGTACTTGTGGTCCATTAGTCCTTTGAACTAATCTTTCCCTTGTGTCTTTGGTTTTCTTCATTCTTCCTTGCTCCAGATGGGGTGGGACCAGGGAAGTATCTTAGATGGCCACTCACAAGCTTTTAAGACCCCAGATGCTACTCATCAAAGTAGGATGTAGAACATTTTCTTTATAAACTATGCTATGCCAACTGAGCTAGATGTCCCCTAAGACCATCTTCCAGCTCTCACAGTAATTCGGTCCCTCAGGGAGTTTGGATGTGTTTATGAAGCTTAAGAGGACCTTGCCTTGGTCAAGTTGTGCTGGCCTCCCCAGTATTGTGTACTGTCTTACCCTTCACCAAAAGTTACCGCTCTGAAGTACAATAATAATAATAATTAATAAATAACAAAGTTACCACTTATCTATTGTCTATTTACTGTTTTGCCTTCTCTACCCCTCCCCTCCCTCATAACCACCAAATATTGGTTTTTTTCTACATGTAAACCTTTTCATAAATTTTTATAATAGTGGTCTCATACATTATTTTTCCTTTTGTGATTGACTTATTTCATTCAGCATAACACCCTCCAGATTCACTCATGTTGCAAGATGTTTCGCAAATTCATCAGTTCTTTATCATTGAGTAGTATTTCATTGCGTATATGTACCATAGTTTGTTCAGCCATTCATTTGTTAGTTGTTTCCATGTTCTTACTATTGTGAATAATGCTGCAATGAACACGGATGTACATATGTCTATTCATCTGATGGCTCTTATTTTGCTAGGATACATTCCTAGGAGTGGGACTCCTGGATCGTATGGTATTTCTGTCTCTAGCTTTTTAAGGAAGCACCGTATTGTTTTCCAAAATGGTTGTACCAGTTTGCATTCCTACCAGCAGTGCATAAGAGTTCCAATCTCCCCACAGCCTCTCCAACATTTGTTGTTTCCTGTTTTTTTTAATTTGTGCCAGTAATGTCAGGATAAGATAGTATCTCACTGTAATTTTAATTTGCATTTCTTTAGTGGCTACTAATCTAAAGTATTTCCTCATGTATCTGTTAGCTGCCTAAAGGTCCTCCTTGATGAAGTATCTGTTCATATCCTTTGCTCATTTTTTAATTGGATTTTTTATTGTTGTTGAGGTGTTGGATTTTCCTGTAGATTTTAGAGATTAGACCTCTGTCAGATTCGTCATAGCCAAAATTTTTTTCCTAGTCTGTAGGTTCTCTTTTTACTCTTTTGGTGAAGTCTTTTGATGCACATAAGTGTTTAATTTTTAGAAGACCCAAATTATCTAGCTTATCTTCTAGTGTTTGTTAATTGTTAGCTATGGTTTGTATCCTATTTATGCCGTATGTTAGGGCCTTTAGCACTGATCCTATTTTTTCTTCTATGATCTTTATAGCTTTCAGTTTTATATTTAAGTCTTTAATCCATTTTGAATTACTTTTTGTGTATGGTGTGAGGTATGGGTCCTATTTCATTTTTCTTTTTTACAGATGAACATCCAATTTTTCCAGCACCATTAAAAAGACTGTCATTTCAAATATTGTGTAAGACCACTCTTATAAGAACTTGAGAAAGTTTAAACAGAAGAAAACATTCTTTTGTGGTTACAAGAGGGGGGAGGGAGGCAAGCTGGGAGAGGGGTATTCACTAATCAGATAGTAGATAAGAACTACTTTAGGTGAAGGGAAAGACAACACACAATACAGGGGAGGTCACCACAGCTGGACTAAACCAGAAGCAAAGGGCTTTCCTGAGTGAACTGGGTGCTTCAAGGGCCAGCGCAGCAGGGGTGGGAGTTTGGGGACCATGGTTTTGGGGGACATCTGGGTCAACTGGTATAGTGAACTCTATTGAGAAAGCATTCTGCATCCGACTTTGGAGAGTGGCATCTGGGGTCTTAAACGCTAGCAAGCAGCCATCGAAGATGCATCAATGAGTCTCAACCCACCTGGATCAAAGGAGAATGAAGAACCAAGGACACTAGGTAATTACTAGCCCAAGAGACAGAAAGGGCCACATGAACCAGCCACTACATCATCCTGAGACCAGAAGAACTAGATGGTGCCCAGCTACAACCAATGACTGCCCTGACAAGGAACACAACAGAGAACCCCTGAGGGAGCAGGAAAGCAGTGGGATGCAGACCCCAAATTCTCATAAAAGGACCAGACTTAATGGTCTGAGATTAGAAGGACCCCAGTGGTCATGGCCCACAGACCTTCTGTTGGAACTATTCCCAAAACCAACTCTTCAGACATGGATTGGACTGGACAATGAGTTGGAGAGGGATGCTGGTGAGGAGTGAGCTTCTTGGATCAGGTGGACACTTGAGACTGGGTTGGCATCTCCTGCCTGGAGGGGAGATGAGAAGGTAGAGGGGGTTAGAAGCTGGCAAAATGGACATGAAAAGACAGAGTGGAGGGAGGGAACGGGCTGTCTCACTAGGGGGAGAGTAATTGGGAGTATGTAGCAAGGTGTATATAAGTTTTTGTGTGAGAGACTGACTTGATTTGTAAATTTCCACTTAAAGCACAATAAAAAAATTATATAAAAAAAAAAGACTCTCATTTCCTTATTAAATGGATTTTGGGTCTTTGTCAAAGATCAGGTAACCACAGGTGGACGGATTTACATCTGGGTTCTCAATTCTATTCCACTGGTCAATGTGATGTTTAAGGTTGTGTATCAACTTGGCCTGGCCATGATTCTCAGTGGTTTGGCAGTTGAATGTTGTGACCACTTCCATGACGACATTTGATATAATGTGATCACATCTATGATTGGATCTGCCATGAGTAGCCAATCAGTTGAAATGGAGTTTCCTTGGGTGTGCGGACTGCGGCAAGACTTGTGAACTTTTGCTTGTCCTGATCCTGCAGCTGCCTACTGTTCGTCTGACCTCCAGTTTTGGGGACTTGAGCTAGAAGCTTACCTGTGGTCTTGCCTGCTGATCTTGGGATTCATCAATCTTTGCAGCCTATGAACAAGAGCCCTACTCTCTGTCATACCGATCTTGGATTTGATAGCCCCTGTGGTTACATGACTCAGAAGAGGCCTTCATCCTGACCTATGGACTTGGGATGTTCCACGTGGTACAAATCTCTCTGATATATACTTAAACACTTTACTAGTTTTGCTTCTCTAGCGAACCCAGCTAAAGACAGTCAATGTGTCTGTCACTGCACCCGTACCAGGCTGTTTTGACTACTCTAGCTTTATAGCAGGCTCTGAGCTAAGCAGTGCAAGTCTTCCTACTTTATTCTTCTTCTTCATAGTGCTTTAGTTATCTGAGGCCTCTTCCTTTTCCATGTAAAGGTAATAATTAGTTTCTCCATCTCGTTAAAGAATGCTGTTGGTACTTGAAACAGGACTGTTTTGCATTTGTAGAATGCTATATTGACATTTTGGCAATATTAAGCCTACTATTCGTAAGCATGGTATGCTTCTCCATTTATGTAGGTTTCCTTTGGTTTCTTAGAGTACTGTTTTGTAGTATTCTTTGTATAGGTCTTTTACATCCGTGGTTACATTTATTCCTAAGCATTTCATCTTTTTAGAGGCTATTATAAATGGTACCCTCACATGTCTGTCAGTTTGTCATACTGTGGGGGCTTGTGTGTTGTTGTGATGCTGGAAGCTATGCCATGAATACCAGCAGGGTCACCCATGGCGGACAAGTTTCAGCTGAGCTTCCAGACTAAGACATACTAGGACGAAGGACCCAACAGTCTACTTCTGAAGAGAACTAGCCAATGAAAACCTTATGAATAGCAGCAGAATACTGTCTGATATAGTGCCAGAAGATGAGTCCCTCAGGTTGGAAGGCACTCAAAATATGACTGTGGAAGAACTGCCTCCTCAAAGTACGGTGGACCTTGATGATGGGGACAGAGTAGAGCTTTTGGGATCTTCATTTGCTGATGTGGCATGACTCAAAATGAGAAGAAACAGCTGCAACATCCATTAATAATCAGAACCTAGAACGTACGAAGTATGAATCTAGGAAAATTGAAATCATCAAAAATGAAATGGAATGCATAAAGGTCAATATGCTAGGCATTAAAAAAAAATTTAGGGAGCTAAAATGGACTGGTATTGGACATTTTGAAGTGTACAGTCATATGGTCTACTATGCCTGAATGACAACTTGAAGAGGAGTGGCATTCTGTTCATAGTAGAAAGGAACATTGCAAGTTCTATCCTGAACTACAATGCTGTCAGTGATAGGATAATATCCATACGCCTACAAGAAAGACCAGTTAATATGACTGTTATTCAAATTTACACACCAACCACTAAGGCCAAAGATGAAGAAATTGAAGCTTTTACCAAATTCTGCAGTCTAAAATTGATCAAACACGCAATCGGGATGCACTGATAATTACAGGTGATTGGAATGCGAAAGTTGGGAACAAAGAAGAAGGATCAGTAGTTAGAAAACATGGCCTTGGTGATAGAAAAGATGCCAGAGATCACATGATTGAATTTTACAAAACCAATGACTTCTTCATTGCAAATACCTTTTTCCACCAACATAAACAGCGACTATACACATGGACCTCACCAGATGGAATACACAGGAATCAAACTGACTACATCCATGGCAAGAGACAATGGAAAAACTCAATATCATCAGTCGGAACAAGTCCAGGGGTCGACTGCAGATCAGAGCATCGATTACTCATATGCAAGTTCAATTTGAAACTGAAGAAAATTAGAACAAGTCCATGAGAGCCAAAGTACGACCTTGAGTATATACCTGCCTGAATTTAGAGACCATCTCAAGAACAGATCTGACTTGCTGAACACTAATGGCCAAAGACCAGTTGCAGAATGACATCAAGGACATCATACATTAAGAAAGCAAAAGGTCATTAAAGACAGGAAAGAAAGAAAAGACCTAAATGCATGTCAGAAGAGACTCTGAAACTTGCTCTTGAACGTCAAGTAGCTAAAGCAAAACGAAAAAATGATGAAGCAAAAGAGCTCAACAGAAGATTTCAAAGGGCAGCTCTAGAAGACAAAGTAAAGTATTATGATGACATGTACAGAGACCTGGAGACAGAAAACCAAAACGGAAGAACACACTCAGCATTTCTCACGTTGAAAGAACCAAAAAAAAAATTCAAGCCTCAAGTTGCAATACTGAAGGATTATACAGGGAAAATATCAAACAGCACAGGAAGCTTTAAAAGAAGATGGAAGGAATGCAAAGAGACACTATACCGAAAAGAATTGGTTGATGTTCAACCATTCTAGGAGGTAACATATGATCAGGAACTGATGGTACTGAAGGAAGAAGTCCAGCCTGCACTGAAGGCACTGGTGAAACACAAGGCTCCAGGAATCAAAAAAATACCAATCAAGATGCTTCAATAAACAGATGCTGTGCTGAAAATGCTCACTCGTCTATGCCAAGAAATTTGGAAGACAGCTACCTGACCAACTGACTGGAACAGAGCCATATTTGTACCAATTCCCAAGAAAGGTGATCCAACTGAATGCGGAAATTATCAAACAATATCATTAATATCACACACAAGAAAAATTTTGCTTAAGATCATTCAAAAACGGCTGAACCAATGTATCAACAGAGAAATACCAGAAATTCAAACTGGATTTAGAAAAGGACGTGAAACCAGGGATATCACTGCTGATGTCAGATGGATCCCGGCTGAAAGCAGAGACTACCTGAGAGATGTTTACCTGTGTTTTACTGACTATGCAAAGGCCTTTGACCATGTGGATCATAACAAATTATGGGCAATGTTGTGGAGAACGGGAATTCCAGAACACTTAATTGTGCTCATAAGGAATCTGTACTTGGATCAAGAGGCAGTCATTTGAACAAAACAAGGGCATACCGGGTGGTTTAAAGTCAGTAAAGGTGTGCGTCAAGGCTGTATTCTTTCATATACCTACTCAATCCGTATGCTGAGCAAATAATCCAAGAAACTGGACTATATGAAGAACGGGACATCAGGATCGGAGGAAGGCTCATTAACAATCTGCATTATGCAGATGACATAACCTTGTTTGCTGAATGTGAAGAGGTCTTGAAGAATTTACTGACGAAGATTAAAGACCACAGCCTTCGGTATGGATTACACCTGAACATAAAGAAAACAAATATCATCACAACTGGACCAACAAGCAACATTATGATAAACGGAGAGAAGATTGAGGCTGTCAAGGATTTCATTTTACTTGGATCCACAATCAACACCCATGGAAGCAGCAGTCAAGGAATTGCAAGAGATCTCTTTAAAAGTGTTAAAATGCAAGATGTCACCTTGAGCATTAAGGTGCACCTGAACCAAGCCACGGTATTTTCAATCACCTCACATGCATACGAAAGCTGGACAATGAATGAGGAAGACCAAAGAATTGACCCTTTAAACTGTGGTGCTGGCAAAGAATATTGAACATACCGTGGACTGCTAGAAGAATGAACAAATCTCTCCTGGAAGTACAACCAGAATGCTCCTTAGAAGCAAGGATGGTGAGACTTTGTCTCACATACTTCAGACATGTTATCAGGAGGGATCACTCCCTGGAAAAGGACATCATGCTTTGTAAATTACAGGTTCAGTGAAAAACAGGAAGACCATCAACGAGATGAACTAACACAGTGGCTACAATAACGGGCTCAAGCATAGCAACAATTGCGAGGATGGCACAGGACCAGGCGGTGTTTCGTTCTGTTCTGCATAGGGTCACTATAAGTCTGAACTGACTCAACAGCACCTAACAACAACAATGTAAGTGGTATTGCTTTCCTGATTTCCTTTTCACAGTTTTCTTTACTGGTGTATAGGAATCCAACTGATTTTTGTATGTTTATCAGTACCCTGCTAGTCTGCTGAATCTTTTTATTAGTTTCAATAGCTTTCTTGTGGAGTGTTTTGGATTTTCTATGTATAGCATAACATCATCTGCAAATAGGGACAGATTTACTTCTTCTTACCAATTTGGATGCTCTTTATTTGTTTTTCTTGCCTTACTGCTCTAGCTAGGACTTCCAGCACAATGTGAAATAGGAGTGCTAATAAAGGGCAACCTTGTCTTGTTCCTGTTCTCAAGGGGGATGTTTTCAGTCTCTTTCCATTAAGAATGATGTTGGGTGTCGGTTTTGTATAGATGCTGTGGTTAAGGCTGTGTACCAATTTGGCTGGGCCATGATTCTCAGTTGTTCAGCAGCTATGATGTAGTTTGCCAGTCATATGATGACATGATCACTTCCACAGTGAGATTTGATATAATGTGATAACATCCATGATGGGATCTGCTGTGAGTAGCCATCAGTTGAAAAGGATTTTGTTTGGGTGTGCGGGCTCCACTGAACATATGTGAACAGCCTGGCAAAGCTCATGGGCTTTTGCTTGCTGTGGATCCTGCAGCTGGCTCCTGCTCATCTGACTGCCGGTTCGTGGAACTTGAGCTAGCAGCTTACCTGCAGACTTGCCTGTCAATTTTAGGATTCATCGATCTTCACAGCCTGACAGCAAGAGACCTGCTCTTGGGCGTCCCCATCTTGGGTTCACTAGGCCCTGCGGCTACATAAATCAGAAGACACCTCTATCTTGAACCACGGACTTGGGATGTTTCAGTCTCTACATCCACTTAAGCCATTTCCTTGATATAAATCTGTTTATATATTTATAAGCTTTACCAGTTTTGCTTCTCTAGAGAGCCCAGCCTCAGACAGATACCCTTTATTATGTTGAGGAATTTCCCTTCTATACCTATTTTATTGAGAGTTTTTACCAGGAACGCATGTTGGACTTCATCAAATGCCTTTTCTGTGTCAACTGAGATGATCACATGATTCTTTTATTTATGTGGTGGGTTACAGTAATTGATCCTCTAATGTTGAACAATCCTGGCATACCTGATTTGAATCTCACTTGATTATAGGTATTATTTTTTTGATATGATGCTGAATTCTATTGGCTACAATTTTGTTGAAAATTTTTGCATCAATATTCATGAGAGATATCAGTCTATAATTTTCTTTTTTCTGGTGTCTTTGCCTGGTTTGGGTATCAGGGTTATGTCAGTCGGCTTCATAGAATGAATTTGGAAGTATTGATTCCTTTTTTATGTTCTGAAATAGTCTGAGCAGTATTGGTGCAATCTCTTCTCTGAATGTCTGGTAGAATTTTCCAGTAGAAGCCATCTGGGCCAGGGCTTTTTTGTGCTGGAATTTTTTTTTTTTTTAACCTTCTCAATCTCTTCTCTTATTATGGGTCTGTTCATATTTTCTAACTCAGTTTGTGTTTAGGTACTTAGTGTGTTTCTAGAATTTTGTCCTTTTCCTCTAAGATTTTCAAATTTGTTGGAGTATAATTTTCATAGTACTGTGTTATGACCCTTTTCATTTCAGTTGGGTCTGTTGTAATATCTCCCATTTCATTTATTTGGGTTATTTGCATCCTCTCCTGATTTTCTTTTACCAATTTGGCCAACGGTTTGTCGATTTTGTTGATCCTTTTAAAGGACCAACTTTTGGTTTTGTTGATTCTATTATTTCTCTATTCTGTGTTTCATTTTTTTTCTGCTCTGATGTTTATTATTTTCTTTCTTCTGGCGGCTGTGGGCTTCTTTTGCTGTTCTCTTTCTATTTGTTCAAGCTGTAAAGCCAATGTTTCGATTTTGTTCCTTTCTACTATTTTGATGTGTTTACACTGCTATAAATTGACCTGTGAGCACTGCCATTGCTGTGTCCCAAAGGTTTTGATATAACACATTTTCATTCTTGTTTGAGTATATGAAAATTTAATTACTTCTTTGACTACTTCTATTATCCTGTGGTTTTTAAGCAAGGTTTTATTCAGTTTCCATGTATCTGAATTTCTTCCTTGTTCTTCCTGTTATCAATTACTTTGATGATGTTCTGATCAGAGAAGATACTTTGTATTAACTCAAGGTTTTGGGTTTTGTTGAGGGCTGCTCTGTGGCCTAAAATGTGGTCTATTCTGGAGAGCGCTCCACGTGCACGTACTTTGCTGCTGTTGGGTAGAGTGTTCAGTATACATCTATGACATCAAGTTGGTTGATTGTGACCTTTAGATCTTCTGTATCTTCGTTGAGTTTCTCTCTACATGTTCTGTCCTTTACCCAGAGTGGTGTGTCGAAGTCTCCTACTGTCAATTTCTATTTTCAGCGCTGTTAGAGTTTATTTTACGTATTTTGTAGCTCTATCATCGGTTCCATAGATATTTATTATGGTTATGTCCTCATGACGGATTGTGCCTTTAATCATTACATAATGTCATTCTTTGTTTTTATGGTGGATTTTGTTTTAAACTCTATTTTATCTGAGATTAGTATTGCCACTCCTGCTCTTTTGAGTTGCTGTTTGCTTGATATGTTTTTTTCCATCCTTTGATTTTTAATATATTTATATCTTTGTTTCTTTATGTTTTTGTCTCTCGTTGACAGCATATTGATGGGTCCTGTTTTCTAATCCATTCTGTCTCTTTTTGGGTGCATTTAAGCCATTGACAGACAGTGTGATTATTGATAGGTATGAGTTTATTGCAATCATTTTGTAGTGCTTTTTTTTTTCAGCGATGCTAACGTTCTCTTTGTTCCTCTTACTCTTTTGTGCTGAATTCCTTTTTTTCCATTTTTGTAGATTTTGTGTTTATTGAGGCTTTTTCTTCTTTATTTTGATGAATAGGTTTGTTAACTTCCTTTGTGGTTACCCTTATCTTCCTAGGTTTGAACCCATCTATTACTTGGTATCGCCTTGCCTTCCTCTCGATTTGAAAGTTCTACACCTATACCATTTATTCCCTCTTTTATTGTTCTGACTTACAGATTGACCTCTCTGGGAGAAAAATTTAGAACAAAATTCAAATTCATAAAAAAAAGATGACTTCCTAGTCTAAAAGAGACTAGAGGAACCCCCCATGTCTCTGGACATTCTGCTACCTCAGAATTGAGGCCACTCCCGAAGTCCATCTTTCAGTCAAAGACTAGACAGGCCTGCAACACAAACCATAACATACTTGAGGAATGTGCCTCTTAGTTTAATCAAGTATACAAGCCAAGAGCATTCGGTGCCCATACTTGGGCTACAAAACATACCAACCTATGTGCTCTAGGAAAAAGGGAAGTGCCTTCTACCCAGACACTCAGGGGCAGCCTCTAGCCCTCTGCCTTTGTCAGCCATGACCCCCTACTGCAGCCAGATACCATTGCCTACAACAATCAACCCTGGCCATCTAGGATTGTAGGTAAGAACCTGCACCATACCCTCCGTGATCAAAGACCTGGATATCTGAGCTGAATCACACAAGAAAAGTAAAAGGACTCTTGGGCTCACATACCTCCGAACAGCTCTAGCCACCTGGAGACAGGAAGTGAGAGATTCAAAGACGCCAATAATGAAACTAGCTCACACAACCAGCCTCTTTGGGCACATCAAAACAAAACAAGAAGCTAGGACACAGTAAGCAAACATAAAATGATCTAATATAATAACTTATTGATGACTCGGAGACAACAGTCAATATCAAATCACAAAAAGAGGCAGACCATAATTGCTTCAGCAAGCCATCAAAAAACTGTCCACAGGAAGAGAATTTCTTGGAATTATCAGAGATAGAAATCAAAAGACTAACATATAGAACTCTTCAAGGAATCAGGCAGGAGATTAGGCAAAACACAGAATGAGCCAAGGAACACATACACAAAGTAACAGAGGGAGTCAAGAAGGTTATTTGAGAGGCTGATGACAAACTTAACATGCTGCAAGAATCTGCAGAGAGACAGTGAAGAGAAATACAAAAGATTAACTATAAAATCTCAGAATTAGAAACCTCAATAGAAAGTCACAAGAGCAGAATTGAGGAAATGGAAGTGAGAATTAGAGAAACTGAAGATAAAGTACTAGACACCAACTTATTTCAGGAAAAATCAGAGGGAAGAATTTAAAAAAATGAAGAAACCCAAAGAATTATGGCAGACACTATCAAGAGGAATAACCTACAAGTTATGGAGTACCAGAACAGGGGGATATCAGAGGATACAGAGAGAACTGCTGAATATTTGTTGACAGAAAACTTCTGTGATAATCACAAAAGATGAGAAGGTATCTATCCAAGAAACTCATTGAGCCACACACAAGGTAGATTCCTAAAGAAAGTCACCAAGACATATTATAATCAAAGTTGCCAAACCAAAGATAAAGAGAATTTCAAGAGCAGCTATGGATAAACAAAAAGTCATCTACAAAAGGGAGTCAATAAGTCCAAGCTCAGACTACTCATCAGAAACCATGCAACCAAGAAGGCCATGGGAGTACATACAAACAGCTTTGAAGAAAAAAACTGCCAGCTAAGAATTATATATCCAGCAAAACTGTCTCTCAAATATGAAAGCAAAATCAGGACATTTCCAGATAAACAGAAGTTTAGGAAATTTGCAAAAACCAAACCAAAATTACAAAAAATACTCACGGGAATCTTCTGTTTAGAAAATCAATAACATCAGATAACAACCCAAAACTAGAATACAGGACAGAGAAACCACATCTCAACAAAGATAGGGAAGTCACAAAATTTAATCAAAGCTAAAAACTAAAAATAGGGAAACAGAGACATCATTATGTTAAAGACAACAACATTAAAACAATAAAGAGGGACTTAAAAAATGTACTCATACATCTTTCATACAAAGAGGAAGTCAAGGCGATATAAAGAAATAAAAGACTGGTTTAAACGCAGAAAAATAGGGGTAAATATGATGGTAACCACAAAGGAAATTAACAATCCTACACATCAAAATAAAAAACAAGAAAAACAAAGATTCAGAAAATACAATATCAACAACAATGAAACAGAGGAAAAGAAAATACACAACAAAAAACACCTAAGCACAGAAAATTAAGGGGAACAAAGAAACTGTCAACAACTCAAAACAAAAAAAAAGACAGTACTAAATTCTACCAATAATTCTATCAATAAATAGGCTAAATGTAAAGAGAATAAGTGCACCAATGAAGACACAGAGAGTAGCAGAATGGATAAAAACCATTATTTGTCTACATGCTGCCTGTAAGAGTCACACCTTAAAGACACAAACAAACTAAACTCAAAAGATGGAAAAAAATATACCAAGCAAACAACAATCAAAAAACAGCAAGAGTGGTAATATTAATTTCTAACATAATAGACTTTAAAGTTAAATCCACAGAAGGGATACGGAAGGACACGACAGAATGATTAAAGGGTCAATACACTAGGAGGTCATAACCACAAAGAATATTTACACACCCAACAACATGGAACCAAAATACATTAAACAAACTCTACCAGCATTGAAAAGAGAAACAGACAGCTCCACAATAACAGAAGGAGACTTCAACATATCACTTTTGGTGAAGGACAGAACATCCAGAAAGCTCAGTGAAGACAGAGAAGATCTAAATGCCACAATCAACTAACTTGACCTTATAGACATATACAGAACACTCCACCCAACAGCATACCTTCTATTTCAAAGCACATGGAACATTCTACAGAACAGACCACGTATTAGGCCATAAAGCAAGCCTTAAAAGAATTCAAAGCATCGAAATATTACACAGCATCTTTCTGACGATAAAACCATAAAAGTAGAATCCAGTAACAGAAAAAGCAAAGAAAAAAATCAAACACATGGAAACTGAACAACACCTTGCTCTAAAACCACTGGGTTATAGAAGAAATTAAGGATGGAATAAACAAATTCATAGAATCAAATGAGAATGAAAACACATCCTACCAGAACTTGTGGGACACAGCTAAAGCAGTGCTCAGAGGTCAATTTATACAAATAAATGCACAAATACAAAAAGAAGACAGGGCCAAAATCAATGCACAACCCTACAACTCAAACAAATAGAAACAGAACAGTAAAAGAAGCCCTCCGGCACCAGACAAAAGAAAATAATAAGAATTAGAGAAGAATTAAATGAAATAGAGAAAGATAAACAATTGAAACCGTTAAAAGGACCAAAAGCTGGTTCTTCGAAAAAATTTACAGAACAGATAAACCACTGGCCAAACTGACGAAACAAAATCAGCAGAGGAAGCGAATAACCCCAATAAGAAATGGCATGGGTGATATCACAACAGACCAAAATGAAATTAAAAGAGTAATAACAGAATACTAAGAAAACTGTACTTTAACAAATTTGAAAACCTACAGGAAATGGACAAATTTCTAGAATCACACTACTTACCTAAACTAAAGTAGAAAAACGAAAAAAACATATAATAAAAGAGCAAATTGAAAAGCTAATTTAGAAACTCCCAACAAAAAAAAAATTTGTTGCTGACAGGTTCACTGAAGAATTCCACCAAACTTTAAGACAAGAGTTAACATCACTACTACTAAAGTTATTTCACAGCACAGAAAAGGATGGAGACGTGGCCAAGATGGCTGACTAGGCAGAAGCTACCTCGGATCCCTCTTGCAACAAAGACTTGGAAAAACAAGTGAATCAATCACATACATGACAATCTACGAACCCTGACCATCAAACACAAATCTAAAGAGTTGACCTGAGTGACAGAGACTCAGCCAGCACAAGCAGGCTGCACACGAATGCGACTAACGAGAGAATGAGCAACCACAGGAAAGCAGCAACTGTTTTCGGAGGCTGGAGCCAACGTCCCAGTCAGAAAACCTTGGCGCCGGGCGTTGGACTGGGTGCAGGAGAGCTGAGCACGGCATCCTGAGACACCGCAAACACGGGAGGCAGCCCTAGCCCCCACAAGTGACCTCGGGGGAAACCCAGCCAGTGCATGCAGGCAGCACAGCGACGCGGCTGACAGGAGGAGAAGTCACCGGGAGGCAACAACTGGTTTTGGACCCTGAAGTGCGGCGTCCCAGCCGGGGAACCTTGGCACTGGGCTTTGGACTGGGAGTGGGGGAACTGACCAAAGCTTCTGAGACAGCACAAGCACAAGACGCAGGCCTGACCCTCGGGGGCAATCACTACCCAGCCAGCCCACACAGCCTACACGCCCCTCTCGGGAATCTCAGATAAAACAGTCATCACCAAGCAAGATAAGTAACTTTGTCTATATTCCTGGGTGCTACTCTCCCCTATGTATCTGATCCCTCCCCTCCCCTTCCCAGGCGGTTTCATTAACATTGGAATTTCCTGGGCCAGAGAGTGACGGTGCTCTGTGGTTTTTTTGTTTCTTTGTTTGCTCTTTTTGTTTTTGTCTTTTCCTAACCCATTCTCCTGGCCTGAGAGAAGGAGCTACAAAAACCCCAGGGACCAAAAATCCTTCCCTGACTTCCCAAAATTGGACTAAAAATACAGAACCAGCTCCAGCCAAGCATATGAGATCCACAGTCTTGGGCTTTCATCCCTACAGGGAACAATGTGGCTATTATAATGCAAAGGCAATTCTGATAGTGATCTGACTGTAATTGTTTTACCGGATTACTGGAAAAACAAGTTTCCCAAGTCTGATATCTCTACCTATTAAACAGAGCCCTGACTAACCCACAACAGGGAACTGAGGGCTGAAGCTACACCCATACCACCTAGCCTCCTGCCATAGGGGTCTGAGGACAGTGACATCCACCAATCTGTAAAGGTACATGCATTGGGTGCCTAAGGTACAGCTGCAGAGCCCACCCACCAAAGTACTTTAGGAATAGAGACACACATACCTCACTGGCACGTGGGGGAAGCCTGTCAGCATCCTGCCCCCCCCCCCGGAGTATGACCTCCTGCTGTTACTAGAATCTGGTGCACACAACTATCACCACTACTCCTCTAAGTGAATAGGTGACAGTCTACACTACACACCTGCATACCAAAAATCAGATTCTACTCAAGAATAGTGAATAGACTCTTAGGCTTATATATCTGGTAACAACCCAAACCAGCTAGTAATAGGACATAAGTGATTCAAAGGCTACAACAATCAAGACAGCGCACTCTAGTAGCTCATCTACGTATATTGAAAGAAAACAAAAGAATACTCAGTGAGCAAATATAAAATAAACCATTACAATATCTTATACATGGCTTGGACACAACAGTCAATATCAAACCACATAAAGAAGCAGACCATGATTGCTTCTACAACTTCCCAAATAAAAGAATCAAAATCTCTCCCAAACAAAGATACAATCCTGGAATTGCCAGATGCAGAATATAAAAAACTAATTTACAGAATGCTTCAAGACATCAGGGATGACCTCAGAAATGAAATAAGGCAATCTACGGAAAAAGCCAAGGAACACACTCATAAAGCAGTCCAAGAAATCAAAAAGATTATTCAAGAACATAGTGGAAAAATTAATAAGCTGCGAGAATCCATAGAGAGACAGCATTCAGAAATCCAAAAGATTAACAGGAAAATTACAGATTTAGACAACTCAATACGAAGTCAGAGGAGCAGAATCGAGGAACTGGAATGCACAGTGGGGGAGATGGAGGATAAAGCAATTGACACCAATATAACTGGGAAAAACAAACAGATGAAAGAATTTAAAAAAATGAAGAAACCCTAAGAATCATGTGGGACTCTATCAAGAAGAATAACTTGTGTGTGATTGGAGTTCCAGAACAGGGAGGGATAACAGAAGATACAGAGAGAATAGCGGAAGATCTGTTGACAAAAACTTCCCTGACATCATGAAAGATGAAAGAATATCTATCCAAGATGCTCATCGAACCCCATTTAAGATTGATCCAAAAAGAAAATTGCCAAGACATATTATCATCAAACTTGCCAAAACCAAAGATAAAGAAAAAATTTTAAAAGCAGCCAGGGAGAAAAGGTCTCCTACAAAGGAAAATCAATGAGTTCAGACTTCTCAGCAGAAACCATGGAGTCAAGAAGACAATAGGATGACAAATATAGAGCACTGAAGGAGAAAAACTGCCAGCCAAGGATCATATATCCAGTAAAACTCTCTCTCAAAAATGAAGGTGGAATTAAAACATTTACAGATATACACAAGCTTAGAAAATTTGCAAAAACCAAACCAAAGCTACAAGAAATACTAAAGGAAATGGTTTGGCCAGAAAATCAATAATATCAGATACCAGCACAACACAAGGTTACAGAACAGAACATTCTGACATCAACTCAAATAGGGAAATCACAAAAACAAATTAAAATTAATTTTAAAAAGAAAAAAATGCTCAAAACGGAATAATTGAAGTCATTATGTAAAAGATCACAATAATCAAAAAAAGGGACAAAATACAGTAGGCATAGAACTACCATATGCAGAGGAAAACAAAGCAATATAAGACGATACAAATTAGGTTTTTACTTAGAAAAACAGAGGTAAATATTAAGGTAACCACAAAGAGGTCTAACAATTCTATAACCCAAAATAAAAACCAAGACAAACATAACGACTCAGCAAACATAAAGTCAACTACTATGAAAATGAGGAACACACAATTTAAAAAGAAAAACATCTCAGCAAGAAAAAATTAGTGGAAAAATGAAACTGTCAACAACACACACAAAACCGCATCAAAGTGACAACACTAAACACATACTTATCTATAATTACGCTGAATGTAAATGGACTAAATGCACCAATAAAGAGACAGAGAGTCTCAGACTGGATAAAGAAACACGATCCATCTATATGCTGCCTACAAGAGACACACCTTAGACTTAGAGACACAAACAAACTAAAACTCAAAGGATGGAAAAAAATATATCAAGCAAACAACAAGCAAAAAAGAGCAGGAGTAGCAATATTAATTTCTGACAAAACAGACTTTAAAGTTAAATCCACCACAAAGGATAAAGAAGGACACTACATAATGATTAAAGGGACAACTGACCAGGAAGATATAACCATATTAAATATTTATGCACCCAAAGACAGGGCTCCAAGATACGTAAAACAAACTTTAACAGAACTGAAAAGTGAGATAGACACCTCCACAATTATAGTAGGAGACTTCAACACACCACTTTCGAAGAAGGATAGGACTTCCAGTAAGAAGCTCAACAGAGACACGGAAGACCTAATTGCTACAATCAACCAACTTGACTTCATAGACTTATACTGAACACTCCACCCAACAGCTGCAAAGTATACTTTTTTTTCTAGCGCACATGGAACATTCTCTAGAACAGATCACATATTAGGTCATAAAACAAACCTTTGCAGAATCCAAAACATCGAAATATTACAAAGCATCTTCTCAGACCACAAGGCCATAAAAGTGGAAATCAATAACAGAAAAATCAGGGAAAAGAAATCAAATACTTGGAAACTGAACAATACCCTGCTCAAAAAAGACTGGGTTATAGAAGACATTAAGGAGGGAGTAAAGAAACTCATAGAATGCAACGAGAATGAAAACACTTTCTATCAAAACCTCTGGGACACAGCAAAAGCAGTGCTCAGAGGTCAATTTATATCGATAAATGCACACATACATAAAGAAAACATAGAGAAGAAAGAGGCAAAATCAGAGAACTGTCCTTAGACCTTCAACAAATAGAAAGTGAGCAACAAAAGAATCCATCAGCCATCAGAAGAAAACAAATAATAAAAATTAGAGCTGAACTAAATGAATCAGAGAACAGGAAAACAATTGAAAGAATTAACAAAGCCAAAAGCTAGTTCTTTGAAAAAATTAACAAAATTGATAAACCATTGGCTAGACTGACTAAAGAAATACAGGAAAGGAAACAAATAACCTGAATAAGAAAAGAGATGGGCCATGTCACAACAGACCCAAATGAAATTACAAGAATCATATCAGATTATTACGAAAAATTGTACTCTAACAAATTTGCAAACCTAGAAGAAATGGATGAATTCCTAGAAAAACACTTCCTACCTAAACTAACACATTCAGAAGTAGAACAACTAAATAGACCCATAAGAAAAAAAGAGATTGAAAAGGTAATCAAAAAACTCCCAACAAAAAAAAAGCCCAGGCCCGGACAACTTCACTGCAGAGTTCTACCAAACTTTCAGAGAAGAGTCAACACCACTACTACTAAAGGTATTTCAAAGCATAGAAAATGATGGAATACTACCTAACTCATTCTATGAAGCCACCATATCCCTGATACCAAAACCAGGCAAAGACACCACAAAAAAAGAAAATTACAGACCTATATCCCTCATGAACATAGATGCAAAAATCCTAAACAAAATTGTAGCCAGTAGAATTCAACAACATATCAAAAAAATAATCCACCACGATCAAGTGGGATTTATACCAGGTATGCAAGTTTGGTTTAATATTAGAAAAACCATTAATGTAATCCACCATATAAATAAAACAAAAGACAAAAACCACATGATCTTATCAATTGATGCAGAAAAGACATTTGACAAAGTGCAACACCCATTCATGATAAAAACTCTCAGCAAAATAGGAATTGAAGGAAAATTCCTCAACTTAATAAAGGGCATCTATACAAAGCCAACATTCTAAATGGAGAGAGCCTGAAAGCATTTCCCTTGAAAACGGGAACCAGACAAGGATGCCCTTTATCACCACTCTTACTCAACATTGTGTTAGAGGTCCTAGCCAGAGCAGTTAGGCTAGACAAAGAAATAAAGGGCATCCGGATTGGCAAGGAAGAAGTAAAATTATCTCTATTTGCAGATGACATGACCTTATACACAGAAAACCCTAAGGAATCCTCCAGAAAACTTCCGAAACTAATAGAAGAGTTTGGCAGAATCTCAGGTTACAAGATAAACATACAAAAATCACTTGGATTCCTCTACATCAACAAAAAGAACATCAGAGAGGAAATCATCAAATCAATACCATTCACAGTAGCCCCCAAGAAGATAAAATACTTAGGAAAAAACTCTACCGAAGATGTAAAAGACCTGTACAAAGAAAACTACAAAGTACTAGTTCAAGAAACTAAAAGGGACCTACATAAGTGCAAAAACATGCCTTGCTCACGGATAGGAAGACTTAACATAGTAAAAATGTCTTCTACCAAAAGCCATCTATAAATACAATGCACTTCCGATCCAAATTCCAGTGACATTTTTTAATGTGATGGAGAAACAAATCTCCAACTTCATATGGAATGGAAAGAAGCCCCAGATAAGTAAAGAATTACTGAAAAAGAAGAAGAAAGTGGGAGGCCTCACTCTATCTGATTTTAGAACCTATTATACAGCCACAGTAGTCAAAACAGCCAGGTACTGGCACGACAACAGGCACATAAACCAATGGAACAGAATTGAGAACCCAGATATAAATCCATCCACATATGAGCAGCTGATATTTGACAAAGGACCAGTGTCAGTTAATTGGGGAAAAGATAGTCTTTTTAACAAATGGTGCTGGCATAACTGGATATCCATTTGCAGAAAAATGAAACAGGACCCATACCTCACACCATGCACAAAAACTAACTCCAAGTGGATCAAAGACCTAAACATAAAGACTAAAACGATAAAGATCATGGAAGAAAAAATAGGGAGAACATTAGGAGCCCTAATACAGGGCATAAACAGAATACAAAACATTACTAAAAATGACAAAGAGAAACCAGATAACTGGGAGCTCCTAAAAATCAAACACCTATGCTCATCTAAAGACTTCGCCAAAAGAGTAAAAAGACCACCCGCAGACTGGGAAAAAATTTTCAGCTATGACAACTCCGACCAGCACCTGATCTCTAAAATCTATATAATTCTGTTAAAACTCAACCACAAAAAGACAAACAACCCAATCAAAAAGTGGGCAAAGGAGATGAACACACACACTTCACTAAACAAGATATTTAGGCAGCTAACAGATACATGAGAAAATGCTCTCGATCATTAGCCATTAGAGAAATGCAAATTAAAACTACGGTAAGACTCCATCTCACTCCAACAAGGCTGGCATTAATCCAAAAAACACAAAATAATAAATGTTGGAGAGGCTGCAGAGAGATTGGAACTCTTATACACTGCTGGTGGGAATGTCAAATGGTACAACCGCTTTGGAAATCTATCTGGTGTTTTCTTAAAAAGTTAGAAATAGAACTACCATACAACCCAGAAACCCCACTCTTTGGAATATACCCTAGAGAAATAAGAGCCTTTACACGAACAGATATATGCACACCCATGTTTATTGCAGCTCTGTTTACAATAGCAAAAACATGGAAGCAACCAAGGTGTCCATCAACGGATAAATGGATAAATAAATTATGGTATATTCACACAATGGAATACTACGCATCAATAAACAACAGTGACGAATCTGTGAAACATTTCATAACATGGAGGAACCTGGAAGGCATTATGCTGAGTGAAATTAATCAGAGGCAAAAGGACAAATATTGTATAAGACCACTATTGCAAGATCTTCAGAAATAGTATAAACTCAGAAAAATACATTCTTTTGTGGTTACGAGAGGGGGGAGGTAGGGAGGGTGGGAGAGGGTTGTTCACTGCTTAGTTAGTAGATAAGAACTACTTTAGGTGAAGGAAAGGACAATACTCAATACATAGAAGGTCAGCTCAACTGGACTGGACTAAAAGCAAAGAAGTTTCCAGGATAAACTCAATGCTTAGAAGGTCAGCAGAGCAAGGGCAGGGGTTTGGGGACTTTGGCTTAAGGGGACTTCTAAGTCAATTGGCAAAATAAATTCTGTTACGAAAACATTCTGCATCGCACTTTGAAGTGTAGTGTCTGGAGTCTTAAATGCTAACAAGCGGCCATCTAAGATGCATCAAGTGGTCTCAACCCACCTGGATCTAAGGAGAATGAAGAACACCGAGGTCACACAATAACTATGAGCCCAAGAGACAGAAAAAGCCACATGAACTAGAGACTTACATCATCCTGAGACCAGAAGAACTAGATGGTGCCCGGCCACAACAGATGACTGCCCTGACAGGGAGCACAATGGAGAACCCCTGTGGGAGCAGGAGAACAGTGGGATGCAGACCCCAAATTCTCATAAAAAGACCAGACTTAATGGTCTGACTGAAACTAGAAGAATCTCGGCGGTCATGGTCCCCAAACCTTCTATTGGCCCAAGACAGGAACCATTCCTGAAGACAACTCATCAGACATGGAAGGGACTGGACAATGGGTTGGTGAGAGATGCTGATGAAGAGTGAGCTACTTGTAGCAGGTGGACACTTGAGACTGTGTTGGCATCTCCTGTCTGGAGGGGAGATGGGAGGGTAGAGAGGGTTAGAAACTGGCAAAACGGTCATGAAAGGAGAGACTGGAAGGAGAGAGCAGGCTGACTCATTAGGGAGAGAGTAAATGGGAATATGTAGTAAGGTGTATATAAGCTTATATGTGACAGACTGAGTTGATTTGTAAACTTTCACTTAAAACACAATAAAAATTATTTTAAAAAAAAAAAAGGATGGAATATTCCCAAACTCATTCTATGATGCCAGCATAACCCTTATACTAAAACCAGGTAAAGGCACAAACAAAAAAGAAAATTACAGACCAATACCACTGATGAACTTAGGCACAAAAATCCTCAAAAAAATTCTAGCCAGTAGAATTCAACAACATATCAAAAAAAATAATTCACCATGACCAAGTGGGATTCGCACCACGTATGCAGGGATGGTTCAATGTTAGAAAACAATCAACCATACATCATATAAATAAAACAAAACACCAGAACCATATGATCTTATCAATTGATGAAAAAAGGCATTTGACAAAGTTCAATACCAATTCATAATAAGAACTCTATGTGAAAAAGAAATAGAATGGAAATTCCTCAACTTCAGATAGGGCATTTATACAAAGCCAACAGCCAGCATCATCCTAAAAGGAGACAGTATGAAAGAATCCCCCTTGAGATCTGGTACCAGACAACGATGCCCTTTATCAGCACTGTTATTCAACACTATGCTGGAGGTCCTAGCCAGAGCAATTAGGCTAGAAAAAGAAATAAAGGGCATCCAAATTCACAACGAAGAAGGAAATGAAGACCTCTACACAGGGGGCCAAGGAGGCAGAGTAGTCAGATACTTCTGGTGATTCCTCTTATAACAAAGACATGAAAAACAAAAGTGAAACAATTATATCTATGACAATCTAGGAGCCCTGAACATCAAATGCAAACTTAGAAAATGGACTGAGCGGCAGGGAGAGGGAGAGGCAGTTCAGAAGAAGAAGAGTTCCTGGACATGCAACTCCGGGAACCCTCAGGCACTATGCCCTGAAGCGACTGCAGCAGGGCTCGCGGTGGCATTCCAGATTCAGTTTCCTGAGGGAGAGAGAGCCACCCGCACAACCTACTCACACCTCCAGAACAAGAGAAGAATGGTGCTCTCAACAAAACCTAAGTACTTGCGTATATTTTATCGTGCCCCCAGCCCCAATCTGGTTTTAGTGGCTGTTGATTTCCCTGGACCTGAGATAGGTTCTGCTGAGCATCCTGAACCATTCTCCTGGCCTTAGAGAAGGAATAAATTCACAACTGAGGAAGAAGATAATCTGCCAGATCCACTAACCTGGGGAGCACAGGACAGAAGCGGCTCCTCTCCGGATACGAACACCTTTCCCTCCTGCATGGACCCTTACTGGCAGACTGCAACTGTTCCACCAGTGCAGTGGAGGGGTACATGTCTGATGTTTGAAGCAGGCCATGATTGCTTCAACAAGCTCTCAAAACACAGAATCAAGGGATCTTCTGAATGAAGGTGCCTTCCTGGAATTACCAGATGCAGCATACAAAACATTCATATACAGAACCCTTCAGGACATCAGGAAGGAGATCAGTCAAAATGCAGAACAAGATACAGAATACACAGATAAAGCAGTTGAAGAAATTAAGAAGGTTATTTAAGAACATAATGAAAAAAATTAATAAGCTACAAGAATCAATAGAGAAACTGCAATCAAAAATTCAGAACATTAACAATTACAGAATTGTACAGCTCAATAGAAAGTCAGAGGAACAGAATTGAGCAAGTGGAAGGAAGAATTAGTGTGACTGAAGATAAAACACTTGGCAACAATGTATTTGAAGAAAAATCAGATAAAAGAATTAAAAAAAAATGAAGAAGCCCAAAGAATCACGGGGGACTCCATCAAGAGAAATAACCTACAAGTGACTGAAGTACCAGAACAGAGAGGGATAACAGAAAATACACAGAGAATTACTGAAGATTTGTTGGCAGAAAATTTCCCTGACGTCGAGAAAGATGAGAAGATATCTATCTAAGATGCTCATCGAACTCCACATAAGGTAGATCTTAAAAAGAAAGTTACCACACCATATTATAATCAAGCTTGCCAAAACCAAAGATAGAGAATTTAAAGAGCAGCTAGGTATAAACAAAAGTCACCTGCAAAAGACAGACAATAAGAATAAGCTCGGACTACCCAGCAGAAACCATTCAGGCAAGAAGGCAGTCGGATGACTTATATAATGCACTGAAGAAAAAAATTGCCAGCAAAAAATCATATATCCAGCAAAACTGTCCCTCAAATATGAAGGTGAAATTAGGACACTTCCAGGTAACATAAGTTTAGGGAACACAGAGGTAGAACTAAATAAACCCTTAACAAAAGAAGAGATAGAAAAGGTAGTTTAAAAAAACTACCATCAAAAAAAAGCCCTAGCCCTGACAGCTCCACCAGAGAGTTCTACCAAACTTTCACAGAAGAGTTAATACCATCACTACTAAAGGTATTACAGAGCATAAAAAAAGATGGAATACTCCCAAACTCATTCTATGAAGCTAGCATATCCCTCATACCAAAACCAGGTAAAGGCACGACAAAAAAAAGAAACTTACAGATCTATATCCCTCTTGAACTTAGTTGCAAAAATCCTCAACAAAATTCTAGCCATTAAAATTCAACAACATATTTAAAAAAATAATTCACAATAACCAAGTGGGCTTCAAACCACATATGCAGGGATGGTTTAACATTAGAAAAACAATTAACGTAATCCATCATATAAACAAAAGAACCACTTGATCTTATCAATCGATGCAGAAAAGGTATGTGACAAAGTTCAACACCCATTCATGATGAAAACTCTTAGAAAAATAGGAATGGAAGGAAACTTCCTCAACATAATAAAGGGCATTTATACATAGCCAACAGCCAATATCATCCTAAATGGATAGAGTCTGAAAGCATTCCCCTTGAGATCGGGAACCAGACAAGGATGCCCTTTATCACCACTCTTATTCAACATTGTGCTGGAGGTCCTAGCCAAAGCAATTAGGCTAGATGAAGAAATAAAGGGCATCCAGATTGGTACAGAAGAAATATCTATATTTGCAAATGACATGATCTTATACACAAAAAACCCCTAAGGAATCCTCAGGAAAGCTACTGAAACTAACAGAAGAGTTCAGCAGAGTCTCAGGATACAAGATAAACATACAAAAATCAGTTGGATTCCTCTACACCAACAAAAAGAACATCGAAGAGGAAATCACCAAATCAATTTCATTTACAGTAGCCCCCAAGAACATAAAATACTTAGGAATAAATCTTACCAGAGATGTAAAAGACTTATACGAAGAAAACTACAAGAAACTACCGAAGAAAACCAAAAGAGAGCTACATAAGTGGAAAAACATACATCGCTCATGGATAGGAACACTTCTCATTGTAAAAATCCCTATTCTACCAAAACTGATCTATAGATACAATTCCAATTCACATTCCAACGATATTTTTTAATGTGATAGAGAAACAAATCACCAACTTCATATGGAAGGGAAAGAGTTCCCGGATAAGTAAAGCATTACTGAAAAAGAAAAACAAATTGGGAGACCTCACACTACCTATTTCAGAACTTATTACATGTCACAGTAGTCAAAACAGCCTCGTACTGGTACAACAACAGATACATAGACCAATGGAACAGAATTAAGAATCCAGACATAAATCCATCCACATACAAGCAGCTAATATTTGACAAAGGACCAAAGTCAGTTAAATGGGGAAAAGACACTCTCTTTAACAAATGGTGCTGGCACAACTCGATATTCATCTGCAAAAAAATGAAACAAGACTCATACCTCACCCTATGCCCAAAAGCTAACTCAAAATGGATCAAAGACCTAAGTATAAAATCTAAAACGATAAAGATCATGGAAGAAAAAATAGGGACAACATTAGGAGCCCTAACGCATGGCATAAACTTGACTAACAATGCACAAACACCAGTAAAGAAACTAGATAACTGGGAGGTCCTAAAAATCAAACACCTATGCTCATCCAAAGACTTCATCAAAAGACTAAAAAGATTACCCACAGAATGGGAAAAAGTTTTTAGCTATGACATTTCCAATTCACATCTGAACTCTAAACTCTATATGATACTGTAAAAACTCAACTACAAAAAGACAACCCAATTAAAAAATGTGCAAAGGATATAAACAGACACTTCATTAAAGAAGACATTAAGGTAGCTAACAGATACATGAGGAAATGCTCACGATCATTAGCCATTAGAGAAATGCAAATTAAACCTACAATGAGATTAAATCTCACTCCAACAAAGCTGGCGTTAATCCAAAAAACAGAAAATAACAGATATTGGAGAGGTTGTAAAGAGACTGGAACACTTATACAGTGCTGGTGGGAAAGTAAAGTAAAACCACTCTGGAAATCAATTTGGCGCTTCCTTAAAAAGCTAGAAATAGAACTACGATATGATCTAGCAATCTCGCTCCTTCGAATATATCCTAGAGAAATAAGAGCCTTTACACAAATAAATATATGTACAGCCATGTTCACCGCAGTACTGTTCACAGTGGCAAAAAGATGGAAGCAACCAAGGTGTCCACCAACAGATAAAGGAATAAATTATGGTACATTCACACAATGGAATACTACTCATCAATAAAGAAGAATGATGAATCCATGAAACATTTCATAACATACAGGTATCTGGAAGGCATCATGCTGAGTGAAATTAGTCAGTTGCAAGAGGACAAATATTGTACAAGACCACTATTATAAGAACTCGAGAAACAGTTTAAACAGAGAAGAAAATATTCTTTGACAGTTACAAGAGTGGGGAGGGAAGGAGGGAGAGGGATATTCGCTAATTAGATAGTAGACAACAACTATTTTAGGTGAAGGGAAAAACAACACACAATACAGGAGAGTTCAGCACAACTAGACTAAATCAAAAACAAAGACATTTCCAGATAAAGGGAATGCTTCAAAGGCCAGCATAGCAGGGGTGGTGGTTTGGGGACCATGGTTTCAGGGGACATCTAGGTCAACTGGCATAATAAAATCTATTAAGAAAACATTCTGTATCCCACTTTGGAGAGTGGCTTCTGAGGTCTTAAATGCTAGCATATGGCCATCTAAGATGCATCAATTGGTCTCAACCCACCTGGAGCAAAGGAGAATGAAGAACACCAAAGACACAAGGTAATTATGAGCCCTAGAGACAGAAATGGCCACAAAAACCAGACACTCCTTCAGCCTGAGACCACCTAAATGGTGCCAACCCAAAACTGATGACTGCCGTGACAGGGAACACAACAGAGAACCCGTGAAGGAGCAGAAGAGCAGTGGGATGCAGACCTCAAATTCTTGCAAGAAGACCAGCCTTAATGGTCTGATTGAGATTAGAAGGACTCCGGAGGTCATGTTCCCCACACATTCTGTTAGCCCAATAGAGAAACCATTCCCAAAGCCAACTCTTCAGACAGGGATTGGACTGGAGTATAGGGTAGAAAATGATACTGGTATAGAGTGAGCTTCCTGGATCAAGCAGACACATAAGACTATGTGGGTAGCTCTTGTCTGGAGGAGAGATGAGAAGGCATAGGGGGTCAGAAGCTGGCTAAATGGATATGAAAATAGAGGGTGGAGAGGAGTGTGCTGTCTCATGGGGGGGGCAACTAAGAGTATATAGCAAGGTATATATGAATTTTTGTATGAGAGAGTGACATGATTTGTAAACTTTCACTTAAAGCACAAAAAATTCAAAAAAAAAATACAAGTATCCCTATTCGCAGATTATATGATCTCATACACAGAGAACCCCAGGAATCTATAAGAAAACTACTGGAACTAACACAATAGTTCAGCGAAGTATCAGGATACAGGATAAACATACAAAAATCACTTCGATTCCTCTATATAAGCAGCTCATATTTGACAAAGGCCCAAAATCTGTTCATCTGGGAAAAGACAGTCTCTTCAACAATTGTGCTGGCATAACTGGATATCCATCTGCAAAAAATTGAAACACGACCCATACCTCACACCATGCACAAAAACTAACTCAAAATGCATCAAAGACCTCAATATAAAATCTAAAACGATAAAGATCATGGAAGAAAAAATAGGGACAACGCTAGGAGCCCTAACACGTAGCATGAACGGTATACAAAACATAACTAACAATGCACAAACACCAAAAGAGAATTTAGGTAACTGGGAGATGCTAAAAATCAAACATTTATGCTCACCAAAAGACTTCACCAGAAGAATACAAAGGTAACCTACAGACTGAGAAAAATTTTGGCTATGACAAATCTGATCAGCGTCTAATCTCTAAGATCTAAAAGATATTGCAAAACCTCAACAACAAAAAGACAAATAACCCATTTAAAAAATGGGCAAAGGATATGAACAGGTACTTCTTAAAAGAAGACATTCAGGCAGCTAACAGATACATGAGGAAATGCTCATGATCATTAGCCATTAGAGAAATGCAAATCAAAACTGCAATGAGATAGCATCTTGCCCCAACAAAGCTAGCATTAAACCAAAAAACACAAAATAATAAATGTTGGAGAGGTTGTGGAGAGACTGGAACATTTCTGCACTGCTGGTAAATGTAAAATGGTACAGCCACTTTGGAAATCAATTTGGTGCTTCCTTAAAAAGCTAGAAATAGAAGTACTATACAGTCCAGTAACCCCACTCCTTAGAATAAATCCTAGAGAAGTAAGAGCCCTCACACGAATAGATATATGTACATCCCTGTTTACTGCAGCACTGTTTACAATTGCAAAAAGATGGAAACAACCTTGATGGCCATCAGCGGACAAATGGATAACCAAATTATGGTATATTCACATAATGGAACACTATGCAATGATAAAGAACAACGATGAATCCATGAAACATAACATGGAAGAATCTGGAAGGCATTATGCTGAATGAAATTAGTCAATCACAAAAGGACATTGTATAAGACCACTATTATAAGAACTCAGGAAAAGGTTTAAACACAGAAGAAAACATTCTTTGATTGTTAGGAGGGTGGGGCGGGAGGGAAAGAGCAGGGTATTCACTAACTAGATAGTAGACAAGAATTACCTTAGCACGAAAAGAGAGAGTGGAGAGAAGGAGTGCGCTGTCTCATTGGGGGAGAGCATTAGGAATACATAGAAAAAAAAAATACACAGCAAGGTGTATATAAATTTTTGTATGAGAGACTGACTTCATTTGTAAACTTTCACTTTCAACACAATAAAAAAATAAAATAAAAATATACTCCAAAACTGTAAAAAAATAAACAGGAATTATCTTAGGTGAATGGAGGGACAACACACAGTACAGAGGAAGTCAGCACCACCGGACTACACCAAAAGCTAAGAAGCTTCCAGAACACAACCAAACACTTCAAGGGACAGAGTAGTAGGGGCGAGGGGCTGGGGACCGTGGTTTCAGGGGACATCTAGGTCAACTGGCATAATAAAGTTTATTAAGAAAATGTTCGGCATCCCACTTCGGTGAGTGGCATCTGGGGTCTTAAAACCCAGCAAGCCACCATCTGAGATGCATCAATTGGTCCCAACCCACCTACAGCAACGCAGAATGAGGAACACCAAAGACATAAGGAAAATATTAGCCCAAGAGACAAAAAGAGCCACATGAACCAGAGGCTCCATCAGCCTGAGACCAATACAACTAGATGGAACCAGGCTATCACCAATGACTGCCCTGACAGGAAACGCAACAGAGAGTCTCTGATGGCGCAGGAGAAAAAGTGGGATGTAGAACTCAAATTCTAGTAAAAAGTCCAGATTTTATGGTCTGACTAAGACTGAAGGCATGGCCCCCAGACTCTCGGTTAATCAAGAACTAAAACCATTCCCAAAGCCAACTATCCAGACAAATAATGTAGTGGACATAAACTGATACTTGTGAACAGCATGCTTCTTAGTTCAAGTAGATACACGAGACTAAATTTGTAGCTCCTGTCCAGAGGCAAGATGAGAACGTGGAAAGGGATAGGAGCTGGTTGAATGGACAAGGGAAATCCAGCGCGGAAAGGAGCAATGTGCAGTCACATTATACGGATACCAACTAGGGTCACATAATAATGTATGTATTAATGTTTGTATGAGAAACTAACTTGAGCTGTAAGCTTTCCCCTAAAGCACAATTAAAAATAATAAAAAATTTCTGAAACTAAAAATATTCAAAAAATAATTGTACTTTCATAGACTACAATGAACAATCCAAAAAGGAAATTAACAAAACAATTCCATTAACAATAGCATTAAAAAAATAAAATAAAACTCTTAGGTACAAATTGAAAAAAGTACAAGATGAGTATGCTGAAAATTATAAAATGTTGCTGAGAGAAATTAAAGATCTAAATAGATGGAGAAACATTCTATCTACATGTAGTGGGAGACTGTGGTAAGATTAAAATTCTGAACAAACTGATCTACAGATTAAACACAATTCTTATCAAATTTCAGCAAGCATTTTAGTAAAGTTGATAAACTGATCCAAAACTGTATAGGCAAATGCAAGGACCAAGAATACTCAAAATAATTTTGATAAAAAACAAGAAACTTGGAAGACTTTACCCAACTATAAACAGGGCTTCCAACTTTCATTCTTGTTCAAACTCCAGGTAGGAATTTACATTTCTAACAAGTTCCTTTCTGAGAATTTGCATTTCCACCCCAGATTTACTGAAATCAGAACCTAAAGTTTAACAAGATCCCCAGGTGATTCTTATGTATATCTTTCTGGAAACTTGCTAGAAATGCAAATTCTCAACAAGGGTTACAATCTGAAGGAACCAATTGGAAGCCCTGCTATAAAAAGCTATGGTAATTAAGACAGTGTGGTGCTAGTGTAAGGATACTTATATCAACAAAAAAGAATTGACATGAACGTAGATGCAAAAATTCTCCACAAAAATTCTAGCCAATAGAATTCAACAACATATCAAAAAAATAATTCACCACGACCAAGTGGAATTCATACTAGGTATGCAGGGATGGTTCAACATTAGAAAAACAATTAATGCAATCCACCACATAAATAAAACAAAAGACAAGAATCACATGATTTTATCAATTGATGCAGAAAAGGCATTTCACAAAGTTCAACACACATTCCTAATAAAAACTCTCAGCAAAATACGAATAGAAGGAAAATTCCTCAACATAATAAAGGGCATTTATACAAAGTCAACAGCCAACATCACCCTAAATGGAGAGAGCCTGAAAACATTCCCATTGAGATCAGGAACCAGACAAGGATACCCTTTTTATCACCACTCTTATTCAATATTGTGTTCGAGGTCCTACCCAGAGCAATTAGGCTAGATAAAGAAATAAAGGGCATCCAGATTGGCAAGGAAGAAGTCAAAGTATCTCTATTTGCAGATGACATGATCTTATACACAGAAAACCCTAAGGAATCCTCCAGGAAACTACTAAAACTAATAGAAGAGTTCAGCAGAGTATCAGGATACAAGATAAACATGCAAAACCAGTTGGATTCCTCTATACCAACAAAAAGAACATCAAAAAGGAAATCACTAAATCAATGCCATTTACAGTACCCCCAAGAACATAAAATACTTAGGAAGAAATCTTACCAGAGATGTAAACAACTTATACGAAGAAAACTACAGCATACTTCTGCAAGAAACCAAAAGAGACTTATGCAGTGGAAAAACGTACCTTGCTCATGGATAGGAAGACTTAACACTATAAAAGTGTCTATTCTACCAAAAGCGATCTATACATTTAATGCAATTCCGATCCAAATCCAAATGACATTCTTTAACAAGATGGAGAAACAAATCACCAACTTCATATGGAAAGGAAAGAGGCCCCAGGTAAAGAAGGCATTACTGAAAAAGAACAACAAGTGGGAGGCCTCACTTTACCTGATTTTAGAACCTATTATACCACCACAGTAGTCAAAACAGCCTGGTACTGGTACAACAACAGCTACATGGACCAATGCAACAGAATTGAGAATCCAGACATAAATCCATCCACATATGAGCAGATGATATTTGACAAAGGCCCCAGAACAGTTAACTGGGGAAAAGACAGTCTTTTTAACAAATGGTGCTGGCATAACTGGATATCCATCTGCAAAAAAAATGAAACAAGACCCACACCTCACTCCATGCACAAAAACTAACTCAAAATGGAATGGCATAAACAGTATACAAAACATTGTTAAGACTGCAGAAAAAAAACTAGATAAATGGGAGCTCCCAAAAATCAAACACCTATGCTCATCCAAAGACTTCACCAAAAGAGTAAAAAGACTGCCTACAGGCTAGGAAAAAGTTTTTAGGTATGACATTTCCGATCAGGGCCTGATCTCTAAAATCTACATGATACTGCAAAAAGACAAATAACCCAATTAAAAAATGGGCAAAAGATATGAATAGACACTTCACTAAAGAAGACATTCAGGTAGCTAACAGATAAATAAGAAAATGCTCACAATCATTAGCCATTAGAGAAATGCAGGTCAAAACTAAAATGAGATTTCATCTCACTCCAAAAAGGCTGGCATTAATTCAAAAAACACAAAATAATAAATGTTGGAGAGGCTGTGGAGAGATTGGAACACTTCTACACTGCTGGTGGGAATGTCAAATGGTACAACCACTTTGGAAATCGATTTGGCGCTTTCTTAAGAAGTTAGAAATAGAACTACCCTACAATCCAGCAGTCCCACTCCTTGGAATATATCCTAGAGAAATAAGAGCCTGTACATGAACAGATATATGCACATCCATGTTTATCGCAGCACTGTTTACAATAGCAAAAACATGGAAGCAACCAAGGTGCCCATTAACGGATGAATGGATAAATTATGGTATATTCACACAATGGAATACTACGCATCAATAAAGAACAGTGAGGAATCTCTGAAACATTTCATAACGTGGAGGAACCTGGAAGGCATTACGCTGATTGAAATTAGTCAGTTGCAAAAGGGCAAATTTTTGTATAAGACCACTATATAAGAACTTGAGAAATAGTTTAAACTGAGAAGAAAACATTCTTTTGTGGTTACGAGAGGGGAGAGGGAGGGAGGTTGGGAGAGGGGTATTCACTAATTAGACAGTAGATAAGAACTACTTTAGGTGAAGGGGAAGACAGCACACAATACAGGGGAGGTCAGCACAATTGGAATAAACCAAAAGCAAACAAGTTTCCTGAATAAACTGAATGCTTCGAAAGCCAGCATAGCAGGGGAAGGGGTCTGGGGACCATGGTTTCAGGGGACATCTAAGTCAACTGACATAATAAAATCTATTAAGAAAACATTCTGCATCCCACTTTGAAGAGTGGTGTCTGGGGTCTTAAACACAAGCAAGCAGCCATCTAAGATGCATCAATTGGTCTCAACCCACCTGGATCAAAGGAGAATGAAGAATACCAAGGACACAAGGTGATTACAAGCCCAAGAGACAGAAAGGGACACATGAACCAGAGACTGCATCATCCTGAGACCAGAAGAACTAGATGGTACCCGGCTATACCCAATGACTGTCCTGACAGGGAACTCAACAGAGAACCCCTGAGGGAGCAGGAGAGCAGTGGGATGCAGACCACAAATTCTCATAAAAAGACCAGATATAATGGTCTGACTGAGACTGGAAGGACCCCGGTCGTCATGGCCCCCAGACCTTCTGTTGGCCCAGGACAGGAACCATTCCTGAAGCCAGCTCTTCAAACAGCAATTAGAGTGGACAGTGAGTTGGAGAGGGATGCTGGTGAGGAGTGAGTTTCTTGGATCAGGTGGACACTTGAGACTGTGTTGGCATCTCCTGCCTGGAGGGGAGATGAGAGGGTAGAGGGGGTTAGAAGCTGGTGACACGAAAAGATAGAGTGGAGGGAGAGAGCCAGCTGCCTCATTAGGGGGAGAGTAATTGGGAGTGTGTAGCAAGGTGTATATAGGTTTTTATGTGAGAGACTGACTTGATTTGTAATCTTTCACTTAAAGCACAATAAAAATTATAAAAAAAAATAATAATTGAGAGTCCAGAAATAAACCCTTACATTTACGGTCAACTGATTTTAAACAAAAGGGCCAATGTGATTCAAAGGGGAAAGAAGAGTCATTTCAATAAATGGTGCTGGGACAAGAATAAATTTAGACCCTTACTTCATATCATATAAAAAATTTAACTCAAAATGAATCACAAACCTAAATGTAAAAGAGTCAAACCTATAAGCCTCCATGAAGAAAACACAGGACAAAACATTTGTCAGTCTGTTTTATGCAAAGAGTTCTTACATTCGACACCAAAGCATGATCAATAAAAGTAAAATCTGGTAAATTGTATTTCATCAAAATTAAACACTTTTAAAACATTTACACAGATAAATAAAACAATCTTTGATGGTTATGGGGGAAGGAATGGGGGAGGGCAAATCACTAGATAGACAAGTATTAACTTTGGTGAAGGGAAAGACAACACACAATATAGGAGCAGTCAGCACCAACTAGACCAAGGCAAAGTCACAGAAGCTTCCTAGAAATATCCAAAAAAAAAAAAAAAAATCACCTATATGAAACCAAACAGTCAACAATTAGTTTAAAACAAAGATGAAAATATAAGGAGGGCAGAGAAACTAGATTAATGGAAATGGAGTAACCAGAATGGAAATAATGAGTATGTCTACGAATTGTGAAAAACATAACCACTGTCAGTGAACAATTTGTGTAGAAATTATTGAACGGGAACCTAAATTATTGTGTAAAACCTTCACCAAAAACACAATAAAATATTTCAAAAAAAGGAAAAAAAAAAAAAAAACACTTTTACCCATCCAAAAGGCACAGGGAGAAATAAAAAGACAAGTCACAGACTGGAACAAAGTATTTGCAAATCATATAGCTGATAAAGGACCTGAACCTGGAATATATAAAAACATTCTTCCAACTAAAATACCCAATTTAAAAAATGGGTAAAAGCTCTGTAATAGACATTTCAGCAAAGAAGATATACAAATGAGCAACATGCACACAAAAAGATGCTCAACATTATTAGTCAAGAGGGAAACGGAAATAAAACCACAAAGAGATACCACTACACATCCACTAAATGATTATGACCAAAAAGACATTGACAATGTCGAGGATGTGGAGAACCTGGAAACCTCAAACATTGCTGATGGTAACGTAAATGGTGCAACTGTGTAGGAAAACAGTTTGGCAGTTACTTAAGAAGTTATACATAAAATTGTAAGATCAGAATTCCACTCTTAAATATCTACCCAAGGATCATGAAAATATATGTCCACACAGAGTTGTATACAAATGTTCAGAGCAGCATCACTCATACTAGCCACAAAGTAGAAATAATACAAACATCCATCAACTGGTGAACAGATGAACAAAATGTGGTATAACCATACAATGAAATGTTATTCTGCAATAAAAAGAAACAAACTACTGGTAACACAGTTCAATACCAATGAACCTCAAAAACTTTAGGCTAAGTGAAAGGAGTCAGATGCAAAAAGACTACATATTGTACAATTCTATTTACATGAAATTTCCAGAAGCAGCAAATCTGTAGAGAAAGCTGATCAGTGGTTGCCTAGGGCTGGCAGTGGGAGAGGGGATAGACAGCAAGTAGCCAGGAAGGATCTTGAGTGACAGAAAAGTTCTAAAATTGGATTATGGTGATAGTGGCACAGCTTTTTAAATTTATTTTTTAAAAATCATTGACTTGTACTCTTACAACGGGTAAATTTTATGGTTTGTATATGACACTTCAATAAAACTTAAGAAAAAGTCAAGGTCATGAAGGACAAAGAAAGACTGAGGAACTATTGCAGATTAAAGGATGCTAAACAGAAATGACAACAAAATGCAATGCATTCTGGGTTCGATCCTGATCTGGGGGGAAAAAATAGCTATACAGGGTATTATTAGGACCACTTGATAAAATTTGAATATGAACCATGGATTAGATAATAGTGTTGATGAATCAATGTTAAATTTCCTGATTTTCATTATTGTTCTCTGGTTATGTAAGAAAATGTCCTTATTCTTAGGAAATGCACAGTGAAGGAGTTAGAGGTAAAAGGCACAAAATATCTCCAATCTACTTTCAAATGCTGCAGAAAAATATAACATGCAAATATGTATATATGGAGAAAGCATAAATGATAAAGCAAATGGGCCAAAATGTAAACCATCTGTGAATCTGGGTCAAGGACATATGAAGTTTCTTGAACTATCCTTTCAATTTTTCTCTGAGATTTGCAAGTATATGAAAAGTAAAAGTTACAAAGAATAACAACAAAAACACTAATACAGGTGGAAGGATGTAGGTGCAGGTATAGATACGACAAGCAGCATAAGTATGCAATTAATTAATAATGCAAGATCTTAAAGTCACTAGCACATATCCCTTGAAAACAAACCAAACAAAAACCAACTCCCCTTCTTCCCCCCAGACCTATATTCAAAAAGATACATTAGACTAGATATTCTAAAATCCTAACAAGCTCTAAAATGTGATGGTTTATTACCACTTCTCTAATACCACTCTTTCTTTCCTTCTTTTCTAACACAGACATGACCTCCAGGCTGAGGACCAAACCACCTTCCAGGCCTAAGCTGGACTGGCCATGCCGCCCAAACAACTATCTCCCCAGGGGGTTATCCTGGGAGCTCAAGCTTAAAAATTAAAAAGAAGATTTAAGACCTACAAACACTGGCTTCTCAGTTAACGTAAGTACTCCTGAACCAGCAGCATATCTTAATGTACGTTCACATTTTTCTGACTGATCTGAAACAATAGTGGCCAGGAATAAGAACCCTCATAAACTCACAGGCCCAGGGCAGCTGGCCTGATTACAAACAATATCTGCCTGTTTTCTCCTTTCTCCCTCTCTTTCCTCCATTCCCTGGAAATGCTACGGTCTTTACCCTAGTTTCCTTTGGCAATGTCCCTCTCCCTTACTCTAATCTGCCTTACTATATCCCTCACAGTATACATCAGACTTCAAAATAACTCATTTATTTATTTTTGTGTTTCTATTTCTTTCTCTCTCATGTTTTAGTCCATAAATAAGCAGATTGTGAGTGGTGGGACTTGGGGTGATTTCTTTCTTCTTTGTATAACTACTTGAACTTTGTATAATGATCCATTCTATAGTGTTTTAACCAAAAAATTTAAAAAGCACTATGCTTTTAAAAGTCCCTAATTCTAGCACATTGATTCATCTTTTGTCTTCTCTCTCTCTTCCTTTTATTAAAAAGAAAATTATTTCCAAGTGCCCTTCCCTAGCGAATGATTTTAACTAATTTTGTTTTCTCTTATCAGTGGTCCTCTGTCAGAAAAAAAAGAAAACCCTCCCCACCTCTTAAGAAGCAACAGGAACAGACATAATGGGGCAGAGAACAGTGAGGATATGGCGAAGCTATGACCAGGCCACAGATTAAAGAACTAAGCCCTGTACTTTTTTATTCTCTACTATCGTGGACTATCCATTAGCAAGTCTCTCACCAGAAAGATGTCTGCGTAGCCAGCCAAGGACTCCACCCCTTCCTGGATCCGTGCTCCTCCAGAATCATTTAGTCCAATCACTGGTGCCCCCACTGTCAAGGCCTGGTCCATGATCTGAGACAGCATAAAAATCTTTTGTGAGACAACTACTCCTGTTATAAAAAGCAGCATTCACGAAGCACCACAGTGTTTTCTAGAAAATGTTCTGAGTGCACTTTTCAAAATAGGAGGCAGTAACACTGGTTTCATTCCTCATGATGACTGGGCACCTCCATCAAAGACAGAGGACCACATATTTTAAAAGCTGACTAAAGCCTCCAAACACCAAACAGCCACAGCACTTCCTATTAGCAGGGGGTAAGACTGATCATGGCCACCATTTCTAGAATGGCTGGCCCAGGAAGCAGCACTTGTAATATTTTTCAGCAGCAAGTTACTCATCTGGAAGAACTGATAAAAGACAGAACGGCAAAGTAGCATTTGCCTGGCAGCAGATGTTAACCCATATGTTAACCTGAGGCCAGTCCAGGCCTGCTTTTACGTCTAATGTGACAGATTTTTCTTAAGGGGCAGTGGTTCTGGCAGCATAATGAGCAGCATTCCTACAGCCCTTGACAGTCCAAAAAGCACTTTTATTTCCATTATCTCATTTAACGTTCATAATAGAGGCAGCAAAAAAGAAAAATCAGGAAGGTTTAAGTTAAGTGATTAGCCAAAGGTCTCAGGAATAATGCATAGCAGGGCCCTGTCTAGAATCCGAGTGCTCCATTACACAAGGATGCTCTGCCCAGCTGTTAACAGTCAACTCTACCTTTAATTCCAAAATTCTCTACATATGAGGTACACTTTTATTCTGATCTCCAGGGCATCTAATTTCTAACAGTATTTTTAAAATACCATCACATGATCCTTGCACTGCTCTTTACCTTTTAGCATCTGGACTCTCTCCCCTAGACCAGGGGTTCCTTACCTGGGGTCATCAGACCCCAAGGGGTCTATGAATAAATTTCAGAGGGTCCATAAACTTGGATGGGAAACATGAAAATCTCTGTCTTTACTTCTTTAGCCTTTCCTTCAATTACGAGTATAGGCAAAAAGCCATAGTAATACTACAAATACCTGTGACTTTGTCATTGATACAAGTCACAGATATTTTTAAGTACTATTAAAATTACTGCAGATATTGTGAGATACCATTTTCACTCAATCCTGCTTTGAAAACACAGTAGTTACGAGATCTACTGCTAAATCTTATTACTTAATACATTAATAAAGAAGCACATAGATTACTATATTACAATCACGGTTTTTCAAAAATATTCTTAATCCTTTGTAACCTTCATATTTTATTTTATGCATGTAAAATCACTGCTCTGAGATGAGGGTCCAAGCTTCATCAGCCTGCCAAAGGGATTCATGGTACAAGAAATGTTTAAAAAAAAAAAAAACCTGCCCTGGACTGAAGGCACCTTCAGGTCAATGCCTCCTCTTGCCCACCTCTGCTCCATGCCAAGTACCCAGCTCAGTGTCTTGCGCCCCAAGGATACTTAATATGCATGCTATGACTAATAATAAAAAAAAAATAGGACAGGGTTTATTCCCAGGCCTCCAACTGGTTTTCCCTAGTTTGGTCATGGCCAAGGAAATGACACCAGAACAGACCCGAATTTATAAAATTTGGTTGAATTGGAATGGAAACCCTGTTGGCATAGTGGTTAAGTGCTACGGCTGCTAACCAAAAGGTCAGCAGTTCAAATCCACCAGGTGCTCCTAGGAAACTCTATGGGGCAGTTCTACTCTGTCCTATAGGGTTGCTATGAGTCAGAATCCACTCAACAGCAATGGGTTTTGAGTTTTGTTTTGTTTTTTTTGAATGGGAAAAATTACATGTCGTAGCCCTGCTAGAAACCTCATCTCCCTCTTACAAAACAAGAGCAGCATATGTGTTGCACAGCAATCAAATCTCTTGCCCATAGGATTTTGAGCAGAGTCAGAAACAGCAATGTCCTGCTCAAAGATGGGAGCCAACTGCACCACTCTGAATTCATGTCACTCTCCACAGTCCTGCCAATAATCCAATCTCATGCATCAGGCTCCTGAAAGAGCTCACTACGCCTCTTCCGAGTCTTCCATTCCAGGGCTTCGACTGGTAATTTTTCCCATTCTGGTTATCATTCTGGATCACCCAAAGTGTAAAAATTCAGGTCTATTCGCTTTCACTTTGTCAACCATGACTGAACTGGTTTGTGCCCGTTCAAAGCCCTGATTTATTCAATAGAAACACTTACTTTGCAGATCTTTTGGGCATGTGCTCCTGACAGACTCCCTCCAAATACTGTAAAATTCTAAAAAGAAAACACAATTAAACCAACAAGTAAAACAGAGTGGTCAGAAATGAACACCCAGTAGGAGGAAATGGAAATTTCATAAATAAAAGTTTTTAAAGGATTTTCAGAAGGCTAAAAAATCAGAAAAAAATTTGATTTATACGTTATTCCATAGAATAGTCAATAAAATCTCTTAAAGGGAGTCATGTATTATTACCTAGTCTTTGCTCTACAAAACAGATTTGAAGCTCTGAGTAAAGGAAAATTTTTAAGCAGAATTAAACCTGTTATGAGATTCTATGCAGGTCACACAGGTATTTCTGTTATTAGGAAACATGCACTGTTTTGACAAGGAAGGGAGAAAATGAATCAGAGCCCTCTTTCACTACTTTCTGATGTAAATGGCTTTTTGTAGACACAGCCTCCTTCCTAAAACCCCTTCAAAAAGACAGTAGGGCATTAAAAAGAGAATCAACCCATAAGGACCAGAAAGGAAGAGGAGATAGCAGAAATAAGGTTGAACAGATCTGAGGGGAACTGAAAGCACAAGAGGAAGTAATACCTAACTTAGAGGAAGAAAATGGGAGCCCATATATCTGTGGAGGGGTAAGCATGAGAGGCAACCCAGGAGCCATGGGAGAAGGGGGGAGGCTGAAAACAGATTAATAGAAAGTCTGTGTTAGGAGCCGTTAGACCCCACAAGGTCTTTCCTTCAGCCTGAAAGGAGAAAAGGTTTATTCTCTAAAGAAATTTAAACAGAGGGGCTCTGGGCTCACAATCACAAACCCTAAAGAAAGGCCATGGTAAGGTTGAAACAGAGAGGTTAGGAGCAGAGCTTGGAACCAAATGATTTGTTACAGTTCAAACCCCTGCTGAGAATTTGCATTTCTAACAAGTTCCCAGGCGATGCTAATGCTGTTGGTTAAGAATCAGTTCTGAGAACCACTAACAGAACAACCAAACCGAACCAAATCCATTACCATCAAGTTGATTTCGAGGCATTGCCCCACGGGGTTTGCAAGGCTGTAATCTTTAAGGAAGCTGACTGCCACATAGTTCTCCCATGGAGCAGCTGGTGGGTTTGAACTGCCAACCTATTGGTCAACAGTCAAGTGCTTTAACCACTGCACCACCAGGGCTCCTAGAGCAATGACTCTCAAAATTTATTATACATTAAGAGTCACCTGGGGATCTTGTTAAAATGTAGATCCCAATTCAGTATATCTGGGGTGGAAATGCAAGTTCTCAGCAGGAGTTTGAAGCCCTGGTTAGGAGCCTGTACCAAATGAACCAGAGCTGGTCCCTCCCGCCACAGCCGAACTTCCCCCATAACAGACCATAACAGTTATCAGGCAAAAGACTAAGGATGATTCTCTAGAAAAACAGAACCTCCCCCCAAAAGAACACCTACAAATACCAACATTTTGAGGATCACTACAAAAAAGCTGCCTCATCACTCTCCATCCCCTGCATCCTTCAGGTCCTATTTCAAATTCCCCATTTTCCCTAAAGCCTTCCTCCATCCAAGATGTAATGTGATATTCCTCTTCTCTAAACCCACTGCATTTGCCTACAACCTCTCTTGCCCTATCCGTACCGTAGTAACATCTGTTCTGCCCCATTCTACCTATATGAGTACCTTCTTCAGGGCAAGAACTCTGACTCAGTCATCTCCACATCCTCCTCACCCTACCTTACCCATGGGCGTAAAAGGTACTCAAAAGTAGCAGCTCACTGAATTTTGTACCTGTAGGAGAACTGCCATGTCCAGAAAGCACAAAAATTCTCTTTGTCCTATCTTTTTGATGGTTCCTTCTGTACAAGTTTTTGCTTAAACCCAAAAACCCATTGCCATCAAGTCGATTCCAACCCATGGCAACCCTACTGGACACAGTAGAACTGCTCCATAGGGTTTCTAAAGCTGTAAATCTTTATGGAAGCAGACTGCCACATCTTTCTCCTGTGGAACAGCTGATGTGTTCTTATAGACTAACCTTTCTGTTAGCAGCCAAGTGCTTAACCACTGTGCCACCAGGACTCCTTAGTTTTTGCCTAGTTTTCATAAATTGCAAAAGCTAAGAAAAGTGATTCCTTCTAGTTCAGCATTGTGTAGACCCATTTATAACAGCTTTAAATTTTTCAAAGATAATTCAATTAGTAAATAAGTATTGTCTGAATACAATAAATTTAAAATTTACCAAACCTAACTATTTTAATATCAAACTCAGAAAACACTTTATTAGACAAGCTACGTAAGAAAACATTTTATGTTATTAGACAAGCTACATAACTTTAGGCCTGTAAAAGGAATACTTAGAATTATATACATATTTCCATCTTTCAGGAGGGAAAAAAAAATTAAACCCAAAATAGTATACAACATATTCTCTCTACTAGTTTTCTACTGCTGCTGTAACAACTTACCACAAATTCAATGGCTTAAAACAACATACAGCTCTGCAGTTTAGAAGTTCCACACAGGTCTCACTGGACTAAAATCAGGGTTGGCAGAGGTATATTCTTTCCTAGAGACTCTAGGAGAGAATCTATTTTCCTGCCTTTTCCAGCTTTTAGACTGTATTCCTTGGCTCATGGCTCCCTTCCTCATTTTCAAAGCTAGCAATGGTGGCTCAAGTCTTTCTTAAATCACATTATCCTGACCTCCTCTTCTGCCTCCCTCTTCCATTTTTAGGGGACTTTTTTTTTTAATGATTACATTATGGAGCCCTGGTGGTGCAGTGGTTAAGAGCTCAGGCTACTAGCCAACAGGTCGGCAGTTCAAATGTACCAGCCACTCCTTGGAAACCCTATGGGGCAGTTCTACTCTGTCCTATAGGGTCACTGTGAGTCAGAATCAACTCGACAGGCAATGGGTTTGCTTTGGTAAGATTACATTAGTTTTACTCTGCACGCATGGGGTCCCATGAGTCAGAGCCCACTTGAGAGAAACTAACAACAACAATTACATTGGGCCCACCTAGATAATCTAGGGTAAGGCCAGCTGATTAGCAACCTTAATTCCCCTTACAATATAAGGCAATATATTCACAGGTTCTGGGAATTAAGACTTAGACATCAAAGAAGAGACCATATTCTGCCTATCATATTCTCCCACGATTTAAGTTTGAAGAAATTTTGTCTTGATGCGCCCAATACAACTTGTTTAAACACTTCCACAAAAGCTCAAAGCTCAGGAGCCTGTGGTTCTGAGAGTCAGGTCTCCTCCACCCAGGCTGCATTCACTGCGCTCTCTCTGATCCATAAACAATGCCCAAGACACGGCTGCCTTCTAGGTACACGCCTAACGCTGCCAAGAGGAATCTCACTGACTTGGAATAAACTCCTGGTTCCTGGGACAATTTCTTACATGCTTACTACCCTGTGACCCTCCCCAAACCAACTAAAAACTCTTTCTCCCTAAGAAAATATACACAGTGGAATACTCTAGAGATAGGCATTAAGAAACAGAAAATAAATCCCCCATTTGTCCCGAACATTGGGAAGTTTACATTCCCCAAGACTGTTTTCTTCTTTACATACTTTGCTCCTGGCTCTACCCTACAGGAAAGCTCAGCCTACTGGAGTTAAATACCTGACTGAAGACATAAACCAATCTTCCATTGATTCGGCCCCGTCCAGTGACCACACTGTCTCCAGGAAACTACCAGGAAAAAAATGGAAGAATAAAGATTAAAAATGTACCCCATCTTATAATGAACTCAGCAATCATGCCAAGAAAAAAAAATGGAAGGAAAAAAAATTCTACCAAGTTCCTTAAAATTCAATATGAATAAGGAACAAGACGGAATTCCCCCAAGCCCCGCAACAGCAAGCACAGGACTACTGTTTCATCAACAGGAGTGAAAGGCGTTGTAGGCTTAGTCCTCACTCACCTTCCTAAAAGTAGAATAACCAAAAGGCTCTCCAGGGTCGCCACTACCAAATGCTTGTGGGAAGGAGGACATATAAAGAAGCATGGCAATTTCTACAAAGCCACACCTCTAACCCCAAACATAAAAGCAAAACAAAACAAAAACACCATTTTGCATGGAATCTCAGCAATCACAGTGTGGTCCATATTGGAGCAAATTAAGCCAACTGCTTTGGTGCCAAGTTTACAAATCCTTGGTCACTAACAGCACATTTGCAGACCTGAAGAAAATTAGGACCAAAAGTGAATCCAAGAATTCCATACACCCAGGGAGAGCACACCATTGAAGGAACAAGTGTTGGTGACTTTGACCTCAAAAACCCTGAGGCATAAACTTAAAAGTATGTCAAAAGAGACAACTGGTCAGCCTTCAGTGGCCCCTCGTGTCTAGATAAACCAGAACACAACTCAAAGACTCTTCCTTTCAAGCTTCTCTTTCTGCACCAGCAAGAACTCTGAACCCACAATCAGAGCCCTGGAACAGGGCCAAAGTCACACAGCACAGGTTACCAGCAGCACACCCACACTCCATCTATTAACAAAGGTGAGTAGGGGACCTGGAAGCCCAGTGCTTCTCCTAAGGTTCTATAATTCCAGGACTACAAACTTGAAAAATTTGAAATGTGTTCTGAGTCCCAGAAGGACTTCAGAGAAAAGTGGTATAGACTCATTACTTTAGTGGGTAGTCTGGCAGAGCCACAGGTGAAAAGTGTAGACAGATACCTTATTCTTATCAGCAGCCATTCCAAAATCTGCACATCTGTGCTCCACAAACATGTCGCTCTCAACAAAGCTGCCAGGGTCCAGCAAGAGACTGATCCGCTCTCTGGCCGTTAACTTCCCCTAAAATGCAACAAAGATGACTCAGTGATGCCATCACAGACAAAGTAAGCAAAGGAAGGGGTGCTCAGGGGAAGGCCAGGAGGACAGATTTTGCCCCTTTATCCTAACGATAAAGCCTCCATTTTGTTTCACCTCCCCAAGGTAGACATGCAATTATCAATAGATATCAGAGGGTAAGGTAATCAGGGCAGCAGACTGGGTACTCTAGGAGCCATTCAACTGTGGAAGGTAAATAAGGAAGCAGGGTAAGAAAAAGTACAGGGGAGAAATGGGGATAAGGAGAGCCTAACCCTGGAACAAAAAAACTAGTTCCAAAAACACTTACTGGAGACCTGAGGAGCAATAAAAAGAAGAATGGAGCAGCAGAAGGAGGGAAACTAAATCAGGCTTGGTGAAGGGTCTGAGGCCACACTCCCACCTTCTTCTAGGGAAGCCCCAGCTTCTTCTAGGGAAGCCCACAGAAGCACACCTCACAAGGGACCAGATGCCATCCTAAATGCAAGACCCACTACTTCTTGGTTCTTCTCCTGCCTCCTCCATGGGCTTCTTCTTCTATCCTCCATTTGGAGCCCTGCATACGCACACCACCTTACAGTGACATAATAATACACCCTGCATCGAGATGTGGCTAAGCAGAAGGGGAGTGAGACAGAGAGTGCTAAAAAGTTCACTCAAAAGGGGTAAAAAAAATGTTTCTTAGAAGAAGAGGTAGGAGTCAAAAAAAAATGTTTCTTAGAGGTGGTGAGGTTGGAGTCCTCAGTCCACCAAAAGCCTTCAAATTTGGGATTACAAAACAATGGAAGAATTGAGGAAAATAATACAGGGACAAAATGTCAACATAAACTCAACTGAAACACCCCAGCCCTTAATCTCCTCCAAAAACGTTTCAAATTGGTTAATTTTTTTCCCTCAAGAAAGTAGCCCAAGCCAATGATGTTGTGTTAAAACAGACAAACAGATAATTCCACATACTGTTGCTTAAAGTATGACAACTTTTCAGGAAAGCAATTTGGCAACATATGTCAGAGTTTCTAAAATATTCATATCTTTTGACCCAGTAATTCCACTTCTGGGACTCTATCTTAAGGAAATAGTCCAAAAAAATTTTTAAAGAGAGTGGGAGGGCTTCATAACCAAAGATGTTTACTCAGTACTACACACAAACAAATTAGAAATATAAATTTCTCAAATAAGGTGAATGATTAAATATTGGCACATTTTTTTATACAACAATTAAGGAAATATCTCTATAGATACATAACCTTAATAACTACATGATACGCCTTGGAATAGAAAATATGATAGAAAAAATTTAGTCTGCGTTATGTGTCTGCACATGCGGAGAAGAATATATAAGCTCAAATGTTAACAGTATTTCTGGGCAGCGGTATTATAAAATCCTTAGTTTTTGCGGGTTTCTTTTGTTTTTTGTCTCTAAATTCTAATTTTTGAAAAATGAACATTATGTCATTTAGACATTATAAAAACATGTATAAAGAATTTCTATAATATAAAAACTATTTCTTCCAAGAAATGTGGAATATAGCGCTTCAGACAAAAGCCCATGCCATCCCTCCACAGAAAATACCCAAAAAACAAAGTAAAACAGAGACAGATATTAATCCCGGAACCCTCAGCATCAAAGGAAGACATAAAGAAGGAACCGTGACTACTGCAAGAAACGAAAAGAAACCTACGTACGTGGAAAAATATACCTTCCTCATGGATAGGAAGACAACATGGTAAAAATGTCTATTTTACCTAAAGCCCTCTATAGACACAAAGGAATTCTGATCCAAATCCCAAGGACATTTTTCAATGAGATGGAGAAAGAAATCACCAACTTCAAATGGAAGGGAAAGAGGCCCCAGATCAAAGCATTACTGAAAAAGAAGAACAAATTGGGAGGCCTCACTCTACCTGATACTGGTACAACAACAGATACATAGACCAATGGAACAGAATTAAGAATCCAGATATAAATCCATCCACATACGAGCAGCTGATATTTGACAAAGGCCCAAAGTCAGGTAAATGGGGAAAATGCAGTCTCTTTAACAAATGGTACTGGCATAGCTGGATATCCATCTGCAAAAAAAATGAAACAAGACCCATACCTCACACCAGCACAAAAATTACCTCAAAATGGATCAAAGACCTAAATATAGAATCTAAAATGATAAAGATCATGAAAAAAAAAACAGGGACAACACTAGGAGCCCTAATATATGGCATAAACAGTATACAAAACATTGCTAACCATTCACAAACAACAGAAGAGAAACTAGATAACTGGGAGCTCCCAAAACTCAAACACTTATGCTCCTCCAAAGACTTCACCAAAAGAGTAAAAAGATTACCTACACACTGGGAAAAAGTTTTTAGCTATGACATTTCCCATCAGCATATGATCTCTAAAATCTACATGATACTGCAAAAACTCAACTACAAAGACACAAATAACCCAATTAAAAAATGGGCAAAGGATATGAACAGGCACTTCACTAAAGACATTCAGGTAGCTAACAGATATATGAAGAAATACTCACAATCACTACCCATTAGAGAAATGCAAATCAAAACTACAATGAGATTCCATCTCACTTCAGCAACGCTGGCATTAATCCAAAAAACACAAAATAATAAATCTTGGAGAGGTTGTAGAGAGGCTGGAACACTTATACACTGCTGGTGGGAACGTAAAATCATACAATCACTTTGGGAGTCGATCTGGTGTGTTCTCAAAAAGCTATAAATAGAACTACCATACCATCTAGCAATCCCACTCCTTGGAATACACCCTAGAGAAATGAGAGCCTTTACACAAACAGATATATGCACATCATTGTTCACTGCAGCACCGTTTACAATAGCAAAAAGATGGAATCAATCAAGGTGCCCAACAACAGATGAATGGATAAATAAATTATGCTATATACACACAATGGAACACTTGGCATCAATAAAGAACAATGATGAACCCATCATACACTTCATGACATGGACGAATCTGGAAGGCATTACACTGAGTGAAATCAGTCAGTTGCAAAAGGACAAATGTTCTCCGAGACCACTATTATCAGAACAGGAGATACAGTTTAAACAGAGAAAAAAATATTATTTGATGGTTACGAGAGTAGGAAGGGATGGAGGGAGGGAGTACGGTATTCACTAATTATACAGTAGACAAGAACTATTTTAGGTGAAGGGAAAGACACCACACAATACAGTAGAGGTCAGCAAAACTGGACTAAACCAAAAACAAAGTTTCCTGAATAAACTGAACGTTTCGAAGAACAGCATAGCAGGGGCGGGGATCTGGGGTCCATGGTCTCAGGTGACATCTAGATCAACTGACATAATAAAATCTGTTAAGAAAATATTCTGCATCCCGCTTTGAAGAGTGGTGTATGGGGTCTTAAACGCTAGCAAGCAGCCATCTAAGATGCATCAACTGGTCTCAACCCACCTGGAGCAAAGGAGAATGAAGACCAAAGATATAAGGTAATTATGAACACAAGAGACAGAAAGGGCCATATAAACCAGGGACTACATCAGCCTTAGACCAGAAGAACTAGATGGTGCCTGGCTACAGCCAATGATTACCCTGGCAAGGGACACAACAGAGAACCCCTAAGGGAGCAGGAGAGCAGTGGGATGCAGACCTCAAATTCTCGTAAAAAGACCAGACTTAACGGTCTCACTGAGACTAGAAGGACCCCAGAAGTCATGGTTCCCAAGCCTTCCGTTATCCTAAGACAGGAACCATTCCCAAAGCCAACTCTTCAGATAGGGATTGGACGGGACTATGGGATAGAAAATGATACCGGTGAGGAGTGAGCTTCTTGGGTCAAGTAGATACATGAGAATATGTGGGCAGCTCCTATCTGGAGGGAAGATGAGAGGGCAGGCAGAATCAGAGGCTGGCCAAATGGACAGGAAAATAGAGAGTGGGAAGAAGGAGTGTGCTGTCTCAGGAGAAGAGCAACTAGGAATATATATTGTTGTTGTTGTTGTTATGTGACCTTGAGTTGGTTCCAACTCATAGCGACCCTATGCACAATAGAACAAAACACTGCCTTATCCTGCGCCATCCTTACAATTGTTGTTATGCTTGAGCCCGTTGTTGCAGCCATTGTGCCAATCCACCTCACTGAGAGTCTTCCTCTTTCCCCCTGACCCTGTACTTTGCCAAGCATGATGTCCTCCTCCAGGGACTGATCCCTCCTGAAATATCCAAAGTATGTAAGAGACAGTCTCGCCATTCTTGCTTCTAAGGAGCATTCTGGTTATACTTCTTCTAAGACAGATTTATTTGTTCTTCTGGCAGTCCATGGTATATTCAATATTCTTCACCAACACCACAATTCAAAGGCATCAATTCTTCTTCAGTCTTCCTTATTCATGGTCCAGCTTTCACATGCATATGATGCAATTGAAAATACCATGGTTTGGGTCAGGCCCACCTTCGCCTTCAAGGTGACATCTTTGCTCTTCGACACTTTAAAGAGATCCTTTGAAGCAGATTTACCCAATGAAATGCGTCCTTTGATTTCTTGACTGCTGCTTCCATGGCTGTTGATTGTGGATCCAAGTAAAATGAAATCCTTGACAACTTCAATCTTCGTTTATCATGATGTTGCTCATTGGTCCAGTTGTGAGGACTTCTGTTTTCTTTATGTTGAGGTGCAATCTATACTGAAGGCTGTGGTCTTTGATCTTCATCAGTAAGTGCTTCAAGTCTTCACTTTCAGCAAGCAAGGTTGTGCCATCTGCATAACACTGGTTGTTAATGAGTCTTCCTCCTATCCTGATGCCCCGTTCTTCATCATATAGTCCAGCTTCTCGGATTATTTGCTCAGGGTACAGATTGAATAGGTGTGCTGAAAGAATACAATCCTGACACACACCTTTCCTGACATTAAACCAATCAGTATCCCCTTGGTCTGTCCGAACAACTGCCTCTTGATCTATGTAAAGGTTCCTCAGGAGCACAATTAAGTGTTCTGGAATTCCCATTCTTCCCAATGTTATCCAGAATTTGTGATGATCCACACAGTCGAATGCCTTTGCATAGTCAATAAAACACAGGTAAACATCCTGCTGGTATTCTCTGCTTTCGGCCAGGATCCATCTGACATGAGAAATGATATCCCTGGCTCCACGTCCTCTTCTGAAACCGGCCTGAATTTCTGCAGTTTCCTGTTGATATATTGCTGCAGCCGTTTTTGAATGATCTTCAGCAAAATTTTGCTTGCGTGTGATATTAATGATATTGTTCTATAAATATGATCTCTTCCAGTCAGTTGGTCAGAACGCTGTCTTCCATATTTCTTGGCATAAGTGAGTGAGCACCTCCAGTGCTGCATCTGTTTGTTGGAACATCTCAATTGATATTCCATCAATTCCTGGAGCCTTGTTTTTCGCCAGTGCCTTCAGAGCAGCTTGGACTTCTTCCTTCAGTACCATCGGTTCCTGATCATATGCCACCTCTTGAAATGGCTGAATGTCAACTAATTCTTTTTGGTATATTGACTCTGTGTATTTCTTCCATCTCCTTTTGATGCTTCCTGTGTCGTTTATATTTTCCCCATAGAATCCTTCACTATTGCAACTCGAGGCTTGAATTTTTTCTTCAGTTCTTTCAGCTTGAGAAACGCCGAGCGTGTTCTTCCCTTTTGGTTTTCCGTTTCCAGTTCCTTCCACACGTCATTATAATACTTTACTTTGTCTTCTCAAGAGGCTCTTTGAAATCTTCTGTTCAGTTCTTTTACTTCATCAATTCTTCCTTGTGCTTTAGCTGCTCGACGTTCGAGAACAAGTTTCAGAGTCTCCTCCAACATCCATCTTGGTCTTTTGTTTCTTTCCTGTCTTTTCAGTGACCTCTTGCTTTCTTCACATATGATGTCCTTGATGTCATTCCACAATTCGTCTGGTCTTTGGTCACTAGTGTTCAGTGCGTCAAATCTATTCTTGAGATGGTCTCTAAATTCAGGTGGGATGCACTCAAGGTCATTTTTTGGTTCTCAGGGACTTCCTCTGATTTTCTTCAGTTTCAGCTTGAACTTGCATATGAGTGATTGACGGTCTGTTCCACAGTCGGCCCCTGGCCTTGTTCTGACTGATGATATTGAGCTTTTCCATCGTCTCCTTCCACAGATGTAGTCCATTTGATTTCTCTGTGTTCCATCTGGCGAGGTCCATGTGTATAGTCACCGTTTATGTTGGTGAAAGAAGGTACTCACAATGAAGAAGTTGTTGGTCTTGCAAAATTCTATCATTCAATCTCTGGCATTGTTTCTATCACCAAGGCCATATTTTCCAACTACTGATCCTTCCTTTTTGTTTCCAACCTTCACGTTCCAGTCGTCAGTAATTATCAATACATCTTGATTCCATGTTCGATCAATTTCAGACTGCAGTGGCTGATAAAAATCTTCTATTTCTTCATCTTTGGCCCTAGTGGTTGGTGCGTAAGCTTGAATAATAGTCATATTAACTGGTCTTCCTTGTAGGCTTATGGATATTATCCTATCACTGACAGCACTGTACTTCAGGATAGATCTTGAAACATTCTTTCTGACAGTGAGTGCAACACCATTCCTCTTCAAGTTGTCATTCCCAGCACAGTACACTATATGATTGCCCGATTCAAAATGGCCAATACCAGTCCATTTCAGTTCACTAATGCCTAGGATATCGATGTTTATGTGTTCCATTTCATTTTTGACGATTTCCAATTTTCCTAGATTCATACTTCGTACACTCCAGGTCCTGATTATTAATGGATGTTTGCAGCTGTTTCTTCTCATTCTAAGTCGTGCCACATCAGCAAATGAAGGTCCTGAAAGCTTTGCACCATCCACGTCATTAAGGTTGACTCTACTTTGAGGAGGCAGCTCTTCCACAGTCATCTTTTGAGTGCCTTCCAACCTGGGGGACTAATCTTCCAGCACTATATCAGACGATGTTTCACAGCTATTCATAAGGTTTTCATTGGCTAGTGCTTTTCAGAGGTAGACTGCCAGGTCCTTCTTCCTAGTCTGTCTTAGTCTGGAAGCTCAGCTGAAACCTGTCCTCCATGGGTGACCCTGCTGGTATCTGAATACTGGTGGCATAGCTTCCAGCATCACAGCAACACACAAGCCCCCACAGTACGACAAAGTGACAGACACGTAGGGGAGGAGTATATAGCAAAGTTCGTATAAATTTTTGTATGAGAGAATGCCTTGATTTGTAAACTTTCACTTAAAGCACAATTAAAATAAAAAAGAACTCAACCAATCCATGAATGGAGTAAGAAACAGATAGAGAACGCAGAGCAAGGAGAGATAAGGAGTGGAAGTCCCCTATCAGCTAGCATGGCTTGGATTCGCCATCTTGGACTCCTGTCATAGATTGAATTATATCTGCCCAAAAAATGTACGTATCAACTTGGTTAGGCCATGATTCCCAGTATTGTGTGGTTGTCCTCCATTTTGTGATTTAATTTTATGTTGAGAGGCTAAGGGTAAAATTGTAACACCACCCTTACTCAGGTCACCTCCCTGATCAAATCTAAAGGCAGTTTCCCTGAGGTGTGGCCTGTACCACCTTTTATCTCTCAAGAGATAAAAGGAAAGGGAAGCAAGCAGAGAGTTGGAGACCTCATACCACCAAGAAAGCAGCACCAGGAGCACAGCATGTCCTTTGGACCTGGGGTCCCTGTGCCTGAGAAGCTCCTTGACCAGGGGAAGACTGAGAACAAGGACCTTCCTCCAGAGGCAACAGAGAGAGCTTTCCCCCGGAGCCAACGCCCTGAATTTGGACTTGTAACTTATTAGACTGTAAGAAAATAAATTTCTCTTTGTTAAAGCCACCCCCTTGCAGTATTTCTGTTATAGCAACACTAGATAACCAAAACAATTCATCACACACCGAGATCAGTGGACAGAGACTGAGCGGCTGGCCCTGGCCATTGGACGAGCTGGTGAGAGGTATCATGCCCACAAACGAGCAAACAACGAAGAATGCCCAGCCCACCTTTTCAGATGTTACCAAATAAAACAAAAAAGCAGAATGAAACAAACGAATCTATAATCAATAAACAGAAAAAGTAACTACTGAATGTCCTGAAACAGCAGACAATATCAAGACATAAAACAGGAGAGGACCACTCCAGCAGGCAACCAAAATAAAACACCAGATGATGTTCCAGCAGAAGAAAAGGTACTGGAACTACCTGACAGGGAACTCAAACCTTTAATATTCAGAGCTATCCAAGAGTTGATGGAAAAAGCAGACAAAAATGAGGAAAAAATTCACAAAATCATGGAAAACACAGACAAAATCATGAAAAAGACAAACAAAACAATGGAAGAATTCAGGAAAATAATACAGGGACAAAATGTCAACATAAACACATAACTAGAAATTATACGAAAACAGCAGTTAGAAATCTGAAAGATAAACACCAAGATTTCAGAAATAAACACTGTCAGACAAAGTCTGAGGAGCAGGTTTGAAACAACAGGAGACAGCATTAGCGAAATTGAAGACAAATACACAGATACCACTTTGAGGAAAACTCAGAGAAAACAACGAAGAAAAATGAAGAAACCCAGAGAATGATGTGGGATATAACCGAAAGCAAAACTCTGCGAGTGATCAGAGTTCCAGAGCAGGGGAAGAAAATGGAAAACAAGAGAAGATCACTGAGGAATTCCTGAAAGAAAATTTCCCTAATATCATGAAAGATGAAAAGCTGACCATTCAGTAAGTCCAACAAACCCCATACAGGATAGACCCCAAGAGAAAATCACCAAGGCATATCATACTGACACTCCGTAGAACCAAAGACAAAGAAAGGAATTCTGAAAACATGCTTGCGAAAAAAGAAAAAATTACATACAGAGGTGAAACACTAAGACTAAGCTCTGATTACTCAGCAGAAACCGTGCAAGCAAGAAGGCAATGGAATGACATATATAAAAACTTGAAAGACAAAAACTGCCAACCAAGAAAAACATATCCTGCAAAACTCTTGCCCAAATACAATGGTGAAATTAGGACATTTCCAGATAAACAGAAATTAAGGGAATATGTAACAACAAGAATTATTAAAGGAGCCCTTCGGTTTGAGAACAAACAACATCAGATGACACCCTGAATCTAGGATGCAAGACTACATCAGCCAGATACCAACCTAGATAATTAACTCCCAAGAATTAAACAGAACTGAAAGATTTACAAAAGGGAACCAGAAAGGTTAATCTGTAAATGACAACTACGTCAAACAAAAAAGGAAGAATAAACGGTGTAGGCATACAACTTTCAAATGGAGAGGAAGGCCAAGGAGATACCAAGTAATAAAAGACTGATTCAAACATAGGAAGTTGTTGTTATTAGGTGCCATCAAGTCAGTTCCGACTCATAACGACCCGGTATACAACAGAACAAAACACTGCCCAACCCTGTACCATCCTCACAATCATTGCTATGCTTAAGCTCACTGTTGCAGCCACAGTGTCAATCCATCTCACTGAGGGTCTTCCTCTTTTCCGCTGACACTCTACCAGGCATGATGTCCTTCTCCAGAGACTGATCCCTCCTGAAAACATATCCAAAGTATGTAAGACACGGGTCTTTTTTTAAAACTTAAAAAGATAACAGTAAATTTCAAAGTAACCACGGAGAAAGTTAACCTACTCATCAAAATAAAGAAGAAAAGCATAAAGTCTCAGTAAACATAAAATCTGCAACAACAAAACAAACGGGGAAAAAATCCAAAAAAAAAAAGGAATTCAGCACAGGAAAGTAAGAGGAACAAAGAAAACAACAGCACCACAAAAAAAAGTATTACAAAATGACAGCAATAAACTCAATTTATCAACAATTATACTGAACATAAATGGCATTAATGTGCCCATGAAGAGAGACTAACAGAATGGATTAAAAAAACAGGATCCATCAATATACTGTCTACAAGAGACACCTTAGACACAAAGACATAAATTTATTAAAAATCAAAGGACAGAAAAATACGTATCAGACAAACAGCTACCAAAAAAAGCAGGAGTGGCAATACTAATCTCAGATAAAACAGGCTTTAAAACAAAACCCACCATAAAAGACAAAGAAAGACATTTTATAACGTTATAACGATTAAAAGAATGATCCATCATTAAGACATAACTATAAAAAATATCTATGCAGGAGGCATGGCCAAGATGGTGGAGTAGTCAGACGATTCCAGTGATTCCTCTTATAACAAACACCCAAAAAAACAAGAGAAACAATCGTATTTATGACAAGGTAGGAGCCTTGAACATCAAAGGCAAAGTTAGAAAATGGACTGAGTGGCAGGGGGAGGGAGAGACAGATCAGAAACACAGAGGAGTTCCTGGACCTGCATCACTGGGAACCCTCAGGCCCCATTCCCTGGGGCAGCAGCAGCGGGTGCGTGGTAAACTTCAGCCGCAGTTTCCTCAGGGAAAAACAGCGAGCTGCACAGCCTACTCACACCTCCAGAACCAGAGAGGAACGGCACTCTCGGCAAAAGCTAAGTACTTGAGTATATTTTACCATGCCACCAGCCCCAAGCTGGCTTCAGGGGCTGTCAATTTCCCTGGGCCTGAGATAGGCCTTGCTGAGCATCCTGAGCCATCCTCCCAGCCTTGGAGAAGGAACAAGTTCACAACTGGGGGAAAAGATAATCTGCCAGATCCACTAGCCTGGGGAGCTCAGGACAGAAGCGACTCCTATCTAGGCATAAACGGTCCATGGACTTTGAATACCTTCCCCTCTATGTGGACCTGCGCAGGCCTATTTCAGGAGAAAAGGCCCTTGTTGGCAGACTGCAACTGCTTCAGCTGTGCAATGGAGACTTGGGTGTTTCATGTTTCACACCACTTTGCCTATTAAACAGGGTCCTCACTTACCCACATCGGGTGCGTAAGGACTGGTGGCTCCACTCATGTCGCCCAGCCAACAGTGACAAGGGTCCAAGGATAACTGCTCCTCCCGGTCCTTACAACCAAAAGCACTGGGTGCCTGTGGTCTGTCTGCAGAACCCACCCACCCATGCACTCTAGTGAACAGGAACGTGCTTTCTTCGCAGACACTCGGGGGACGGTTGTCAGCCCCCTGCCTTGTTCAGAGAGTGACCCCATGCTGCAACCAGATACCTGTACCTACACCAATCACACCAGCCCCTCGAAGATGGTAAGACAGGGCCTGTACTACACACTTGATGACCAACTACCTGGACACCTGGGCTGAATCCATAAAAGAAGAATGAATGAACTCCTAGGCTCATGTACATGATAAAAGCTCTAGCCATCTGGTGACAGGACGTTACAGCTTGAAAGGCGAAAATAATCAAGCTAGCTCACTCAAGCAACCTATTCAGGCATATCAAAACAAAACAAAGCAAGAAGCTAGGATACAGTAAGTAAATAAAAAATAAACCAATACATTAAATCTTAGATGGCATGGAGACAACAGTCAATACCAAATCACAAAAAGGAGGAGAACATGATCGCTTTGAAAAGCTCTCAAAACAGTAATATCAGATATCAACCCAAGACCACAACACAGGACAGACCAACCAGCTGTCAACCCAGACAGGGAAATCACAAAAATAAATCAAGATTTTAAAAAAATCTCAAAAGAGGGAAATAGCGATGTTGTTATATAAAAGAAAACAACATTAAACCAATAAAGAGAGATTAAGAAATGTTGTCATAGATCCTTCATATGGAGAGGAAGACAAGGTGAGATAAAGAAAGAAAACTTAGGTTTAAACTTAGAAAATCTGGGGTAAATATTAAGGTAACCACAAAGGAGACTAACAATCCTACTCATCAAAATAAAATACAACAAAAAAATACAGACTCAGCAGAAACAAAATCAACAACAATGAAGAAGAGGAAAAGACAATATATAAAAAACTACTCAGCACAAAAAATTAAGTGGCAAAAAAAGCTGTCAACAACACACAAAAAAAAAAAACAAAATGACAACAGTGAACTCATGCCTATCCATAATTATGCTAAAGGTAAATGGACTAAACGCACCAATAAAGAGACAGACAGTGGCAGAATAGATTAAAAAAAACACAATCTGTCTATATGCTCTCTACAAGAGACTCATCTTAGACTTAAAGACACAAACTCAAAGGATGGAAAAAAATATATTAAGCAAACAACAATCAAAAACGAGCAGGAGTGGCAATATTAAACTCTGCCAAAATAGACTTTCAAGTTAAATCCACCACAAGGGATAAGGAAGGACACTATATAATGATTAAAGTGACAATATACCAGGAGAATCTAACCATATTAAATATTTATGCACCCAATGACAGGGCTGCAAGATACATAAAACAAACTCTAACAGCATTGAAAAGTGAGATAGACAGCTTCACAATTATACTAGAAGACTTCAGCACACCACTTTCCGTGAAGGACAGAACATCCAAAAAGAAGCTCAATGAAGGCACGGAAGATCTAAATGCCACAATCAACCAACCAGACCTCATAGGCATATACAGAAAAAGTCATCCAACAACAACCAAGTATATTTTCTTTTCTAGTGCACATGGAACATTCTCTAGAATAGACCACATATTAGGTCATAAAGCAAGCCTTAGCAGAAAATTAAAACATCGAAAGATTACAAAGCATCTTCTCTGACCATAAGGCCAGAAAAGTAGAAATCGATAACAGAAAAAGCAGGGAAAAGAAATCAAACACTTGGAGAATGAACAATATCTTGCTCAAAAACAACTGGGTTATAGAAGACATCAAGGATGGAATAAAAAAATTCATAGAATCCAATGAGAATGAAAACACTTCCAATCAGAACCTTTGGGACACAGCGAAAGCAATGCTCAGAGGTCAATTTATATCAATAAATGCACACATACAAAAAGAAGAAAGGGCCAAAATCAAAGAATTATCCCTACAACTTGAACAGATAAAAAGAAAGCAACAAAAGAAACCCTCAGGCACCAGAAGAAAGCAAATAATAAAAATTATAGCAGAATTAAAAGAAACAGAGAACAGAAAAACAACTTAAAAAGTTAACAAGACCAAAAGCTCGCTCTTTGAAAAAATTAACAAAATTCATAAACCATTGGCCATACTGACAAAACATAAAACAGGAAAGGAAGCAAATAACCTGAATGAGAAAAGAGATGGGTGATACCACAACAGATCCAACTGAAATTCATATCAGATTACTATGAAAAACTGTACTCTAACAATTTTGAAAACCTAGAAGAAATGGATGAATTTCTGGAAACACCCTAAACTAACACAACTAAATAAACCCATAACAAAAAAAGAGATTGAAAAGGTAATTTAAAAATTTCCAACCAAAAAAAAAAAAAAAGCCCTGGCCCTGATAGTTTCACTGGAGAGTTCTACCAAACTTTCAGAGAAGAGTTAACACCACTACTACTAAAGGTAATTCAGAGCATAGAAAAGGACAGAATACTCTCAAACTCATTCTATGAAGCCAGCATATCCCTGATACCAAAACCAGGTAAAGACACCACAAAAAAAAAAATTACAAACCTATATCCCTCAAGAACGTAGATGCAAAAAGCCTCAACAAAATGCTAGCCAATAAAATTCAATAACATTATCAAAAAAATAATTCACCATGACCAACTGGGATTCATACCAGGTATGCAGGGAGGGTTCAATGTTAGAAAAGCGATTAATGTTTTTATTATAAATTAACTACGAAATTTAATCTAATAAATTATTAAAATATAATATAATATAAAACAAAATATTTAATAAATATAATAAAATATAAAATATGATTTAATTTGATAAATTACAAATTAAATAAAACAAAAGACAAGAATCATACGATCTTATCAATCGACGCAGAAAAGGCATTTCACAAAGTTCAACACCCATTCATGATAAAAACTCTCAGCAAAATAGGAACAGAAGGAAAATTCCTCAACATAATAAAGGGCATTTATACAAAGCCAACAGCCAACATCACCCTAAGTGGTGAGAGTTTGAAAGCATTCCCCTTGAGATCAGGAACTAGACAAGGATGTCCTTTACCACCACTCTTATTCAACATTGTGCTGGAGGTCTTAGCCAGAGCAATTAGGCTAGATAAAGAAATAACGGACATCCAGGTTGACAAGGAAGAAGTAAATGTATCTCTGTTTGCAGATGACATGATCTTATACACAGAAAACCCTAAAGAATCTTCAAAAAAACTACTGAAACTAATAGAAGAGGTCAGCAGAGTTTCAGGATACAAGATAAACATACAAAAATCAGTTGGATTCCTCTACATCAACAAAAAGAACATCAAAGAGAAAATTCCCAAATCAAGAAGATAAAATACTTAGGAATAAATCTTACCACAGACGTAAAAGACCTGTAAGAAAGAAAACTACAAGACACTACTGGAAGAAACCAAAAAAGACCTATGTAAGTCGAAAAACATACCTTGGAATTGATAGGAAGACTTAACATTGTAAAAAGTCTATTCTACCAAAAGTGATCTATAGCTACACTGCAATTCTGATTCATATTCCAATGATAGTTTTTAATAAGAGGGAGTAACAAATCACCAACTTCATACGGAAGGGAAAGAGGCCCTGGATAAGTAAATCATTACTGAAAAATTAGGACAAAGTGGGAAGCCTCACTCTACCTGATTTTAGACGATATTATAGCACCACAGTAGTCAAAACAGCCTGGTACTGCCACAACAACAGAAACACAGACCAATGGAACAGAATTGTGAATCCAGACATAAATAAATCCATCCACATATGAGCAGCTGATATCTGACAGAGGCCCAGGTCAGGTAAACGGGGAAAAGACAGTCTCTTTAACAAATGGTGCAGGCATAACTGGATATCCATCTGCAAAAAATTGAAACAAGACACATACCTAACTCAACGCACAAAAACTAACTCAAAATGGATCAAAGACCTAAATATAGAATCTAAAACGAAAAGATTATGGAAGAAAAATTAGGGACAATTCTAGGAGCCCCAATACATGGCATAAAGAGTATACAAAACATCACTAAAAATTCACAAACACCAGAAGAGAAACTAAATAACTGGGAGCTCCTAAAAATCAAACGCCTATGCTCATCCAAAGACTTCATCAAAAGAGTAAAGAGATTACCTACAGGCTGGGAAAAAGTTTTTAGCTATGACATTTCCAATCAGCACCTGATCTCTAAAATCTACATGATACTGCAAAGACACAACTACAAAAACACAAATAACCCAATTAAAAAATGGGCAAAGGATATGAACAGGCACCTCACTAAGGAAGACATTCAGGTAGCTAACAGATACATGAGGAAATGCTCACGACCATTAGCCATTAGAGAAATGCAAATCAAAACTGCAATAAGGTTCCATCTCACTCTAACAAGGATGGCATTAATCCAAAAAGCAAAAAATAATATGTGGAGAAACTGGAACATTTATACATTGCTGGTGGGAATGTAAAATAGTACAACAACTTTGGAAATCAATTTGGCGCTTCCTTAAAAAGCTAGAAATAGAACTACCATACGATCCAGCAATCCCACTCCTTGGAATATACCCTAGAGAAATAACAGCCTTTATACGAACAAATATACGCACATCCGTGTTCACTGCAGCACTATTTACAATAGCAATAAGATAGAAGCAACCAAGGTACCCATGAACAGGTGAATGGATAAATAAATTATGGTATATTCACACGATGGAATACTACGTGTTGATAAAGAACAATGATGAATCCATGAAACATTTCATAACATGGAGGACTCTGAAAGGCATTATGCTGAGTGAAATGAGGCAGTTGCAAAAGGAAAAATATTCTATAAGACCACTATTATAAGGACTTAAGGAATAGTTTAAACCAAGAAAAAAATATTCTTTGATGGTTATGAGAACTGGGAGGGAGGGAGGGAGGGAGGGAGGGAGGGAGGGAGGGAGGGAGGGAGGGAGGGAGGGAGGGAGGGCGGGAGAGGAGTATTCACTAATTAGATAGTAGACAAGAAATACTTTAGGTGAAGGGAAAGACAACACACAATACAGAAGAGGTCAGCACAACTGGACTAAACAAAAACAAAGAAGTTTTCTGAATAAACTGAATGCTTCAAAGGCCAGCATAGCAAGGGCAGGAGTTTGGGGACCACGGTTTCAGGGGACATCTAGGTCAATTGTCATAATAACATCTATTAAGAAGATATTCTGCATCCCACGTTGGAGACTGGCTCTGGGGTCTGAAATGCTAGCACGCAGCCATCTAAGATACATCAATTGGTCTCAACCCACCCGGAGCAAAGAAAAATGAAGAACACCAAAGATACAATGTAATTAGGAAAGGGCCACATACACCAGAGAGTACATTACCCTGAGACCAGAAGAACCTGATGGTACCCAGCTACAACCAATGACTGCCCTCATATGGAACACCACAGAGAACCCCTGAGGGAGTAGGAGAGTAGTGGGATGCAGACCTCAAATTCTCATAAAAAAAAAAACCAGACTTAATGGTCTGACTGAGGCTAGAAGGACCCCAGAGGTCATAGTCCCTGGACCTTCTGTTAGCCCAAGACAGGAACCATTCCCAAAGCCAACTCTTCAGACAGGCATTGGACTGGACTATGGGATAGAAAATTATGCTCGTAAGGAGTGAGCTTCTTGGATCAAGTAGACACATGAGACTATGTGGGCAGCTCCTGTCTGAAGGGGAGATGAGAAGGCAGAGGGGGGCAGAAGCTGACTGCGTGGACACAAAAATAGAGAGTGGAAAGGAGTGTGCTGTCTCATTAGGTATAGAGCAACTAAGAGTATATAGAAAGGTGTGTATATAAATTTTTGTATGAGAGACTGACTTCATTTGTAAACTTTCACTTAAAGCACAATAAAATTTTTTTTTTAAATCTACGCGGCCAATGACAGGGTTCCAAAATACATAAAACAAATTTTAACAGCACTGAAAAGAGAAACTGACAGTTTCACAAAAACAGCAGGAGACTTCAACACACTACTCTTCGTAACAGACAAAATATCTAGGAAGAAACTCAACAAAGACACAGAAGAGCTAACAGGTACAATGCCAACTTGACCTCATAGGCATATACAGAACACTTCACCCAACAGCTGCAAAGTACACATTCTTTTCCAGTGCACATGGAACATTCTTACGAACAGACTACATCTTAGGCCACAAAACAACCCTCAACAAAATCCAAAACACTGAGATAATAGTATCTTCTCTGATCACAACATGAGCAAGGTAGAAATTAACAACAGGAAGAGAAAGGGCAAAATACCAATTACATGGAAATTGAGCAACACCCTGCTTAAAAACCACTTGGTAATAGAATAAAGATCAAATCAAGAAACTCCTAGAAACAAACAAGAATAAAAACACATCATACCAAAATCTTTGGGACACAGCAAAGGCAGTGCTCAGCGGTCAATTTAAAGCAATTAAAAAAGAAGAGAGGGACAAAATCAAAACATTAGCTGCACAACTCAAAAAAGAAAGACAACAGCAAAAAAACCCACAGCCACCAGAAGAAAGGAAATAATAATGATGAGCGCAGAAATAAATAAAATAGTGAATAGAACAACAATAGAAAGAACCGACAAAACCAATAGTTGGTTATTTGAAAAGATCAACAAAATCGACAAACCAATGGACAAACTGATAAAAGAAAAACAGGAGAGGATGCAAATAACCCAAATAAGAAACAAAATGGGGGACATTACAACAGACCTAACTGAAATAAAAAGGATCATAACACAATACTATGAAAAACTATACTCCAACAAATTTGAAAACCTAAAGGAAATGGAAAAATTTCTAGAAACACACTACCTACCTAAACTAACACAAATCTGAACAGACCCATAAGAAGAGAAGAAATTTAGAAGATAATTTTTTTTACAACTCCCAACAAAAAAAGGCCCTGGCCCACATGGCTTCACCAGAGAATTCTTCCAAACATTCAGAGAAGAGCTTACACCAGTACTAGCAAAATTATTTCAGAACATAGAAAAGGAAGGAATACTTCCAAATTCATTCTATGAAGCCAACATAACCCTGATACCAAAACCGGGCAAAGACACCACAAAAAAGGAAAATTACAGACCATGAATATAGATGCAAAAATTCTCAACAGAATTCTAGCCAACAGAATTCGGGATCCTATTAAAAAAAAAATACACCACAACCAAGTGGGATTCATACCAGGTATGCAAGGACAGTCCAACACTAGAAAATCAATCAACATAATCTGCAACATAAATAAAATTTAAAAATCACAAGATTATCTCAACTGATGCAGAAAAGGCATTTCACAAAGTCTACCAACCATTCCTGATTAAAAAAAAAACTCTCAATGAAAATAGGTACAGAAGGGAAATTCCTCAAATAATAAAGGGCATCTACATAAAACCAATGCCAACATCATTCCTAATGGAGAGAGACTTAAAGCATTCCCCCGAGAACAGGAACAAAACAAGGATGCCCTTTATCACCACTCTTATTTAACATTGATCTGAAAGTCCTAGCTAGAGTTATAAGGCAAGAAAAAGAAATAAAGGGCATTTAAATTGGTAACAAAAAGTAAAACGGCCCATCTGTGGATGAAAGGATACTATACATGTTGGTGTTAGGTGATGCCGAGTTGGTTCCGACTCACAGCGACCCTATGTACAACAGAATGAAACACTGCCCTGTCCTGCACCATCCTCATAATCGTTACGCTTAAGCCCACTGTTGCAGCCACTGTGTCACTCCATCTCATTGAAGGTCTTCCTCTTTTTCAATGACCCTCTACTTTACCAAGCATGAGATCCTTCTCCAGGGACTGATGCCTCCTGATAACATGTAAAAAAGATGTGAGACACAGTCTCGCTATCCTTGCTTCTAAGGAGCATTCTGGCTGTACTTCTTCTAAGACAGATTTATTCATTCTTTTTGCAGTCCATGGTGTATTCAGTATTCTTCACCAACACCACAACTCAAAGGCGTCAATCCTTCTTTGGTCTTCCTCATTCATCGTCCAGCTTTCCCATGCATATGAGGTGACTGAAAACACCACAGCTTGAATCAGGCACACCGCAGTCTTCAAGGTGACATCTTTGCTTTTCAACACTTTAAAAAGGTCATTTGCAGCAGATCTGTCCAATGCTATGCGTCATTTGATTTCTAGACTGCCGCCTCCATGGATGTTGACTGTGGATCCAAGTAAAATGAAATTCTTGACAAAGTCAACCTTTTCTCTCTTTATCATGTTGCTTATTGGTCCAGTTGTGAGGATTTTTGTTTTTTTTATTTTGAGGTGTAATCCATACTAAAGACTGTAGTCTCTGATCTGCACCAATAAGTTCTTCAAGTCCTCTTCACTTTCAGCAAGCAAGTTTGTGTCATCTGCATAACGCAGGTTGTCAATGAGTCTTCCTTCAATCCTTATGCCCCGTTCTTCTAGGATTATTTGCTCAGCATATAGATTAAATAGGTATGGTGAAAGGATACCACCCTGACACACACCCTTCCTGATTTTAAACTATGCAGTATTCCCTTGTTCTGTTCAAACAACTGCCTCTTGATCCATGCACAGGTTCCCTATGAACACAATTAAGTGTTCTGGAATTCCCATTCTTTGCAATGTTACCCATAATTTGTTATGATCCACACAGTCTTTGCATAGTCAATAAAACACAGGTAATAGACTACCCAAAAGATTCCATGAGAAAACTACTGGAACTAATGAAAAGATTCAGCACAGTAGCAGGATATAAGATAAACACACAAAAATCATTTGGGTTCCTATACACCAATAAAGAGAATGACAAAATGGAAATCAGGAAAAAATACCATTTATAACAAACCAAAAAAACCAAACCCAGTGCCGTTGAGTCGATTCCGACTCATAACCATTTATAATAGCCCCTAAAAAAAATACTTAGGAATAAATCTAATCAGGATTGTACAAGACCAATACAAAGAAAACTACAAACCACTACTGCAAGAAACCAAAAGATATCTACATAAATGGTAAAACATACCATGCTCATGGACAGGTAGACTCAACATTCTGATAATGTCAATTCTACCCAAAAAAAAAAGCAATCTACAAATACAATGCAATCCCATTTCAAATACCAACAGCATTTTTTAAAGAGATGAAAAACTAATCACTGACGTCATATGGTAAGGGAAGAGGCCCCAGGTAAGTAAAGCATTATTGAAGAAGAAGAATAAAGTAAAAGGGCTCACGCTACCTGACCTCAGAACCTCCTATACAGCTACGTAGTCAAAACATCCTGGTACTGGTACAACAGATACACTGACCAATGGAACAGTATTGAGAACCCAGATGTAAATCCACACACCTACGGTCACCTGACCTTCGACAAGGGTCCAAAGTCCATCCAATGGAGAAAAGACAGTCTTTTCAACAGATGATGCTGTCAAAAATGAATGCCCATCTGGAAAAAAAATGAAACAGGACCCATACCTCACACCATACACAAAAACTAATTCAAAATAGATCAAAGACCTAAATATAAAACCATAAAGATCATAGAAGAAAAAAGAGGATCAATGCCAGAGGCCCTAATACACGCCATTAACAGTATACTAACCATAACTAACAACACACAAACTCCAGAAGATAAGCTAGATAACTGGAATCTTCTAAAAATTAAACACTTAAGCTCATCAAAAGACTTCACCAAAAGAGTAAAAAGAGAGCCTACAGACTAGGAAAAAAAATTTGGCTATTGCAAATTCAACAAAGGTCTAATTTCTAAAATCTATAGGAAAATCTAATGCCTCCGTAACAAAAAGACAAATAATCCATTTAAAAAATGGACAAAGGAAATGAACAGACACTTTACCAAAGAAGACATTCAAGCAGCTAACAGACACATGAGGAAATGCTTGTAATCACTGGCTATTACAGAAATGCAAATCAAACCCAAAAGGAGATACCATTTCACCGCCAGCATTACTGGCACGAATCAAACAGAAAATAAGAAATTCTGGAGAGACTGCAGGGAGTTCAGAACTCTTATGCACTGCAGGTGGGAATGAAAATGGTACAACCATTCTGGAAAACTATACGGGGCTTCCTTAGAAAGCTAGAAATAGAAATACCATATGATCCAGCACTTCTACTCCTAGGAATATATCCCACAGAAATAAGAGTTGTCATATAAATAGACACATGGTTAAAAATAAAAAATTATTTGAGTATTATGCGACAAGAAACTACAATTGAGTATTATGCGACAAGAAAGAATAATGATGAATCTTGTGAAGCAACTCACGACATGGATAAATCTGGACTGCATTATGCTTAGTGCAATAAGTCAATCACAAAGAAACAAGTATTGTATGAGAGCACTACTATTAAAATTCATGAAAAGGTTTACACACAAAAAGAAATGATCTTTGGTGATTACAACGGAGGGGAGGGCTGGGGAAGGAAAAACACCAAATACACAATAGATAAGTGGTAACTTTGGTGAAAGGCAAGACAGTACACAATACTGGGGAAGCCAGCACAATTTGTACAAGGCAAAGTCATGGAAGCTCCATAGACACATCCAAACTCCCTGAGGGACTGAATTACAAAAAAAAAAAAAGGAAAGCATTTGTTCTGAAAAACAACAGAAAGTTTGCAAACAAAATGTATCTTTCACTGGTTTCCTACATCTGCAATCTTCCTTCTGGGAGACTATAAACCTAGATCTACATAAAAAAAAAAAAAAAAAAAGGTGATTCTAAAGAATTACTTGAAAACTCTGCAGCCCAGCTGCTGACACAGCCCAATGGCAGTCCCCCTTTCCTACGAAAGCAACAACTATTCTACAGAATCCAAAAACTTAAAAATCATTTCCCCTCCTCCCAGCCACATTTAAATATTTTTGTCTAAGGCTGTCTCCTAAGTCAGCTTTGGCAAAAGAAATACAGCTTCTGGAGGGTGGGGGTTGCAGAATCTTCATCTAACTTTAATAGAATCAACCTGAAAGAGGCGGGGCACTGTTTCAAGGAAAAATTGAGCAACAGGCTCCAAGAGAAAGAGTGCATAGGAGCACTGATAGGTGTTTCCAGAAGATGATCCAACATTTTCCTCCCTGGACAGAGCAACCTGGGGGAGGGAAGGACAGGACTCTCAGCACCACAAACCATCAACTAAATTAACATCTCACTCCCAAGTGTCAAAAAGGCCCTTGTCAACACACAATACAGGGAAAGTCAGCACAACTGGACTAAACCAAAAGATAAGAAGCTTCCTGAACACAACCAAACACTTCAAGAGACAGAGCAGCTGGGGTGGGGGTCTGGGGACCATAGTTTTGGGGGACATCTAGGTCAACTGGCATAACAAAGTTTATTAAGAAAATGTTCTGCATCCCACGTTGCCAAGTGGCCTCTGGTGTCTTAAAAGCTTGTAAGCAGCCACCTATGATGCATCAATTGTTCCCAACCCATATGGAGTAAAAGAGAATGAAGAACATCAAAAACATAAGGAAAACATTAGCCCACGAGACAAAAGTGCCACATAAAACAGAGACTCCACCAGCCTGAGACCAGAAGAACTAGATTGTGCCCGGCTACCAGCAATGACCACCCTGAAAAAGAACGCAGCAGAGAGTCCCTGTCAAAACAGGAGAAATGCATAGTGCAGAAATCAAATTCACATACAAGGACCAGACTTAATTTTCTGACTGAGGCTGGAGGGACCCCAGAGGATATGGCCCCCAGACTCTGTTAGCCCAAAACTAAAACCATTCCCAAAGCTAACTCTTCAGACAAAGATTAGACTGGACTATAACATACAAAATAATACTCACAAAGAGTGCACTTCTTAGTTCAAGTAGATACACAAGACTCAAGTAGATACACAAGACTCCAAAGGTGGGATTAGAGGGCAGAAGGGGACAGGAGCTGGTTGAATGGACACAGAAAACCCGAGGTGGAACGGAGAAGTGTGCTGTCACATTATACAGATAGCAACTAGGGTCACATAACAAAATCTGTATAAATTTTTGTATGAGAAATTAACTCAAGCTGTAAACTTTCACCTAAAGCACAATATACATATTTTTTAAAAGGCCCTTGTCAAATGGGAACTTACAACATCTGAATCAACACACTCGATTTAGACTTAAATGGCTGGTTTGAATCTCCTCCCAAAAGACCCTACTCTTTAGCCCCAGTCACCTCTCTCAAGCCCATGAGTTACAGCTCAGTGCCCTTCACCTGTAAGAGTTCCACTTCTGCACCTTCCCGTTGGTTAAACTGTCCAGCACATCGTCCACACTCATCCACTTGTTAGGGCACACTGAGCAAGCCTGGTTTCAAGTCCCTGGTCACCGCTGGGAGCCTGTTTCTTCTACAGCCAAGTGGCCCAGCCAGCATCTCTCTGAAGGCTTCACTGTCTTACAAAGCACAGCTGGATTCTTGCCCAGGGCTTTGAACTCCTGGTGAGGATTGGCATTTCTAACAAGTTCCCAGGCTAGCTAGGGACCAAGTTATTATACATAAGAATCACCCGGAGATCTTGTTAAAAATGTAGATTCTGATTCAGTATATCTAGGGTGGAAATGCAGAACCCGGCTGTGGGAGGCAGTGCCTCAGCAGCTCACTCACACAAACATCTCATTGCACATTTCCAGAAACACCACCTGTTTCAGACACGTGCCTTTGTAACAAGGCGTGCATGCACGCCTAGACCCTGAACCGACTTAGATGGCATTTTGCAAGGTTCCACGAGTTCCCTGCTTGCGTGCGCGGGCACACAAATACACTCCACCTCAGGTTAATGTGAGTTTGCCCGCCTTACTTGCCGTTTCATATGCCTCAATCTTCCCGCTTGCATAATGGAGAGAAAAACTACTACCAGTCTTTCGTGGGGCCGGAGAATAAGCAGATTTCTTATTGTCTATCGTTGCTTCACTATCTCGAACCTAATAGTAAGACCAGGAGGGAAGTATTACTACTATCGACTCGATGGCACTGGGTTTTGGTTTTTTTTTTCTGTTTAAGGTAAATTAACTCCCCGAGATTGAGTAACTTGCTCAAAAATTTATAGCTGTTAAGTGATAAACCGGCTGGAGTCCTGCAAGGTCAGTCTAAAACTGCAAAGGGAAAGCAGAAGGTGATAAAGTACAAAGGTGTTTAACCTCGTTTTACCCACCTCCGGGAGAAAGACAGCAATCGCTCAAGGTGAACGTTCCCGCCCCGCCCCATCCCGGATTACAAGGATTGGCTGAGAGCCCTCCGGCGCCAACAGCCAGACGAGCTGTGATAGGCTGCGAACGCCGGGGGTGGGACAGTCTGTTCCTCCTCTTGACTCACCCGCTTATGCTGGGCGTCTATGCGGCCCTGACCTCCTCCTAGTAGTGCGGCGCGGCGCTTGTTCTCGATGCGCTCGTTAATGGGGACTGGCTGAATACAAAGACTGCGGACCGCGGCGCTCCGCGTTGCCTGGCTCCCGAGACTGCTCACTAGAACCCAAGGCTTTGTTCCAGAAGCCGCCACCCGCATTGCCGCAGCCATTTTTGCTCTGCCGATGTGCCCCCACCCGCGCTCATGAGTGCGCATGTGCTCCAAGCTTGGGCGTTGCGGGGAGTACGCATGCGCTTGATCGGGTCGGGGAATGGGGCGGTGCTGCCTGTGAGCTGGACTGCATGATGCGCTTGTTGGAAAGACCTGAGACCTGAAGCTGCCACACCCAGAAGGAGTGTGTGATTGGCCCTCAGATCTTGTTACCTGCTTGCTGACTGCATAGATGAAAGGCCTAGTCCTTGCTCTTCTCTGGCCCTCTGGGCCCGTAGTTTTGTCATCTCACTTCCAGAAAATAATGTAATGAGTAGATAGTTATCGTTAACCGATGTTTATTGAACACTGTGCCAGGCGTTGTTTTAAACATTAACCATGCTTTAGTGTATTTAATCCCAGTAATTCTTGAAAATAGAAGTATAAAGAGGATAATTTGATCAAAAGTCAAGACTAAAGATGTGGTGAATGCAGAATTCAAACACAGACACATACTAACTGCCAGGCACTGAACACAGGAGTAACTCTAGTGAGTAATTCTCCAAGCGTGGACCCAGCAGTCTGAGCATCACTTGGGAGAAGATTGGAAATACAAATTCTCTTGCTCCACCCAGATCTACATAATCAGAAACGCAAGGGTGGGCCCATCATTCTGTTTTCTAAACTTTATAGGTGATTCTGATGCTTGTTTAAAGTTCAGGAACCACTGTTTTAGGGATTTGAAGCAGTGGTGTAACTAGGGGATGGGGATCGCACCAGGTGACACTGTCAGAGGGGGTGATACCAAAATGACCGTTTAAAAATTTTTGTTCAGAACTTTGGCAGAAATTTATTAGTTTTTATAAAATATCACCGTAGTTATAAAAAAATTTTTTTGTAAGCCCAGCTTACATGTATCAATATACCTACAAGGCTAAAACTCTATGCTAATTTACTTTTTGAACCTTCTAATGTGCTCCGGTCAGAGCTCACATTATACTCAATTATTGATGATGCTTGGAAATTATGTGGTTTCATGTGTGGTTGTTTTCATTGCTGCTGGTGTTTTTATAGTCGCTGGTTTTGTCAAATTTTTGGTGTTTTTAGCTACAAATTGTGTTAATTACTATTTGAGAACCTGTATCATTAACTTTTTTGAGAATGAAGTAGTAATTAAAGGAAAAGGAGAAAAGTCAAAAAAGGCTTCCACTCAAAAATAGTACTTTAACAAATAATGTAATTCAATGTAGAAAGATTTTACAAAACAAAATTTTGTTAGTATTCATATAATCTAAGAAATATTACATTTAAGCAATTTACAACTATATCACATATTACTTTATGATTAAAATTGATAATAAAATTACATGTATAACAATATATTGATTGTATAACTGATAACTAAATAGAAAAATTGACAGTTTAAAGCATGAAGTGGGGAAGATGCCATGTTTCTTGATACATGTTTAGAAATAAATCTTAAATTCAGTTCTTTTTCAATTTTCTTTAAAAACATCACTGTCTTGCAAATATATCTGACTTTAATTAAATTTTCAGGGTTTAAGTTTGAATTATGGTTTAAAAAAATAGGGACACATTAAAAAGTAAGTTGGCAAAAGGCATTGATTTTGATGAAGTCACTCACAAGTTCGCAGCTTTGAAGGCCAGGAAAGGAAAGTTCTGATTTAGTTGCAATGTTCTCTAAGTGCCAAAATGCCTGTGTATTTGTTCCTGCTTATTTTTATATTATTTCATTTATGAATACATTCCCATATGCATTTGTCTACAACTTCTACATCATTTGGGCTGTTATTGATTATGCAAACCTAATCCACTAATATATCTCATGTAACATAAAATTTAACATTAAAATGAACTTAGTTTTGATGTAGTTCTTAAATGTTTTTACTTCAAATTCTATTGTCTTCTTACCAAATTTTCACTTTAACCACATGAAACTAAACGTAAGCACATTTAGGCTGTGAGTATGATATTGTAATTTAAAGGTGTAGTTTTAATTTTGCTAGTTATTTACGTCACTATTGCTGTTACATTCAGTGATACGTGGGAATTACAATTTCCAGGTAACATTAGTACAAAAACATTACTAAGGATTCTGTATGGTCTGATATAGGAAAGGTCCACTGACCTGGAGCTGAACTTTTAGGAGCTTGCTCATCTATTTCCTCAGCTAGCAGACAGATTTTCAAGCAAAGAATGAGGTATATACATCTCATTCTTAGCCACATAAAACTGCTAAAGTCGATCATTAACCTCTGCAAGCTCCAGCTTGCAGGCAGGGCTTTCATAAAGTACAACCTCTGGCCTGGGACTTTACTGTTAATGCAATTCAATCCAGCAAGCATTTTGGAGAACCTACTATGTGCCAAGAACTGAACATTTGTACTAATTTCATTTCCTGGAGTAGGAATTGCTCACCCAGATATTCAGGGAAGCTGAGGGTCTAAGGCCTGAAGTCATGTGGCTGCATGAAGACCACCTGCATCTGTCCCACTCCATAGTGGGTGCTCTTGACCCTGCATTTGGGTCCCTGCTTTAAGGACCTTGCCAACCTAGGGAGGTGGGTGGACAAAGGACAGGCCTTGGGAGTACAGGGGAGAATTTGGGCAAGGCTAGGTGTGCAAGGAGAGTTTCTCTGAGAAGTTTCTCTGCATGTCAGGGTCTAGGAGCAGTGTGATGAAAACCGAGCATGTTTACATACACAGACACATTTTATTGTATCTCTACCTTTGAAAGTGGCAGGAAATTAGAGTGGAAGGTGATAAAAACACCAAACCAAACCCGTTGCTGTCAAGTTGCTTCCAATTCATAGCAACCCTGTAGGACAGAGTAGAACTGCTGCATCATAGGGTTTCCAAGCGGTGACTAGTGGATTTGAACTCCTTAGCACTCTTTTGCTTAGCAGCCTAAGCTCCCAACCACTGTGCCACCAGGGCTTCTGGAAGGTGATAATGGAATTAAGTTGCAAAGAATTTTGCCATGTTCAAAAATTGGGATTTGATTTGAGATGGGGCAATGAGACTCCCCTTTTCCTATAAAGTGCCTTGGAGGTTGCTCTCCAGAGGCACATCTCACATTGTGTTATGATTGTTTACCTCTCTCCCCAGCTAGACTGTAAGCAGTCAGAGGACAGGGACTGTGGCTGTCCTGCTCAGCACTGTGGCCACTGCACCTGGAACAAGGCCCAAGACATAGGAGACCTTCAGAATATATTTGTGGAATTGAATTGAGGTAGGAAATAAGCAATTGCATGTGGATCTGTGCATCCTTCGAGGCTCTGCTCAAGAGTCATCACCAGGAAGTCTACTCTGATACTCCCTCTACCTAAACTAGAACAAATATTGGTCCAAAGCAGCAAAGAAAATTTTCTTGTTTAACTTTGAATAACCAATGCTAAGTTAAACACTCAGCTGCAAACTGAAAGGTCGGCAGTTAGAACCCACCAGCAGCTCTGAGAGAGAAAGACCTTGTGAGCTGCTTTTGTAAAAAGTACAGCCTAGGAAACCCAACGGGGCAGTTCTACTCTGTCACATGGAGTCGCTGTAGTTCGAAAATCAATTCAACAGCACCTGACAACAACCAGTGCTTAACAGCCTAGCGGGGGCGGGGGGGAGCTCCGTAAACCGCTTTTGGGCTGAACCCAAGTGCTACCTCCAGCTAGTCCTGTCTCCCTCCCCTCCTCCCTTTCCTATTCCCTTCCTCCTTCTCTTCCTCCTACTGTCCTAGTGTCCTACCCATAGGTGTTCTATACATAGTTCTACAGATCTGTGATATTACTTCCCCCATCTCAGTGCAAATTGCAGCCCCGGGGTAAGTGGGTTTAAGAGATGGGTTGAACTATCCAGGATAGTAATTGCCCTCTAGAATTACACCACACCCTGGACCATTTTCCTGTCCTCAGTCCCCCTTTCTAGATTGCTGTGTTTAAGTTATTTCTCCATTGTGGGACAGAAGTCACCCAACATGTGTTTAGTTTTCTCACTTTTTGAGATGGTAGATCTTGAAATCTGGAGTCAGGACACCTGAGTGCAAGTCCTGCTTCTGCCCAGACTCCCTGTGTAGCCCAGGGTGATTTACTTCAGGGACTCAGCCTTCTCTAGAAAAGTGGAGAGGAGGTGGTCTATGAAACTCCTGTGTTCAGATCTTCTCATGCATAGTACAGTGACAAGAAAAGAGCCCAGTCATTGGTGCTGGACCCATCTGAGTTAAAGTTCAAGCTCTGCCAGTTAGCACTCTGATCTTGGACAATTTAGCTTCAGTTTCCTCTTCTGTAAAATGGCATTAATAATAGTTCTACCTTATAGAGTTGTAAGATTTAAATACAGGAATGTGTGTAAAGCATCTAACACAATGCCTAGCAAATATGAAGTGCTCATTAAATATTACCTAATATATCAATAATAGTAGTATTCCTGAATTAGACAATCTTATTCCTCAGAAGTGGAGCCCTGGTGGTGCAGTGGTTAAGACATCTGCCGCTAACCAAGAGGTCAGCAGTTCGAATCCACCAGCCAATCCTTGGAAACCCTATGGGGCAGTTCTACTCTGTCCTACATGGTTGCCATGAGTAAAAATTGACTTGACAGCAACAGGTTTGGTTTAGGTTTTTATTCATCAGAAATTCTCACGAGTTCCCTCACAGTGGGAGGAGAGCTGCACATTTCAGGGTGTTTGTTTACTTGATTCCCTGGGAGTGAGAGTAGATAAGGTAAAATGAATGAGCTGTCAACATCTTCTGGCCCTCGTAGACTGGTTGGTAACCACGTTCAGCAGGGATGGGTGTGATATGACACAGGAGAAAGAGGAAATGGAAGAAGTCACACTTACATTTGGGAGAGCGCATTAGTCCAGGTCCTCTAAGAAGCAGACCTCAAGAGGAGGATTAAACATGCAAGAAATTTATTAGGAAAAAGCCAGTAAGAGAAAATGGGAATCAAGCTGTGAGAGGCTGGAAGAGTAGTCAGACCGCAATTCAGGTATGATCATAATGAAGGAGAGAGGAAAGGAAAGTTTGGATAGGAGCTTCTGAGACTACTATGCAGATTTAAGGAAAGTTCAGCAAGACTGTTGGGGAGTCCTGGAGTTAAATTATTCCCGACTCTGAAAACTAGGAGTGTCCCATGGGAGTTGTGGCCTCAGCACAAATATTCAGCAATGAATTTCAGAACAGTAGCTGGGGCTCACCGTCAGTTACACTCACTGCAGTCCAGATGAATTGTCACCATGGAGAGATTTAGGTGATTCAGAGCAAATGGTATGAGAGAGTGGAAATTTTGGAGAGCAGCTACCATCTGTGTGGGGAGAGGTGTGATCTTTAAGGTTGTATGTCAACTTGGCTGGGCCCTGAGTCTCAGTGGTTTGGCAGTTACAATGTAGTTTGGCAGTCGTATGAGGACGTGATCACCTCCCTGATGAGATCTGATATAATGTGATCACCTCCATGATGGAATCTGCTGTGAGTAGCCAATCATTTGAAAGGGAGTATCCTCAGGGGTGTGGCCTGCATCGAATATAGCTGGACTTACTGGCAAGGCTTGTGGGCTTTTGCTCACTCTGGATCCTGCAGCTGGCTCCTGTTTGTCTGACCTCAAGTTCTTGGAACTTGTTCTTGGAACACTTTACCTGCTGTTTGACCTACCAGTCATAGGTTCTGCAGCCCATGTGCCTACATGAATCAGGACAAGCCTTCAGCCTGGCTCACAGACTTGGGATATTCCAGCCTCTACAACTGCATGAGCCATATATTTTATATAAATATATACATATTTATATTTATAGTCTTTACTGGTTTTGCTTCTCTAGAGAACCCAGCCTAAGACATTTGGTACTGAGAGTGGTTCTAGAGAAACAAAATTGAAAGGGTGAATTTTCTAAATTGGTTCTCAATTCTTGTTAAAGATGTTGATGACTCTGCTTCCAGTAGTAAAGAGGGCACTCCTAATCCATGATGTGAGGTGGCACAGAAATACACAAAATACCACCACTAACAGATTAGGTATTGGTGAAAGGCCAAGCTCTGGGTGATTGCATGTTTGATACGTTTCTACAATTTTGTCATACAGAAAAGTATAAGGAAGCTGGCTGGTTGGTCCTACTTTCACTAGATAACCTGGTGAAAGAAAGAGATGAGCTCAGGCCTTCAGAGTCAAAGCTCAAGCACAACATAAACAACCTCAAAGTTTCCACTTGTACTGTGAAAGAAAGCCTTATTTCTTGTAGTAACAGAGCTGGTATTGCTGAAAATCAAACCCAGAGTCTTATTTTAAGAGTGGCTGAATTACAACACCAACTGAATTCCCAACCTCAAGTGGTGTCTGAAGTTAAAGTGAGGGCATTGATTGGGAGGAAATGGTATCTGATGAGATAAACCCAGCTGTGTCCAAAAAGCCTTTGTCTGAGTCATTGCCTGTGGCATCGCCCGAGGCAGATGCCTTGCAAGGCAATGTTGAATGTTCTCAAAACACATTCCCACCATTGATTTTGGCTTCTACACCTATAACTAGACTTATGTCCCAGTGAGCCCCAAAAGATGAAGTACAAAGTGTAACCCAGGAGGAGATACACTAAACTCCAAAAGAACTGCTTGAGTTTTCTAATATGTACAAACATAAATCTGGGGCATATGGGTGGGAATGGCTATTAAGACTATGGGATAATGGTGAAAGGAACATAAAGATAGATCAGTCTGGGTTTACTGATATGGGCTAACTAAACACAGATTCTTCATTCAATGTTTCAGCTCAAGAAGTTAGGAAAGGATTTAACAGTTTATTTGGTTGGGCCGCTGAAGCATGGATTACGTGGTGGCCTACACCAAATCAAGTTGAAGTACCAGACCTTCCTTGGTATACTGTAGAAGAAAGTATCCAAAGGCTTAGGGAAAATTGCATATTAGAGTGAATTTAGACCCACAGACCTGACATGGAATGCCCAGAGAACACACCTTTTACCACAATGGTGAGGAACAAATTTGTGAAGGAAGTCCCAGCATCCTTGAAGACTGCTGTGATTGCTATTTTATTAAGTCAGAGTTCACAGTGAGAACTGCCCTAACTGAATTAAGACACCTTATTACAGTGGGGCTGATTCTACCCCATGGTAGTAGGGGCCAAGTAGCAGCACTCAATTGAGAAAGACAAGGTGGGCGTGGTTAACGTAATGGACAGCCAAGTCAAAGCAGTAATCAGAATAATCTGACTCGTGTGGATTTATGGCTTTGGCTCAGTCATGGCGTCCCTAGGAATGAAATAGAAATAAAACCTATCAAATATTTACTTGATCTATAAAAGTAGAAGAATTCTAGGTCAAGTGAATAGCAGTCTAACTCAAATCACCAGAACAGAGAGTTACAGTCCTTCAATCAATTCCCAGACTTGAGTGAGTTTACAGGCTCACAACCCCTTGAATGAAAGAGAGGTCAGGTCCCCTTGAGGAAGGATTCCAATACACTGCCAAAAATTTATGCTGTTAATCTTTCTCCCAGCCTTCCCAAAGGGCTCTATGACCTTTTATGAGAGTGACTATTCATTGGGGAAAAGACTTTTGGGAAATTACTGGATGCTGGCTCTGAACTGACACTAATTCCAGGAGACCCAAAATGTCAAACTGTGGCTCAACAGTCATAGTGGGGGCGTATGGAGGTCAGGGTATTAATGGAGTCTTAGCTCATCTTTGTCTCACAGTAGGTCCAGTGGGCCCCGAACCCATCCTGTAATGATTTCCTCAGTTACAGAATGCATAATTGGAATAGCTATACACAGCAACTGGTGGAATCCCCACACTGGATCCCTGACTAGTGGAGTAAGGGCTATTATGGTAGGAAAAGCCAAGTGGAAGCTGCTAGAACTACCCCTACCTAAGAAAATAGTAAACCAAAAGCAATACCACGTTCCTGGAGGAATTGCAGAGATTACTGTCACTACCAAGGACTTGAAAGATGCAAGGATGGTGATTCCCACCACATGCCCATTCAACTCACCTATTTGGCCTGTGCAAAAACACAGGTGGATCTTGGAGAATGACAGTGGATTATCAAAAACTTAACCAGGTAGCGACTCCAATTGCAGCTGCTGTTCCAGATGAGGTTTCATTACTTGAGCAAATTAATACACCTCGTGGTGCTTGGTATGCAGCTCTTGATCTGACTAATGTCTTTTGCTCCGTACCTGTCTCAAACAACCACAGAAGCAGTTTGCCTTCAGTTGGTAAGGTTAGCAATACACCTTCAGTGTCTTACCTCAAGGTTATATCAACTCTCCAGCCCTATGTCATAATTTAGTCCTCAGAGGCCTTGATGGCCTTTCCTTCCACAAGACTTCACACTGGTCCATTACACTGACGACATTATGCTGATTGAACCTAGTAAGGAAGAGGTGTCAATGACTCTGGACTTATTGGTGAAACATTTGCATGCTACAGAGTGGGAAATTAATCCAACAAAAATTCAGGCATCTTCCATCTCAATGAAATTTCTGGGGGTCCAGTGGTATGAGGCATAGCAAAATATTCCTTCTAAAGTGAAGGATAATTTGTTGCATCTGGCCCCTTCACAGCTAGAAAGGAGGCACAACACCTAGTGGGCCTCTTTGGATTTGGAGACAACATATTCCTCATTGGGTGTGCTACTCCAGCCTATTTATCACATGACTCCAAACCTCTAGTTTTGAGTGGGGCTCACAGCAAGAGAAGGCTCTGCAACAGGTTCAGGATGCTGTGTACGTGGCTCTGTCACTTGGGCCATATGATCTGGCAGATCCAATGGTGCTTGAAGAGTCAATAGCAGATAGAGATGTTGTTTGGAGCCTTTGGCAGGCCCCTATTGGTGAATCACAGCACAGATCCTTAGGATTTTGGAGCAAAGCCCTGCCATCCTCTGCATATAAATGCTTTCCTTTCTAGCAACACCTTTTGGCAAGTTACCAGGCCTTAGTAGAGACTGAACACTTAACCACGGGCCACCAAGTCACCATGCAGTGTGAGCCACCTGTCACAAACTGGGTGTTGTCTGACCCACAGAGTCATAAATTTGGAGGTGTACAGCAGCACTCCATCACTAAATGAAAGTGATATATATGAGATCGGACCCAAGCAGGACCTGAAAGTACAAGTAAGTTGCATAAGGAAGTGGCCCAAATGCCCATGGTCTCCACTTCTATCACTTTACCTTCCATCTCCCAGTCTGTACCTGTGGCCTCACGGGCAGTTCCTCATGATCGGTTGACTAAGGAAAAGAAAACTCTTGCCTGGTTTACAGATGATTCTGGGCAATATGCAGGCAGCACTTGAAGGTGTGCAGTGGCAGTACTACAGCCCCTTTCTGGGACCTTGCTGAAGGACAGTGGTGAAGGGAAAGCCTCTCAATTGGCAGGACTTTGAGTGGTGCACCTGGTTGTTCACTTTGTTTAGAAGGAGAAATGGCCGGATGTGTGATTTTATACTGATTCATGGGATATGGCCAATGGTTTGGCTGGATGGTCAAGGACTTGGAAGGAATCTGATTGGAAAATTGGAGACAAGGAGATATGGGGAAGAGGTATGTGAATAGGAATCTCTGAATGGGCCAAAAAAGTAAAAATATTTGCATCTCATGTGAATACAAAGGGTGACCTCAACAGGGGAGGATTTTTAACAATCAAGTGGATAGGATGACACATTCTGTGGAAACCAGTCATCTTCTTTCCCTAGCCACTACCTGTCATTGCCCAATGAGCTCATGAACACAGTGGCCACAGTGGCAAGGATAGAGGTTACGCATGGGCTCAGCAATATGAACTTCTACTCACCAAGTCCAACTTGGCTACAGACATTGCTGAATGCCCAATCTGCCAGCAGCAGAGACCAACTCTGAGTCACCAATATGGTGCTATTCCTTGAGGTGATCAGCCAGCAACTTGGTGGCAGGTTGATAACATTGGACCACTTCCGTCGTGGAAAGGGCATCATTTTGTTCTTACTGGAGTAGAACACTTTGGATATGAATTTGCATTCCCTGCATGCAATGCTTCTGTGAAAACTTCTGTCCTTGAACTTACAGAATGCCTTATCCATCATCATGGTATCCCACACAGCATCGACTCGGATCAAGGGACTCACTTCACAGCAAATGAAGTGTGGCAATGAGCCCATATTTATGGAATTCACTGGTCTTACTATGTTCCCCATCATCCCAAAGCAGCTGGCTTGGTAGAACAATGCAATGACCTTCTAAAGACACAAGTATGGCGCCAACTAGGTGGCAATACCTTGCAGGGTTGGGGCAATGTTCTCCAGGAGGTTGTATGTGCTCTAAACCAGAGTCCAGTATATGGTGCTTCTTCTCCCATAGCCAGGATTCATGGATTCGGGAATCAAGGGGAGGAAATGGGAGTGACACCACTCACTAGTACTCCTAGTGGCCCAATGGAAAAATTTTGCTTCCTGTCCCTGTGACCTTATGCTCTGTTGGTGTAGAGGTAGTAGTTCCAAAAGGATTGTCTTAGGCTGGGTTTCCTAGAGAAGCAAAACCAGTAAAGCATACAAATATATATACAGACAGATTTATATCAAGGAAATGGCTCATGCAGTTGTAGAGGCTGGAACATCCCAAGCTGTGGGTCAGGATAAAGGCTTCTCATCCACATAGCCACAGGGGCTGACGAACCCAAGATCAGGAGGCCAGAGAGCAGATTTCTTGCTCACAGGCTGTGAAGATCAATGAATCCCAAGATTGGCAGGCAACACCACGGGTAAGCTGCTAGCTCAAGTCCCAAGAACTGGGGATCAGATGAACTGGAGCCAGCTGCAGGATCCAGTGCCAGCAAAAAGCCCATAAGTCTTGCCAGAATGTCTGTTTACATTCAATGCAGGCCACACACCCAAAGAAACTCCCTTTCAACTGATTGGCTACTCACAACAGATCTCGTCATGGGGGTGATCACGCATCAAATCTATACATGGAAATGATCACAACTTTATGCGACTGCCAAAACACTGAGCATCATCACCCAGCCAAGTTGACACACAATCTTAACCATCACAGGAAGGAATGCTCCCACCTGGAGACACATCACTGATTCCATTGAGCTGGAAGTTAAGAATGCCACCTGGCCACTTTGGGCTCCTTATGCCTCTGGATCAACAGGCAAAGAAGGGAGTTACCATATTGGATGGTGTGACTGATCATGATTACCAAGAAGAAATCGGACTGATATTACATAATGGGGGTAAAGAAGAGTATGCCTGGAATACGGAAATCCCTTAGGCCACCTCTTAGTACTGCGATGTCCTGTGATTAAAGTGAACAGAAAACTACAGCAACCCAATTCTGACATGACTACAAATGGCCCAGACCCTTCAGGAATGAAGGTTTACGTCACCCCACCAGGCAAAGAACCATGACCAGCTGACGTGCTTGCTGAGGGCAAAGGGAACACAGAACGGGTGGTGGAAGAAGTAGTTTTAAACACCAGTTATGACCATGTGACAAGTTGCAGAAACAAAGACTGTAATTGTTATGAGTATTTCTGTTTGGTATGTGTGCGTCAAATTATTTTTGTTTTCTTCACCTATAAAATATAAGATGTAAACAGGTCTACTGTGTTTTCAATTGTGTGTGCATTCATTGTTTCATGTTAGGAGAAAGTATGACTTTATAATTGTCTTTATTCAGAGATTATGTATGGTTTAAGGAGATGTGTACAGGTGCCAAGTTGACAAAGAGTGAACTGTGATGGTTAAGGTTGTATGTCAACTTGGCTGGTCCATGACTCTCAGTGGTTTGGCAGTTCTTTTGCAGTTGTATGATGGTGTGACTGCTTCCATGATGAGATTTGATATAATGTGATCACCTCCTTGATGGAATTTGCTGTGAGGAGTGCGGTTTGAATCCACCAGGCACTCCCTGGAAACTCTATGGGGCAGTTCTACTCCATCCTATAGGGTCGCTTATGAGTCAGAATCGACTCGAGGGCAGTGCGTTTGGTTTTTTGGTTTTAACCAATCAGTTGAAAGAGAGTCTTTGGGGGTGTAGCCTGCATCCAGTGTAGGTAGAGTTTCCGGCAAGGCCTGCAGGCTTTTGCTCACTCTGGGTCCTGCAGCTGGCTCCTGTTTGTCTGACTCCTGGTTCTTAGGACTTGAACTAGCAGCTTACCTGCTACTGTCCTGCTGATCTTGGCTTTCCCAGCCCCTGTGGCTACATGAATTAGGAGAAGCCTCCAGCCTGACCATGGGCTTGGTAAGTTCCAGCCTCTAAAACCACATGAGCTATTTCCTTGATATACATCTCTCTATTTTTATATGTATATTTATCTAGCCCTGATGGCGTAGTGGTTAAGAGCCCCAGCTGCTAACCAAAAGGTTTGCAGTTCAAATCCACCAGCTGCTCCTTGGGAACCCTATGGGGCAGCTCTACTCTGTCGTATAGAGTTGCTATCAGTTGGATTTGACTCCATAGCAATGGATTTGGTTTGGTCTTAGAAAAAAAAAAACCCAGTGCCATCGAGTCGATTGGTCTTATCTATATATTTATATGCTTTATTGGTTTGCTTCTCCAACCTAAGACAAGAGGGGATTTTTAAGATGTTTGTTGTGCATTAAGAATGCAGTAATCTTTTGGTATTTTATTTAAAAAAAAAACTGAAGGAAAAATGAAGTACTTAAATTCACATTTTTGTTGCTGGACTGTTTCTTTGACTGTTGAGATTGGACCACAAAGTCCCTGGCTTACGTTCCAGTTAAAATTGTTAATAAGACCTGGAACCTGGTTTTCCCCAGACTTTTTTTATACATATTTTCCAAGGCAATCTTGGAAAATCCTCATCTTCTCTAACTCCTTGAGCTCTGTGGGAAATGAGCAGAGCTGGCCTGTTCCTTTTTCCAGAACAATTTCGGACCATTCTTCCACTCTTGCTGAGCTGCTATTCTTCTGAAATTTTTGCCATCTATTGGTGCCACCCTTCCAGCATTCTGTTTACCTTCGTGGCACACCCTCTGTTATGGATTGAGTGGTGCCCCCCAAAGTGTGTTGTAAATCCTAGCCCCTATGCCTGTGGTTATAATCCCATTTGGGAATGGATTTTCTTTGTTATGTTAATGAGGCAGTTTTAGTGTAGAGTGTGTTTTAAATCAATCTCTTTTGAGATCTAAAAGAGCAGATTAAGTAAGGACAAACAAGGACAAGCAAGGAAGATACATGCTACATGTTTGCCAAGGAACCTAGGACTGGAAAGCTGAAAAGAGACACAGATCTTCCCCCAAAGCTGACAGAGAGAGATCCTTCCTTCCCCTAGAGCCAGGCCCTGAATTCAGACTTCCAGACTCTTACAGTCTGAGAAAATAAATTTCTGTTCGTTAAAGTCACCCACTTGTGGCATTTCTGTTACAGCAGCGCTAGATAGCAAAACACTGTCCTCTCCCTTCTCCTGTGATTTCCACACTGGGTTCACTTTTCCTCTTTTTTCCTGTCTCCTACCACCCTCAGAGGCTCTATTTAGCATTCATGCTGATATCCCTGGCCTCAGAATTCCTCCGACTCCTCAACATAAAGGGCCTTCAACTCCGTTTCACTTCAGCCACCCCCACACCAGCTCTTATAATCACCAAGAACTGCTTGATGTCCAGGAGCTGGAGCCCAGAGGTTCTCTTGGTCTACCATTTCTTTTTTTCCTAACTCTCCCATGCCTTTTCTTCATAGTGGATCTGCTCCATGCCCTCAATCTAAACTTTTAATTCCCTCAGTGCATTATTTAAACTCTGCCTGCTCTAGCACTCTGGCCTATCTCAACCCCTTGAATTTCCATCTAAATCACCATACGAAGGCCCAAGCCTGGGTCACCCCTTCTTTTGAATCACACTGATTCTGCTCACAAAATGCCCACTTGCTGGTGAATTTCACAAAAATTATACTAGGTCATTACACATTCTTGTAGTTCCTTGCTGTCCTTCCCAAACCCATTTCTGCATGTCCAAACCCCACGCATCCAATTGCAAACACTATTTCTTTCACAAAGTATTTCCCCAGTCTCCTTGATATAAGTAACCTCTTCCTCTAAATTCCAATATTGATTTTTGTTCCTCACTTACTTTGTGTTGTTGTTGTTATTAGTTGTTCTCAAGTCAGTCCCCAACTCATGGTGACCACATGCACAATGAAATGAAACACTGCCCAGTTCTGTGCCACGCCCATAATCATTTGAGGATCAGACCATTGTGATCCATAGGGTTTTCACTGGCTGATTTTCTGAAGTAGATTGCCAGGCCTTTCTTCCTAATTTATCTTAGTCTGGCAGCTCCACTTTTCCACTTCATGTTGTTGTTATTGGGTGCTATTGAGTCAGTTCCGACTCACAGTGACCCTACGTACCACAGAACGAAACACTGCTTAGTCCTGTGCCATCGTTACAATCATTGTTATGCTTGAGCTTATTGCTGCAGCCACTGTGTCAATCCATCTTGTTGAGGGTCTTTGTCTTTTCCACTGGCCCTGTACTTTACCAAGCATGAAGTCCTTCTCCAGGGACTGATCACTCCTGATAACATGGCCAAAGTATGTAAGACACAGTCTCGCTATCCTTGCTTTTAAGGGGCATTCTGGTTGTACTTCCTCCAAGACAGATTTGTTCATCCTTTTGACAGTCCGTAGTATATTCAATATTCTTTGCCAACACCACAATTCAAAGGCGTCAATTCTTCTTTGGTCTTCCTTATTCGTTGTCCAGCTTTCACATGCATATGACGCGATTGAAAATACCATGGCTTGGGTCAGGCGCACCTTAGTCTTCAAGGTGACATCTTTGCTCTTCAACACTTTAAAGAGGTCCTTTGCAGCAGATTTTCCCAATGCAATGTGTCTTTTGATTTCTTGAGTGCTGCTTCTATGGATGTTGACTGTGGATCCAAGTAAAATGAAATCCTTGACAACTGAAATCTTTTCTCCATTTATCATTATGTTGTTTATTGGTCCAGTTGTGAGGATTTTTGTTTTCTTTATGTTCAGGTGTAATCCATACTGAAGGCTGTGGTCTTTGATCTTCATCAATAAGTGCTTCAAGTCCTCTTCATTTTCAGTAAGCAAGGTTGTGTCATCTGCATAACGCAGGTTGTTAATGAGCTTTCCTCCAATCCTGATGCCCGTTTTTCTTCGTACAGTCCAGCTTCTCAGATTATTTGCTCAGCAGCTTGAATAGGTATGATGAAAGGATACAACCCTGACGCACGCCTTTCCTGACTTGAAACCAATCAGTATCCCCTTGTTCTTTCCAAACAACTGCTTCTTGATTTATGTACAGGTTCCTCATAAGCACAACTAAGTGTCCTGGAATTCCCGTTCTTCGCAGTGTTATCCGTAATTTGTTATGATCCACACAGTTGAATCCTTTTGTATAGTCAGTGAAACACAGATAAACATCCTTCTAGTAAACACTATGGCAATATGCAAACCTCCACTGACACATGGGTGGTGGCTGCACATGAAGTGCATTGGCCAGGCATCAAACCCGGGTCTCTCACATGTGAGGTGAGAATTCTACCACTGAACCATTAATGCCTTGTTCATAGCTTTTACCAGTTTCTACCTTTTATCAGTGTTATCTGTGTAAGAGATCTTTATAACTTTCTCCTAGACTGAGACCCAAATGTCAGGTCACCAAATTTCACTTTGAAATCTTTGGTCTGCCTAGATCATTTATGTTGCTCCTGGCACCACTGAACATGGTTCCCTTGACCCTCTACCCTAAAGGCCCCATCTCTCTCTTCTTCCCTAACCAGTTCTCCATCTTCCTACTTCTTAGCTTCTCCCTTGCCCCAGTCTTCTGCTCAGCTCACTGCCCCTTCTCTACCTCCTTCTCTCAGTCTCCCACCTTATTCAGCCCCGTGAATTACAATTTTGCCCCATGTACACGAGCCCCTCAGGCTACCAGTTATCTCACTAGTCTCTTCACTCAGTTCAGTCCTTTGCTTGAGGTTTTCTCCTACCATTTCCACCAGGCCCACTAACTATGCCTAACTTTCCCTGAGAACATTCCATTCTTGCTTTCCCCAATGGCAGTAGGTGTCCAAGTGGATCGCCTGAGCTCCAAACATATTCCTCCCTGTCCCTGTAAAAATGGTGTGCAGGCAGTGTCACACCTCCTCCTCTAACTTCATGAGGAGGGAGGAGAATCATTATCAGCAGCCCAAGGCTGATTCCTATGAGGTGGAGGTCAAACATACCTCCACCCTCCATCCTTTTTACCAAACCTGACACCAGCTGTCCTCCCCACAGCACTCTCTACTTCTTTGCTACATTGTTGCAATGGCCACACAGATCTCACAGACGGTATTCACCATTATGGGTTTATTAGGGAAGTAACAGGTTACGGTTCAAGATCAGGAATGACTCAGGATACAGTTCTTCAGTCAGGACAGCGTCTTGGTCATGCCCACAGATAGGTGCACCCTAGCCCTCGGCCTCTCAGCCCTTTGGTCCCTTGGTCCTTCAGGCCCTCAGCCCTGCCTGTTGGGCAAGTGTCACAAAGCTCTTTTTGTGCCACCAACAAGTGCCCAGAGGCACCCCAGTCTGCCAGCAAGCTTCCTGCTTAAAGGCACTCAGCTCTCTTACCCTGTGGGACAGCAAGCCTAGCTCTGCCAAGTGCCTAGAGGCACCCCACTCCACCAGCAAGCCTCCTGACTGAAGGTGCTCAGCTCTCTTGCTGAGCAACCCCAGTGTGTCCACTCTGCTCTCTCCTGCCAATCTCCTAGTTTTGCTGCCTCTGTTGCCACCATATCTCTGCTGCTGTTTCTTGTCATCTCTCATCATCTCCAGTGTTGCAACTCTCTCTCTCTCTCTGTTTCCTGGGTCTTGGAGGGTCTCAACACAGGGATTCCAGGTCCAAGGGACATGTTCCACCCCCGGCTTTTTGTTCTTGGTGCTAGAGGCCCCCTCCCCCGCTCATTTCTCTCTCTTTTTATCTCTTGTAAGATAAAAGGTATGACTCAAGTAAGGGCACGGCTTGAATAAAGATGGTAAGAGTGGTGACTGGGGTAAAAATGACTTGAGTCACATCCTCTAGTAAGGTGGTGATGGTGATGCAAAATACATCCATCCTAATCCTGCCTCATTAACATAACAGACAACTCATTCCCAAATGGGACCATAACCATGGGCATAGAGACTAGGATTTATGACACATCACAAAGTGGAGGATAATTACATCAGATCACAGAATGGAAGATGACTACATCATTACAGAACAGCCAAATTACATCATACGTAACTGCCAAACCACTGAAAATCATGGCCCAGCCAAGGTGACACGTAACCTTAACCATCACAGATTCCCCATCTTATTTGTATCAGCAGCAAGCTGTCCAATCCACTTTGTGGGCCACAAGCACCCTATTTGCACAGCCCCACCCAATTATTGTGAGGGAATCACAAAGACTATGGCTAGAAGGGACATATTAGCGATTCACTGCACTGCGGTCTCCATTGGGTAAGAACAGCCCTGCTTCTTTCTGCTGATCAATTAAACCTACCAATATTGTGACTCTTCTTCTCACCAGCTGGCCCCTAGATACAGGTTCAAAGTGCTCTGGCATCACATGTAACTTGTAGTTGAATGAGATCTTTGGTGTATCCTCTGGTAAGAGTGTGTCCTCCTTGAGGACCAGGACCTCTAACTCTGTAGAGTCCCGAGCTGTGGGAACAGGCAGCATAAAATTCTCCAGTGGGCTGTCGGGAGTGACGGTAAGTGGGATCACTCCTATTTCTACCCCTTGGTTCCCAGACCTATGTATTCTTCCTAATGAGGACACAGCACAATACAGAGGCCTCTGACTTAATATACACACTGTGTCATGAGGGATGCTGCTGCCTATGAACTGGTATTTCCATGCCATTAGAAGGCCATTCCAGACTTGCCTTGCTGAGCATTCTAATGCCTCTGGAACTCTGGTACTCTAACAATTAGGTCTTCAGCCTGCCACTCAGCCATGTCTTCCCTTCCTCAGATCAGATATAAGGGCCTATTTATAAGCTGTCCCAAAGGCCCTATGGTTCTCACGCTGAACCAAAATCTGCTTGTTAACTGCCCTCGGTCTCTTGTTATCCCTATGCAAGGCATCAGTACAACTTAATAGTGGCCACCTGTCTTAGCTACGTAGTGCTGCTGTAACAGGATACCATGAGTGGGTGGCTTTAAAGAACAGAAATTTGTTTTCTCACAGTTCCGGAAGCTAGAAGTCCAAATTCAGAGTTCCCTCTTTGTTTATTTCAGATTCTAGTGGCTGGCAATCCTTGGCGTTACTGGGCTTATATATTCATCTGCCTCTATTTTCAGATAGCATCTGTCTTCCCCCTGTGTCTGTCTGACTTGTAGATAATACTCATGTGTTGTCTGCCTTCCCTTGTGTGTGAATCTAATCAGCTTTTTTTATAACTCAGAAGTGATTAGATTGAGAACCCACCCTACTTGGGTATGATCTAATTAACATAACAAAGAAAACCCTATTTCCAAACAGGATCCCATCAACAGGTATAGAGATTAGAATTTCAACACATATTTTGAGGGGACACAATTCAATCCATAATGCCACTCAATTTTACTACCTGTGTAGACATTGTTCCCTCCATATTTTTCAAATACCTACATCATCACATCTGTCACAGCATTCTCCTCCACTGGGATGTTTTCCCAGGTCAACACCAGGAAAGCATACCTTGCTTACAGCAAGCCCTCCTAGCCATGCATGGTCGTGTAACTCCCACAGAACTATGGGGTAGGTCTATGCAAATAAGGTGCTTTTGGGCCACAAAGGGCATTGAACAGCTTACTGACAATGCAAATAAGGTGCATGGAACCCTTGTAGGGGATAAGTTAGTTTGTGGTCTTGGTGGGGGAGACCACACCTTGAAATTGGTAAGGAGTCTGTTATCTAACCAGCTTTCCTGACAGGTTTTAGAGGGAGACGTGGAGAGAAAGAGCTGTAATACTGAAGACAGCAAGAGATGGCGGGGCAATAGCAGCAGCAAGAGCGGTAGCAGTGCTAGACGGCTGTGTGGGGCTTGCCAACCCAAACAGCTAAAAGCTGTAACACTTGCCAAAGAAGGCCCTGAGCAGGGCCCAGTGGCAGAGGGTGAGAAGTTGTCCTGATCGAGAACTGTATCCTGAGTTGTTCCTGTTATTTCCAAGTTGATCCTGATCCCAAGTTTGTACCCTGTTACTTTCTTAACAAAAAACCACTTAACTGTATGTAGGGTTCATAAGTTCTGTGAGACATTGCAGGGAATTACCAAACCCAAAGACTGGAGGGAGAGTACTAAGGGGAGACGGAGTAGGTGATGTTAGGGACAGGGACAGATTACCCAATGAGCAAGGTACACATGGGCTTACTTGTACTTACTTAGTAACCTGTAGTGCACAATTTCACCTGTTTTCACCACATCAAAGATAACTACAGGTTAGTAAGTAAGCCCGTGTGTACCTTGTTTACTGTAAGCCCATGCATACCATGCTTACTGGTTAATCCACCCCTGGTTAGACATAATGAAGTGGTACAGGAGTTTAGAAAAGTTGGGCATTTGGGAATCTTCAACCTTTGCCTCATAGGAACCAGGTTTGTGCTGATCCTTATAAAAGAAATTATTCCTTTACTAAGGCAAATTGGACAAAGCCATTGCAGTTCTCAGGTCAAAATCTCTTTTTAGAGGAGTTGGGCATCTCCCAGGAACAGGCCTACCTTAGTATCTCTGCCATGCTGTGTCACTGCCTGAGAGCAGCCCACAAAAAGTAGGGCATCAGTGCAAACACAGTGTTGGATTTCAAAGGGCAGTAGCTGGACCCCTTAGTCAGTTATGCTCTCAGAGAAGTAAGAGATCTGAGAGATGCATTCTCATGGCCATCACAGCAGTCTTCATGGAGGAGGCATGAAAGAAGTGCCTACAATCATAGGTAAGATTTAGATAAGAGGTGATGAATAGAAAATATGTCCAATAAATGACGTGTAGGCCAAGTGCACTATGCGTTGTAGGTAAAGTAAGTAGAGCACGCTCTCTGAAGTGAGGGCTCAATTTAGAGATGTCGTGGAGAAAATGTTAGGAAGGTAGAGAAACAGAATTTTGGTGGTCCTTGAATGCCAGCGAATGAAATTTAGACTTTATCCTATAGGCATTGGGAAGACATATTTATGTTTACATTTTACTTAGCCATTCAGTAGCATTCAATACTATTGGTCACTCTCTCCTTTTTCCTTCCCCCTTCTTGAAACATTCTCTTGGCTTTTTTTGATATAATACACTCCTAGTTTTACTGCTATATTTTTGGCCACTCATTCTCAGTGTCCTTTGGGCATTTCTTCATGTCTTGAAAGTGGGTGACTTGATTGGAGAAAAAAGTAAATGGAGAGGAACAAAAGTCTAAGGGTAGAATTAATTAATTCATTCATACAACTATTTCATGATTACACCACTATCAAACCTAAAACTCTTTAATGGGTTCTCAGTGTTGATAGGGTAAAGACAAAAAATATTAATATAGCCTACAAGACTCTGCATGGCCTGGAGCATCCCTATCTCTATGGCTCATCTAGTATCATGTTCCCCCAATCTCTCTCCATTGTAGTCACGCTAGTCTTCTGTTAGCTCCTCAAATGCACCATGTTCTCTCCTTCTGTGGGCTTTTTGCCTTCACTGGGTGAAGGGAAATACTTTCCAGTAGTTAATGTCCACTCATCCTTCAGATTTCTTTAAATAAAATCCTTCTATTCTATGTCTCTGGTTTGTTGTACTGTGGTGGCTTGCTTGTTGTTGTGATGCTGGAAACTATGCCACCGGTATTTCAAATACCAGCAAGAGTTACCCATAGTGGACAGGTTTCAGCTGAACTTCCAGATTAAGCAGACTAGAAAGAAGGACTTGGCAGTCTACTAAAAAAAATCAGCCATTGAAAACCTTACGAATAGCAGAAGAACATTGTCTGATATAGTTCTAGAAGGCGAGCCACCTCAAGTTGGAAGGCACTCAAAAAACCACTGAGGAAGAGCTGCCTCCCCAAAGTAGAGTTGACCTTAAGAATGTGCATGGAGTCAATATTTTGGGACCTTTATTTACTGATGTGGCACTACTCAAAATGAGAAGAAACAGCTGCAAACATCTGCTAATAATAGGAAAGTAGATGTGCCAAGTATGAATCTAGGACAATTGAAAATTGTCAAAAATGAAATAGAACACAAAAACATTGATATCCTAGGCATTAGTGAACTGAAGTAAACTGATATTGGCCATTTTGAATCAGATAATCGTATAGTCTACTATGCAGGGAATGACAAGTTGAAGAGGAATGGCATCAAATTCATCATCAAAAAGAATATTTCAAGATCTATTCTGAGTACAGTGCTATCAGTGATAGGATACTATCCATATGCCTACAAGAAAGACCAGTTAATATAACTGTTATTCAAATTTGTGCATCAACCACTAAGGTCAAAGATTAAGAAATTGAGGATTTTTACCAACTTCTGCAGTCTGAAATTGATCAAACATGTGATTAAGATGCATTAATAATTACTGGTGATTGGAATATGGAAGTTGGAAACAAAAAGGAAGAGTGCTTGGAAAATATGGCCCTGATGATAGAAATGACTCCAAAGATCCCATGATAGAATTTTGCAAGAGCAATGACCTTTTCATTGGAAACAGCTTTTTTCGGCATAAACAGCAACAATACACATGACCTTGCCAGATGGAATATACAGAATCAAATTGACTATAGCTGTGGAAAAAGATGTTGGAAAAGCTTAACACCATCAGACAGAAGGCCAGGGGCCGACTGCAGAACAGACCATCAATTGTTTATATGCAAGTTCAAGTTGAAGCTGAAGAAAATTAAAACAAGTCCATGAGAACCAAAGTACGACCTTGAGTATATCCTACCTGAATTTAGAGACCATCTCAACAATAGGATGCAAAAGGCCATTAAGAAGACAGAAAAGAAGGAAACGACCAAAATGGATGTCAGAAGAGGCTCTGAAACTTGCTCTTGGAAGTGGAATAGCTAAAGGAAAAGGAAGAAATGATGAAGTAAAAGAGCTGAAAAGATTTCAAAAGGTGACTCAATTCAAGACAGGAAGCATTCCTAAAGCTAACTTTTCAGACAGGGATTGTACTGGACTATGAGATAGACAGTGATACTGGTGAAGAATGATCTTATTGGATCAAGTAGACACAGACACATGTTGGCATCTCCTGTCTGAAGAGGGGATGAGAGGGTAGAGAGGGTCAGAAGCTGGCTGAATGGACACAAAAAGAGAAAGCGGTAGGATAGATAAAGAAATAAAGGGCATCCAGATTGGCAAGTAAGAAGTAAAAGTATCTCTATTTGCAGATGACATGACCTTATACACAGAAAACCCTAAGGATTCCTCCAGAAAACTACTGAAACTAATAGAAGAGTTCAGCAGAGTATTGGGATACAAGATAAACATACAAAAATCAGTTGGATTCCTCTACACCAATAAAAAGAACATCGAAGAGGAAATCACCAAATTAATGCCATTTACAGTAGCCCCCAAGAAGATAAAATACTTAGGAATAAATCTTACCAGAGATGTAAAAGACTTATACACAGAAAACTACAGTACACTTCTGCAAGAAACCTAAAGAGACTTACATAAGGGGAACAAAATACCTTGCTTGTGGATAGGAACACTTAACATTGTAAAAATGTCTATCCTACCAAAAGCGATCTATACATTTAATGCAATTCCGATCCAAATCCCAAGGACATTCTTTAATGAGATGGAGAAACAAATCACCAACTTCATATGGAAGGGAAAGAGGCCCCAGATAAATTACTGAAAAAGAAGAACAAAGTGGGAGGCCTTACCCTACTAGATTTTAGAACCTATTATACCGCCACAGTAGCCAAAACAGCCTGGTACTGGTACAACAACAGATAATGGACCAATGGAACAGAATTGAGAATCCAGACATAAATCCATCTACATATGAGCAGTTGATATTTGACAAAGGCCCCAAAACAGTTAAATTGGGAAAAGACAGTCTTTTTAACAAATAGTGCTGGCATAACTGGGTATCCAACTGCAAAAAAAATGAAAGAAGACCCATACCTCACTCTATACACAAAAACTAACTCGAAATGGATCAAAGACCTAAATATAAAATCTAAAACGATAAAGATCATGGACGAAAAAATAGAGACAATATTAGGAGCCCTAATACATGGCATAAACAGTATACAGAACATTATAAAGAACGTAGAAGAAAAACTAGATTACTGGGAGCTCCTAAAAATCAAACACTTATGCTCATCCAAAGACTTCACCAAAAGAGTAAAAAGACTACCTACAGACTGGGAAAAAATTTTTAGCTATGACATTTCTGATCAGCGTCTGATCTCTAAAATCTACATGATACTGCAAAAACTCAACTGCAAAAAGACAAATAACCCAATTAAAAAATGGGCAAAAGATATGAATAGACACTTCACTAAAGAAGACATTCAGGTAGCTAACAGATATATGAGGAAATGTTCACGATCATTAGCCATTAGAGAAATGCAGATCACAACTACAATGACATTTCATCTCACTCCAACAAGGCTGGCATTAATTCAAAAAACACAAAATAATAAATGTTGGAGAGGCTGTGGAGAGATTGGAACACTTCTACACTGCTGGTAGGAACATCAAATGGTACAACCACTTTGGAAATCAATTTGGCACTTCCTTAAAAAGCTAGAAATAGAACTACCATACGATCTGGCAATCCCACTCCTTGGAATACATCCTAGAGAAATAAGAGCCTTTACACGAACAGATATATGCACACCCATGTTTATTGCAGCACTGTTACAATAGCAAAAACATGGAAGCAACCAAGGTACCCATCAACGGATGAATGGATAAATAAATTATGGTATATTCACACAATGGAATACTACACATCGATAAAGAACAGTGAGGAATCTGTGAAACATTTCATAACATGAAGGAACCTGGAAGGCATTGGCCCAGAACCCATTAGGCTGAGTGAAATTAGTCAGTTGCAAAAGGACAAATATTGTATAAGACCACTATTACAAGAACTTGAGAAATAGTTTAAACTGAGAAGAAAACATTCTTTTGTGGTTACGAGGGGGGAGGGAGGGGGGACAGGAGAGGGGTATTCACTAATTAGATAGTAGATAAGAACTACTTTAGGTGAAGGAAAAGACAGCACACAATACAGGGGAGGTCAGCACAATTGGAATAAACCAAAAGCAAAGAAGTTTCCTGAATAAACTGAATGCTTCAAAGGCCAGTGTAGCAGGGGCAGGGGTCTGGGGACCATAGTTTCAGGGGACATCTAAGTCAATCGGCATAATAAAATCTATTAAGAAAACATTCTGCATCCCACTTTGAAGAGTGGTGTCTGGGGTCTTAAACAGTAGCAAGCAGCCATCTAAGACGCATCAATTAGTCTCAACCCACCTGGATCAAGGGAGAATGAAGAACACCAAGGACACAAGGTGATTACAAGCCCAAGAAACAGAAAGGGACACACGAACCACAGACTATATCATCCTGAGACCAGAAGAACTAGATGGTACCCGGCTATACCCAATGACTGCCCTGACAGGGAAGACAACAGAGAACCCCTGTGGGAGCAGGAGAGCAGTGGGATGCAGACCCCAAATTCTCGTAACACCAGACTTAATGGTCTGACTGAGACTAGACGGACCCCAGTGGTCATGGCCCCCAGACCTTCTGTTGGCCAAGGACAGGAACCATTCCCAAAGCCAACTCTTCAGACATGGATTGGAGTGGACAGTGGGTTGGAGAGGGATGCTGGTGAGGAGTGAGCTTCTTGGATCAGGTGGACACTTGAGACTATGTTGGCATCTCCTGCCTGGAGGGGAGAGGAGAGGGTGGAGGGGGTTAGAAGCTGGCAAAACGGACACGAAAAGAGAGAGTGGAAGGAGAGAGCAGGCTGTCTCATTAGCGGGAGAGTAATTGGGAGTGTGTAGCAAGGTGTATATGGGTTTTTGTGTGAGAGACTGACTTGTAACTTTCACTTAAAGCACAATAAAAATTATTAAAAAAAAAAGAGTGGTGGGAAGGAGTGTGCTGTCTCATTAGAGGGAGAGCAATTAGGAGTATATAGCAAGGTATTTATAAATTTTTGTATGAGAGTCTGACTTGCTTTGTAAACTTTCACTTAAAGCACAATAAAAAAAAAAAAAAACACATTTCCAGAGGGGGGGCGAAGGTGGCTTGAGAAGACAAAGTAAAGTGTTATAATGGGTGAACACCTGGAGTTAGAAAACCAAAATGAAGAACACACTTGGCATTACTCATGCTGAAAGAACTGAAACAAAACTTTAAGCCTCGAGTTGCAATATTGAAGGATTCTACCGGGAATATATTAAATGGTGAAGGAAGCATCAAAAGATGGAAGGAATACACAGTCACTGTACCAAAAAGAACTGATCACTTTCAAACATTTCAGGAAGTAGTATATGATCAGGAAGCAATGGTATTGAAAAAAGAGCTCCAAGCTACGCCAGGCAGTGGAAAAAAAACAAGGCTCCGGGAATTGATGGAATACTAGCTGAGATGTTTCAACAAATGAGTGCAGCACCAGAAGTGCTCACTTGTATATGCGAACAAATTTGGCATACAGGTACCTGGCCAACCAGCTGGAAGAGATCTATATTTATGCCTGTTCCAAAGAAAGGTTATCAAACAAAATGCGGAAATAATCAAACAATATCATTAATATCACACACAAGTAAAATTTTGCTGAAGATAATTCAAAAATGGTTGTAGTAGTATGTCAGCAGAGAAATGCCAGAAATTCAAGCCAGATTCAGAAGATGATGTGGATAGAGGGATATCATGGCTGATGTTAGATGTATCTTGGCTGAAAGCAGAGAATACCAGAGAGGCGTTTACCTGTATTTAATTACTATGCAAAGGCATTCGACTGTGTGGATCATAACAAATTATGGATAACGTTGTGAAGAATGGGAATTCCAGAACACTTAACTGTGCTCATGAGCAACCGGTACATAGACCAAAAGACAGTCATTTGAATAGAACGAGAGGCTACTACATGGTTTAAAACCAGGAAAGGTGTGTGTCAGGACTGTATCCTTTCACCGTATTTATTCAGTCTGTATGCTGAACAAATAATCCTAGAAGCTGGACTATATGAAGTACAATGAAGACTCATTAACAATCCGTGATATGCAGTTGACATGACCTTGCTTGCTGAAAGCAAAGGACTTGAAGTACTTACTGGCAAAGACTACAGCCTTCAGTATGGATTACACCTCAACATAAAGAAAACAAAAATCCTCACAACTGGACCAATGAGCAACATCATGATAAATGAAGATAAGACTGACATTGTCAAGGATTTCATTTTACTCAGGTCCATGGAAACAGCAGTCAAGAAATGAAATAATGGATTGCATTGGGCAAATCTGCTGCAAAAGACCTCTTTAAAGTGTTCAAAAGCAAAGATGTCACTTCAAGGCCTAAGGTGAGCCTGACCCAAGCCATGGTTTTTCAATCACCTCACGTTCATCCTTTAGCTGCTCCATGTCCGTTAGCAAGTTTCAGAGTTTCCTCTGACATCCACCTCCTTGGTGAGATTGGGGCTTAAAGACCTGGGAACGTGGAAAAGGTTTGCAGTAGCCCCTTACAGCAGCTAAGAAAGGACTACAACCTTCAAATACGACTTTTATTGTAATAAGAAATAAAATGTATACCATTTGTGATACTTGTTGTGTGCTGGTTATTGTGCCAGATACTTTACATACATTAGCTCACTGAAAATGAAAAATCTTCCTAGTTTACTGCTTACCTCTGTGTTCCTTCTCAGTCTTTTTTGTGGGATCATCTTTTTCTCCTTTTTATTTACATGTTGGCAGTCCTCAGGGTTCCACTCTTGGCCTTCTCTTTTTACTGCCTACTCTCCTTGGATAATCTCTATTTCTCCCATGGTTTCTATTGCCATCTATATGCTGCTGACTCCGGAGTCTACACCTCCAACCCAAATACCTCTTTGCTATACTCAGAGCACCATATCCATTTATCTAACTACCTACTGGACATTCCATTTGGATGTCCCACAGCCACTTCAAACTGCACATGTTCAAAACTTATATTTATCATTTCCCTCCAGATTTATTCTTCCTGCTAAGTTCCCTAACTCTGTGAATTTACAGAATAGTGTTAAGAGTAGAGATTCAGGGACCAGATTGTGTGGATTCAGTTACCACATCACACTAGCTCTGTGACCTTGGACAAATTACTGAACCTCTGTGCTTCAGTTTCCTCATCTATAAAGGGGGGTTGACAATAATAGTACTCACCTCATAGGATGGTTGAGCAGATTAAATGAGTTAATATATTAAAGGACTTAGATCAGTGCCTGGCACATGGTAAAGCCATGTAAGTGCTGTTTTTATTGCCAGAATTAGAGAACTTGGATATTATCTTTGACTGTTCCTTATTCACACATCTCATCATTCACCAAGTCTTACTAATATCTCTCACCTCTCACTGCCACTTTCTTAGTTTGAAGCCCAAGATCAGGAGGCAGGACACTTTTTCTTTTATAAAGGGCTAGGCAGTAAATATTTTAGGCTTCATGAGTTGCTACTCAAATCTGGTATGGTAGTGCAAAAGCAGCCCTAGATAATACGTACACAATTGAGCATGTTCCAATAAAATTTTATTTATGGCTTTCTCATCACTCTTCCCATTGTACTCTACATACTTTAGTCCTGCTCAACTACTTGAAATATCCCAAATATGCAAGCTTTTCTTCTGGTAGGCATTTCTATATACTTTCCCTTCTGTCTAGAGATTCTTTCTGCCCTTCTCCTGTTTCTCCTATATGTTCTTCCAGTCACATCTTATACATCATTTTCTCCACATTTTTCCGAGCCTCAACATCTGAGTTAGGCGTCTTTTCTGCTGTTTTTACAATACTATATTGTAGCACTTGTACCGTACCATTATGAGTTACATTTCTATCTTAGCCAGTAGACTGGAATTCCTTGAAATAGTCTTTCGCATCTACATAACTGTGATGGTAAATGTTATGTGCCTACTTGGCTAGGCTATGATTCTCAGGAGTTTGGCAGATACTGTGTGATCACCATTTGATCTGATATGAGCAGCAAATCAGTTGAAAGGTGAGTTTCCTTGGGGGTGTGGTCTGCCTCCAGCATATAAATGGAAGTTCTGGCAAAGCTCACTCTTTTTCTCAACCCTGCACTCTTCTTGTTGCCTGACTTTGGTTCGTGTGAAGTAAGCCTGCAGAAACCTCTGGCCTACTGCCTGGCCTGGAGATTTTGGGTTTGTCAGCCTCTGCAATCATGTGAGCCAGCAGAGATCTTCAGCCTGTTGCCTGAGCTATGGATTTGGGATTTGCCAGCCCCCACAATTATGTGAGATATTTTCTCACAATTGCATGAGCCATTTGCTTGAAGTAAATTTCTCTCTGTATATATCTATATATGCTTCACTGGTTTTGCTCCTCTGGAGAACCCAGACTAAGACAGTATCCACAGTGGCTGTACTGGAAACACACTCAATGAAGACATGATTCCCCACTTTCTAAGGAAAGTATTGTTAATTCCACTTTACAGATGAGAAAGCTAAGTCTCAGAGAACTTGAACATTTTTTCTAATCTACACAGTATGTTTTGGAATAAAGATTTATCTATGCTCATTCTACTACCCCATGCTAAAATCTAGCTTGCTCAATTTCAGGTTAGAAATTCTCATTTCTAGCCTCCAGTCTGTCTTTGAGTTGCAAAGACCATTTTTTTTTTTTTAATCCCATTGTCAGGAGTGCATACTTAGATATATATCTTTAGGAATCCTATTTTATCCAGGAGAGGTACTTTTTGAAGACCATTCCAGCAATCCTTGTTGATGTCTCTAATCAGCTCCCTCTCTCATTCAACATAACAGCAATTCCAAGCTCTCATCATTCATTTGATCAACTCTTCCCCACTACCTTCCCTAATAGTGAAACGCTGACCAGTCAAATTTAAGACCGTGTGTCCTTTAGTCCTACCTGCTTGACTCAATCTGCTTGATAAAACGACTATCTCAGTCAAGCAGTGCTGAGCTCTGGTGAGCAAGTTGGTGACCCTGAGACTGCAACTTTCAGGTGGCACCATAGGCCATGTGGAACAGGTAGGAGCTGTAAAGGGATTTAAATTGTTCTAAGACAGATAGGGATTCTTAGATAATGGAGGAATGGACAGCCCCTAGGGAAAAATAGGCCGTGTTCCAAAAATTAAATTTTAAACTGACTGGAATGCAGAACACATTTTTCCTTAGAAGCAACACTATGAATAATTGCAGTTATTTTCCTGGGAAAGTGCACACAGCTTGTTTAACCCACAACGTAACAGAAATATCTCCTTTTAGAATAAAAACATAATAGAATACGTAATACTAACAATGTAGTAAGAAACAGTACAATAAAAAGTATTGTCATTGCAAAGCTTAAACACTATTGAAGGAGAAGTATGATTTGGAAAGGAGGAGCAAAGAGCATGCTCCAAGAGTGAAGGGTAAAGTTGATGAGATATTACTGGCAAGTAAGTTTTGCCAGACAAGGTGAAGTTGGTGGTTTGAAGATTTTGGAAAGTTTTGCAAAAGCCCTGTGCCATAGCTTAAAAATAATTGAAATACTCAAATAAGACTTTAATAATAATGTTAGCTGTCATTTATTGATGCCTAAGTGTCAATTACTATGCTAGCTACTTTATATACGTATCTCACTGAAAACGAAAATTTTCCTACCTCTGTTACTAAAAGCAGAAATCAAACCAATTTTAGTAAGAAATGGGGATAATTCAATGGGGAGAAAAAGAATAAGTATCAGAAGACAGACACTAAGACATTCTAAATTTGCATCAAATGCATGCCTAAACCCTTACTACTCTGGATGATAAGTTGGCTGTGTGCATGTGGCCACCCCAAGAAGACTGTGAACTCTTTTAGGGCTGGAAACTGTTGAATTATTCATTTTTTGTATTTTGAATGTCTGGCACAAAACAGGCAATAAATGTTGGTTGCAAAAATGAATGGGCAAATTTAACAAGCACTTGGATAGTGCTGAAAGTGTCTTGAATAAAAACAGTAACATTTAGCAGGCATTATGTGACAGACCCTATACTAGGCAATGAGAATAAAAGGCAGAGAGAGAGAAAACTCTGACCTTCTAGGAGTTAGAATGGGGAGCAGAGAGGCCTAAACCAACAACTGCAGCATAGTGTGTTAAGTGCAATGAAAGAGGTAAGTACTTGGCACTCTAGGAGAAGAGAAAAGAGGATCTCTAATTCAAAATGGATATAAAATACAGGTTGTTGTCATTGTTAGGTGCTGTTGAGTCGGTTCCGACTCATAGCGACCCTATGTACAACCAAACAAAGCACTGCCCTGTCCTATGTCAGCCTTATACTCGTTGTTATGCTTGAGCCCATTGTTGCAGCCACTGTGTCAATCCATCTCATTGAGGATCTTTTTTTTTGCTGACTCTCTACTTTACCAAGCATGATGTTCTTCTCCAGGGAATGGTCCCTCCTGATAACATGCCAAAGTATGTGAGACAAAGTCTTGCCATCCTTGCTTCTAAGAAGCATTCTGGCTGTACTTCTTCCAAGACAGATTTGTTTGTTCTTCTGGCAGTCCAGGGTATATTCAATATTCTTCACCAACACTGTAATTCAAAGGCATTAATTTTTTTAAATTGTGTTTTAAGTGAAAGTTTACAACTCAAGTCAGTCTCTTATACAAAATCTTATACACACCTTGCTATGTAACCCTAGCTGCTCTCCCCCTAATGTGACAGCACAGCCCTCCTCGCCACCCTGTATTCCTCAGGTCCTTTCAGTCAGCTCCTGTCTCCCTCTGCCTTCTCTTGCCTCCAGGCAGGAGCCGTCCACATAGTCTCACGTGTCTACTTAAGCCAAGAAACTCAATCCTCACCAGGATCATTTTCTTTCTTATAGTCCAGTCCAATCCCTGTCTGAAGAGTTGGCCTCGGGAATGGTTCCAATCTTGGGCTAACAGAGGGTCTGGGGGCTGTGATCTCTGGGGTCCCTCCAGTCTCAGTCAGACCATTAAGTCTGGTCTTTTTATGAGAATTTGAGGTCTTTATGTTGAGGTGTAATCCATACTGAAGGCTGTACTCTTTGATCTTCATCACTAAGTATTTCAAGTCCTCTTTGCTTTTAGCAAGCAAGGTTGTGTCATCTGTGTACCACAGTTTGTGAGTCTTCCACCCATTCTGATGCTGCATTCTTCTTCATACAGTCCAGTTCCTCAGAGTATTTTCTCATCATACAGACTGAATAAGTATGCGAAAGGATACAACCCTGATGCAAACCTTTCTTGATTTTAAAGAAACAAGCAACATGAAAGCCATCACAGTATGAAAAACTGACAGCTGCGTGGTGGGAAATACAGATAACAAGAAGAAAACGAATATTTTTCATAATCCTACTATCCAGGAAAGAGCTAATATTTTGGTGTATATCTTTATAGATTTTTTACTATGCATGTGTCTTAGTTATCTGGTGCTGCTATAACTGAAACACCACAAACGGGTGACTTTAACAAACGGAAATTTATTTTCTCACAGTTAGGAGGCTAGATGTCCAAATTCAGGGAGCAGGCTTTAAAGGAAGGCTTTCTCTCTCTCTTGGCTCTGGAGGAAGGTCCTTGTCTCTTTTGAGTTTCTGCTCCTAGGGTATCTTCATGTGGCTTGGTATCTCTCTTCCTCCATCTCTGCTTGCTTCTCTATGACTAGTAATCTGCTCTTTTTATATCTCAGAGGTGATTGTCTTAAAACATATCCTACACTGATACGACCTCTTATTGCAACAAAGAAAACACATTCCCAAATGGGACTATAACCACAGGTATAGAGGTTGGGATTTACAACATGTATTTTTAAGGATTTTGGATATTTCATTTTTGATAAAAATGATTTAAAAAACTTACTGTATCATGAAGATATTTCCATGTCAATAAATAAATATTAAATAATTTTTAATAGCTGCATAATATTTCATTATGTGGATATACCATAATTTAGGTTGTTTTCTATTTGGAAAGTTGGATTCAGTCTGCTTTTTAAAAATAGTATAAACAAGTGCTCTGACTATTCATACATAACAAAAGTTTCCATAATCCTAAATTATTGTCTTAGATACATGCTTTCTAAACAGTGTGGCAAGGTGCCCCATAGTGCCACAGAGAATCTCAGGATATTTCAAGTGTTTGAGGCAAATATGGCAATATTTGATATCTGTTGGAAACTTCAAGAACTACCAGCTTGAGGTAGTTCATGTTTCAACATTAGATCATGGCACATTCCTTTGAATGAAGTCATACCTTTGAAAAGTTGGGTTTTTGCTAGTACTGTGATAAAAAACAAGCACTGCAGAGAAGTCAACATGGTCCAGAAAATGAGTGTGGTGATAATCCAATCTGATTTTAAGGTTTGAGAAGTTGTGCCATCACTAATAAGTGCACATATCCTAGTAGTAAGTAATGAAATAAAGATAGATAAAGAAAATAATTTTTTTATGTGAATTATTTTTTCAAGGGGCTACCAAGTTAGGATATAAACACTAAGTTGTTTGGACTTATTAACAACTTAATAAAACTGTTAGGTGTTTCTTGTGGCCTAAGTTGTTGCTGCTGTTAGGTGCTGTGGAGTTGGTTTCGACTCATAGTGACCCTATGCACAACAAAACACTGACTGGTCCTGCACCATCTTTACGATCCTTGCTAAGACTACTATGAAAAACTCACCAAGACACTAAAGGTACCATAAACCAAGAAGGTGACATGATGACTAAATGTAATGTGGTACACTGAATAGGATCTTGGAACAGAAAAAGGATATTAAGGAAAAACTGATGAAATCTGAATAATGTAGTAATTTTAGTCAATAATAATAAGGACTCAATATTGGTTCATTAATCGTGCAAATGTATCATACTAAAGTAAGATGTTAATAATATGGGAAATTGGGCATGGGGTGTACGGGAACTCTGTACTATCTGTGCAATAATCCTGTAAATCTAAAACTGTTCTAAAATAAAAAACTTATTGACAAATTTTAACTGGGCATACGGAGTTTTTATTTGCTAGTTCTGGCAACCCTAATAGTTTTACTTCCAAATAACAAACATAAAATATGGAAAAATTATCTTAAATTGATAGTTTAAGATTAGAGTTATATATGATTTGTCCTAAGTATTTGATCCAGGCATTTTACTTTCTGTGAATATTTTTTTTCCTTTTTGGCAAGGCTCAAACATGCCAATAACTATTAGACAGTGAAGATACTTCAGTTTGGAAATGCTTCACCTCTAAGTGCCATAGTTTATCATTAGTTCAACCAAGTGAGTAGCTAAAAGGGCTTAAGGACTGGTTCAATGCATACTCTCTCACACCCAAATGAACCACCAATAGAATTTATCTTAATCTGAGGTGTGCATTACTTAAGAGAAAGCCCTGGAGGCATAGTGGTTAAGTATTACAGCTGCTCACCAAAAGGTGGGTAGTTCAAATCCACCAGGCACTCCTTGGAAACTCTACCGGGCAGTTCTACTCTGTCCTCTAGGGTCGTTATGAGTCAGAATCCACTCTATGGCAACGCGCTTGTTTTTTTGGTTTATGTTTTAAGAGGTTAAAAATAAAAAATTAAGAAGATCAGCAAGGTAATCACTTGCCTAAGGAAAAAAAAAAAAACAACCCATTGCCATTCAACGGTTTCGACTGTATGAGTCATTGCCTAGGTTGACTGCTAATTTATGCTGCCTGGGTGGAAAACTGATTATTTTACTCTCCCTGCTGCTCCTCTGGGACAAGAACCTCTGTAATGTGGAAGGCCTTGGAGTCTGCGATAAAGATAGAACTGTATATTATAACACCCTTATTGGAAGGTGAGCTTAGAAAATCTTATTCTCCAAAATTTGAAGGTGAGGCTTTTAAAAATGTGAATTTTAAAATATTTGTCATCGTCCCGATACAAGAATACCAAATACATTTTGCACACCTTTGCTTACTTTGTTTTGCTGCTAAACAAAATTATGAAGTTAAAATGTTATCACTTAATACCTAAGCGCTGATACAATGCTGGGCCTTGTAAAGAAAATGAACCTGCCCTCAAATGGAAGCATCTAAGGCTATATAGGTTCCCTTGATATTTTAACTATTTGTTTTTGTTAAGTGGCAATCCCCTAAAACTACCATGTACAAATATGTGTGCCACAAAGATTTACGTACTTAATAAATTTCACTTAGCAAACATGAGCATCTACTATGTACAAAAAATTATGCTGAAGAGCTTTGGTGTTTCCAGAGGTAAGAAATGGGTCCTAGGCTGCTTCTGTTTGTGCTACTCAAAAAAAGGTTTTGTATTTTTAGACAGGCGGGCAGTCACATGTTAAACTAGGTTTTTGTTGATTTATATTCCATTGTCCTTTTGGTTGGCAGTTCAAATCTGCCAGGCGCTCCTTGGAAACTCTATGGGGGCAGTTCTACTGTGTTCTATAGGGTCGCTATGAGTCGGAATCCACTCAACGGCAGTGGGTAGTGGGTTTTGTAGTGGAAACCCTGGTGGTGGGTGGTTTAAGTGCTACTGCTGCTAACCAAAAAGACCACAGTTCGAATCCACCAGCTGCTGCTTGGAAATTCTACGGGGCAGTTCCCCTCTGTCCTATAGGGTCGCTGTGAGTCGGAATCCACTCGGGGGCAAAGAGTTTGGTTTGGTTTTAAAGCAAGACCATGAATTCAAGAGATTTGTTCACAAGAAGGGCTAGGTCTAAGAACGGGGCTAAAAAAAAAAAAAAGAATTCGTTTTGTTTTTAATCTGGACTCTGTTCCCCTAGGAGTTCGGTGAGGTCCTGTAAAAAGAGGCCAGCTCTGACGGGCAGGAAAGGGCAGTAGGTTCGAGCCCCATCACTCACAGCTCGCCTGCCGAGGTCTTGTGAGCCCTTGAGGCGCTGCAGAGGGCGGGGAGGGAGCCCCAGGCCGAAGCCTCACCCACCAAACGCTGCACGGATGCCTGCGGGCGCGTGGCCACGTAATCGCTGCTGCTGTCCCGGCTCCGAGGCGCTCTGCGAGGGCCAGCCAAAGGAGGCGGCGCCCTTTCTGTGGTGTGGCTGCGCTGTACTGTGAAAGGCCACGAGGACCGGGCCTTGGGCCGTGCAGGGTTATTTCCTCACACAGTGGTCAGTCAGGGCGAGGAACAGGCCGCTTTGGGGCCAGCGCGGAGCGCGACAAGGCACGACCCAGCGGGGCCTCAGCGTTGGTGGGCGCCGAGGCAGTGCAACGCGCGAAACCGACAGCCCACACTGGGGAAGGATAGGTCAACTAACGAAAGTGTCACCACAGGCACACGCCACAGACGCCTAGGAAAAGGAATTTGAGAACGCGTGGGGGGAGGGGCGGACAGTGTTGGCGGCTCGCAGTGAGCATGCTCCGTTCTGAGAGCCGTAAGTGGAGAAGCAAGCATGCGCAGTGAGCCCAGGGTGGGTTGGCAACAGGGAGGGGCTGGGGGAGCGGGTGATGTGTTTATCCGGTTTTCTGGGTGGGCGGTCAAAGCGCACGCGTACGGAGGAAAGGCGGAGGTGCGGGGTAGTGGAATGCGCATGCGTTGAGTGAGCCGGTTGTTGAGGGTGCGGCGTGGGGCTCTTAGAGGAGAAGCCAGGGAAAAGGGAAGCAAAGGGAAAGGAAAGGGCGGGGGGGAGGGGTGAGAGTGCGTTTGCGCATGCGTGCGAGCGGTAGCGACGACGGCGACGGGGGAGTCTCGGGAATGACAGTGGCTTTGCCCGTTGGGGTAACGGTCGTCGTCGCCGGCAGGGTCTGAGGCACCGCGCAGCCCTCGGGATCCATTAAGACGGCAGTAGTCCGGCCCGACCGAGCCATAGGGGCGCGAGGAGTCGGGGTGAGGGCGGCGAGGCTCGGGGGGAGGGGCCTGCGGCGTAGGCCTTGCTGTATGCGCTGGGTGGCGGCGGGGCCTGGCGGTGTGAGCGCTAGCTCTGTAGCGGCCGGGCGAGCGCTGTGGACTGCAGCGGCCGTCGTGCTTGGCGAAGGCGGCGTCTGAACGGCGCGGAGAAAATGGCCGGGCAGTGAGGGGGCGGTGCTTACGCCTAGTGACCCCAAAGTGTGCGACTTGAGCAAGGGGCGCCGCCGCGGCCCGGCCGGGCCTGCTCCCCGCCTCCACCTCCCGCCCGCCGCCGCCGGCCCGCGCACTTCCTCCCCGGCCCTCCCCGATCGCTTGGGGACTCTCCTGCCCGCTTTGCCACCTCAGGGAACAGCGGGGCTGCAGCCGCCGGGGCGGGGAACCAGGCGCATTCTGGGCCCCGCGTCCGCTATGGGGAGAGCGGCGGCTGAGTCCGCCAGCCGCAGCAGCAACTCTAGTCGCCGCCGCGGCTTCCTGCCCTAGATCGGGGAAGCAGACGCCTGAGCCGTCGTCTTTGCCGTCGCCGTTGCGCCGTCGTCGAGCGCTGGGATGGATTAAAGGGCCTTGCAGCCCAGAGAAGCGTGCCTGCCCGCCCCCGGACCGGGCCGGGGCCTGCTCCCGCGCCCCTCCAGCTCGACCTGAGGAGGTTCTGCCGCGTCCGGAGATGCAGCTCGAGCAAAGGCCGTCCTCCGAGCCGCGAGGCTAGACTGACCACTGGGTGCCGGCCTGAGCGCCGAAGCCGCCGCGTTTGTGCCCTGTGGCTGCTCGGGACGATCCCGAACGCTGGTTTTTCTCCCTCTTTATTTTTTGTCTGGAAGTCTCAGGGACAGAGAAGGGGCGCCAGGGCCCCATGTGTGGGAGGATTGCTTCAGCTCCACAAACTTGCACGGATTTTGGTTACTTCTTTGGCCAGTGGTTCGGCTCAGATTTCCTTCGAATTGTTGCAAATTCGCCATTGTTCCCTGGCTGCTTACAAAGTTGGATCCGGAATTTCTTTTCAACTGGGAGCCATCGGTGTCGAAGTGTCTGCAATGAACCCGGTGAATGCTACTGCTCTCTACATTTCCGCGAGCCGTCTAGTGCTCAACTACGACCCCGGAGACCCTAAGGCGTTTACAGAGATTAACAGGCTCCTGCCTTACTTCCGACAGTCTCTCTCGTGCTGTGTTTGCGGTAAGAAGCTTTTTATTGTTCCCTTTCCAACGCGCGTTTTGTTTAAACAACAAACCTGGGCAGTGGTAACCTACGGTTTGACGGCATGGTAGCTTACTTTAAGTTTTTATTTGTGCAGTTGAAATGGTAGTTTTGAAACTCGCCAACGACGTTTTGCCGGGCATTTCAGAAAAGCAGAATAATTCCAAAACGCCTTGTACAGCCGGCCATAACGTGCAGAACGGCTTGAATTAAGCTTTGGTTTATCCAGTTCTTTACCGTTTCTGGTGATGGTTTTTTAAGTGGGATAATGTATGCATGCTTGTTGCTGCCTTTAGGAAAAAAATCTCGCATACAGGGCTGATTGAATATCTGCCGTGGTTCAACATGGTTGTAGCATGTACATGTGGCATGTTTGCATTTCCCCAAGCAGATTACCTGTGGCTGGTGGTATAATTTACGCACCCACAGCCTGTGAACTCAGTACAAAACTTTTTCCTCAGTTCCTTCAACCAATGCGCCGTGGCTGGTTTGACGGCAGACTGAATGAGCCAGGGAAGACGGATGGTACTTTAAATGCATTTTAGGTAATGAGGTTATTACAGGATTATGTTTCTTATTTTGTGCTTTACTTTAGGTGTTTTTGTTAAAATGTTGCTTATGAACAGTATAATATTTTTGAGGGATGAAAGGAAAGGTGCTAAATTGTTTAATAGCTAGAAGCGTCTCGAAAGGGATAGTGTTGATTAACACTGCATGTATACTAATTGCTTGTCAAAGAAACCTGGACTGGAAACGTTAATACAGAAGAAAGGGGAACTGGCAAAACTGTAATGCCCCACTTGAACCGAAAATTTTCAGGCTTTATTGATCTATTTGCTTGGTAAGAACTTGAGAAATTCAGGCACTTCTAGCTTCCACTTTATCTTAAATTAGATAAAGGAAGAAGAGTACTTTTGGGTAGTTAGCTGAAAGGGGAAATAAAGTATTCATCTGAGATTCTTCCAACATTTTCTGTATAGTTCTGGGACAAGGCACTGAAGGGGGGGCATGCACAAGAGGTGAAGTTATTGTGTGTGTCTTTGGTAAACCAGGTACTTAATCTCATAAACGTTGAAGTTACGGAGTACCTTAATATGTGATTAAATGCCACTGTGACTAGTAACACTTAACACCTTTATCAAGAAGCAGTAGCCCAGGGCAAATTAATTGCCCTGGGCCTCAGTTTCTTAAGGTGTAAAATGAGAGTGTTAGGCTAGATTCAAAGTTTCCTTTCAGCTTAAAATTCGCAGTTACTGGTGTATGAGAATCTGCTTGGCTTCACAATACCTTCCTTCCCCACGTTTCATGGAGTGCTGCTTTTTATGTCCTCTCATCTTTTTACAGTTTGAGGACTGAGGAGATGGAGCTGCCAGAAGCTTGTTCGCTCAACACTTTTTTTTTTATTAGAGGGGTGGGGGGCCTGTGGGTAGTACAGCCTGGCCTGCAGGACAGCAGTAGATAGTGATGTCACTAAGTAACAGATCTGGTAGTAAAAAAGACTAGGTGGGTGAAACTTAGGCCTCCAATTTAAGGGAAAATGGTAGTTTTGAAATTGTGTATATGTTTGGAATTTGTTCAGACTCATAGAGACCCTATAGGAGAGGGTAGAACTGCCCCATAGGATTTTCAAGGCTGTAATCCTCATGGAAGCAGGGTTTAAATCTCTGAACTTTCTGTTAGCAGTCTACTGCTTAACTAGTGCGCCACTGGGGCTCCTTACCAGTAGCTTCGGGATAGCAAACCCAAACCCAGTGCCGTCGAGTCGATTCCGACTCATAGCGACACTATAGGACAGGGTAGAACTGCCCCATATAGTTTCCAAGGAGTGCCTGGTGTATTTGAACTGCCAGCCCTTTGGTTAGCAGCCATAGCACTTAACCAATACGCCACCAGGGTTTCCAGCTTCGGGATAGTTGAGGTCTGATTGAACGTTTTCCCAAATTCTAACCTGGACTTAAAAAATGACAGTAAGGATAAAACTACTTTTTAAAAGTTCTACTGAAGTAAAACCAGGCCTGGCAATATGAGGGAAATTTTTCTGATACAGGAGCTTTGTAATTCCTTCTTGTGCAAGTCCCCTACCCCCATCCTATGGAAAAGATTTGTGGGTTCTACTTCTCTTTTAAAATTGAGTACCTGGCATACAATTTCAGAAATCTGGGTATAAGTTCAGGTTTTTTTTTTTTTTTTTTTTTAATCTCTTTGAATATGTCTGTGGTTAGTTATTAAGGTACAAAAACAATATCAGTTACTTGAATTCAGATGCAGCATTTAATCACCTGTGTACCAGGTACTGTCTACAACTTTTTTCTAGCTGAGGAGCATAAACTCATTCAAATTAACAAGGCATGTGCAGTTTTATTTCATGTGGACAACAAATACGTAAAAGTAAAGTTTAATTTTAAATTGGTGTTGTAAATGGGGGGTTTGTTTCAAGGTCCTCTGACCCAATCCTATTTCAACCCTCTTTGCATAGTCCTGTTCTTCAGTCAGGTTGATATTTTGTTTTTTCAAACATGCGTATATCCTCTTTTCCTCACCTTTGGTCCCTGAAGTGTCTTCTGCCTAAAATACCTTCTTTTTCTCTCAAGGTCTAACTTATCTCCCTCCTTCCCTCCTCAGTGAGTTCTTCATTGCTCACTCCAGTAAAAAGTTCACTTTGTATTTTGAACCTCCCTAACTTTGTTCCAGTCATAAGGCACTTATATCCCCTTTAAATGCAGTTTTATATCTAATTCTTATAATAAGCTTCTTGAGGAAAATACTGTTTTTTTTTACGTTTTTGTGTTCCTGCTTCCCCCTCTCCTGTCCAGCGACTTGGATGTTGATGTTTATGACAGAACCGGAGGAAGAAAATGAGAGAGGGTGAAGAAGGAAAAGTAAAAGGCCTACAAACTTTGCAGTTAGGTTCAAATCCTGGCTTTTCTACTTACTGTGTAAGCAAGTCACCTCTGTTTTCCTTTATCTGCAAAAGGGGATAGTCATGCCTGCTTCAAGTTTGTTTCTCCAAATTTGGGTAATTTGTGGCTTGTTTTTAAGTGAGAAAAGCCTCGAACCCATGAGAATAAGTCTACATACCAGTGTCTGATACCTATTAGGTGTTTAATACTCTACCCTTAGGTGGGGCATTTTAGGTTCAGTGGTAGAATTCTCACCTTCCATATAGGGAGACCTGAATTCATTTCCAATTCACCTGATGTGCAGCAACCCACCCATCTGTCAGTGGAGGCTTGCCTGTTGTTTTGATGCTGAACAGGTTTCAGTGGAGCTCTCAGGCTAAGACTAGGAAGAAATGCTTGGTGATCTATTTCCAAAAATCAGCCAGTGAAAACCCTATGGATCACATTGGTCCAAACCACAACTGAGCATGGGAATGGTACAGGACTAGGCAACGTTTCTCTCTGTTTGAACATGGGGTCACCATGAGTGGTAGTGGTGTGGGGGGGGTGAAGGGGTGGCCTGACTTGAGGGCAGTTTACAGCAGTCTCATCCCTCTACAGAAGCAGAGAAGGATGAGAGGAAGTGAGTAAAGAAACAGAACCAGTCTGTTCAGTTATTATCAAAACTAGATTATTAACTGAAACTACAGGTTTATTACCATTGTTCTTTGAAACGTTAATTAGCTGATTATCACTGTTTGTTTTTCAGTTGCTCTGTATATTTAAATTTCCTGAAGCTTCCAGTGAGTGGGATAGCAGTGCTCCAGGGAATTACAGAAACACTGGTCAAGACAGTATTACTGTGGGTACTATTTGTCTGTTCCCTGCTCCTGTTCTAAATGTTGGATTTCCTTTATCAGGAAATAGAATTTCTTTTCATGCCACGGTACTTGAAAAATTCCGTGCTAGAGATGTTAAGTTTTTCGTTAAACTAGTAAGTTCCTACATGGTACGATAAATGTGATATATAGAATCAAATCCTATTGGAACTGGAAGGATATGTTAAGGGGAAAGAATACTACTTTCTGAGACATTTGGAGTCTTCCGAATTACCATGGTCAAATCTCCACTCAGGCACGTGAATATTTTCCTGCAGCGCTCTAATCAGTGTCCAGAAACAAACTGGTTCTCACTTTGTGGATTTATTAAATACTTGTGGGACCTTTTATGTTTTTTTAAAATTTTATTTGTTGTTGCAAATATACACAGCAAAACACACCAATTCAACAGTGTCTGTGTGTACAATTCAGTGACAGTGATTACAGTCTTTGAGTTGTACAACCATTCTCACCCCTCTTTTCTCAGTTGTTCCTCCCTTATTTAACGTAAGCTCACTGCGCCTAAGTTTCCTATCTAATCTTTTGCTGTTGTCAGTTCGACCTTAAAAAAGAGTGTAATGCTCAGGGTAGACCTTTTTTGCTAATTAAGCTTAAATGTCGTTTGGTTTTAAGAAGACTTCAGGGGATATTTTTGGTTTAAGGTTTAAAGATTATTACAGGGCAATAGTTTCAGAAGTTCACCCAGGCTCCATGGCTCCAGGAAGTCTGGATTCCATGAGATTTTGAAATTCTGCTCTACATTTCCCCCATTTTGATTAGGATTCTTCTATGGAACCTGTGATCAAAATGTTTGATAATTGTAGCCAGTCACCATCCAGTTTTTGTCTTATATTAAAGGAGGCAGTTCACCTTGTGGGGCCTTTTAGACATTACTTTCTCATTTATAAAATGGGGAGGAGTGGAGATTAGTGTTCCCCAAATATTTGACTTTCATGGGTCAATTAATAAAAAAGACTGGAGGTTGACATGGAGTGTCCAACTTTTTGTTTTGCATGTTGAGGACTTAAAAAAAACTATTGTCTTTTCTTACTGCTGCTATTCTTACATTCCACTAGAAGGGAGGTGATTCCTTACAGTGACACCCTTGCTTGTCTTGTTCACTGTTGTAGCCTTTGCACCTGACAGTCTCTCATTCATAGTAGGACCTCAGCAAGTATTTGTTGAATGGATGAATACTTGCAGCATTTAAAAAGAATGTTTTAGATCATCAAAATGGTACTGTAGTACATTTGGCCTGTTTTTCTTGTTGTTGTTCTAGTTTGTAATATCTTTTTAAAATGTATAATGAAATTTGTCATTTTGACCATCTTTAAATATATGATTCATTGACATTAATTACATTCATTATGTTGTGCAACCATCACTGCTGTTTACTTCTAGATTTTTTCATCACCCAAACAAAAACTCTGAGAAATAATAAGGCAACAGTTTCTCATTCCCACCTCCACCCAGCCCCTCGTTAACCTGTAATCTCTCTGTGAATTTGTTGATTCTAGACATTTCATATAAGTGAAATCACACAATATCTCGCATTTTTGGTCTGGCTTATTTTGTTTAGCATAATGTTTTCAAGGTTCATTTATGTCGTAGCATCTATCAGCACTTCATTGCTTTTTATGACTGAATTATAATCCATTGTGTGTATACCACGTTTTGTTTATACAATATCTATTTATAGACACTTGGGTTGTTTCTACCTTTGGCTATTGTGAATAATGCTGCAATGAACATTGGTGTGCTTTTAAGTCTTTTGGGTATATACATAAGAGTGGTATTGCTGGAGGAGCCCTGGTGGTGCAGTGGTTAAGCGTTCAGCTGGGATAGCCATCCCAGTGATATCTCATTGTGGTTTTAATTTACATTTCCCAGTGACTGACGATTTTGAGCCTCTTTTCATGTGCTTACTCATTTGTGTATCTTCTTTGGAGAAACGTGTATTCAAGTTTTTTGCCCATTTATTCATTGGTTTTTTTTCTTATTGTGCTGTAGGCATTCTTTATATAGTCCAGATATTAAACTTATATCAACTACATGCTCACCAAATATTTCCTCTTATTCTTTCTCTTCACTGTGTTGATAGTCTTTGCATGCACAAAATTGTTTAGTTTTGGTGAAGTCCAGTTTTGTCTTTTGTTGCATGTGCTTTTGGTGTCATATCTAAGAATCCATTGTCAAATCCAAGGCCCTGAAGATTTACTCATGTGTTTTCTTCTCAGTTTTATTGTTTTAATTTACGTATTAAGGTCACTGATCTGTTTTAAGTTCCTTTTTATATGGTGTGAGCTATGAGTCCAACCTCATTCTTTTGCTGTTTAAGTCCTAGTACCGTTGGTTTGAAGAATCTGTTCTTTCTGCATTGAATAGACTTGGCACCGTTGTCAGAAATAAATTGTCATGTTGTTATTAGGTTGCCGGGTGTCATCGAGTCAGTTCTCACTCACAGTGACCCTATGTACAACAGGATGAAACATTGCCTGGTCCTGCACAGTCCTCACAATTGTTATGTTTGAGCCCATTGTTGCAGCCGCTGTGTCAGTCCATCTCATTGAGGGTCTTCTTCTTTTTCCTCTGACCCCCTACTTTACCAATCATGATGTCTTTCTTCAGGGACTAGTCCCTTCTGATAACATATCCAAAGTACATGATATGAAGTCTCACCATCCTTGCTTCTAAGGAGCATTCTGGCTGTATTTCTTCCAAGACAGATTTATTTGTTCTTCTGGCAGTCCATGGCGTATTCAGTAGTCTTTGCCAGCACCGTAGTTCATATGCATTGGTTATTCTTTCTTATTCACTGTCCAGCTTTCACATGCATATGGCATATATAAATGGCTTTATTCCTGAACTTTCACTTCTTTCTATTCCACTGGTCTGTATGTGTGTCCTTATGCTAGTATCACATTATTTTGATTACTGTAGCTTTGTAGTATGTTTTGATATCAAGAAGTGTGAGTCTTCAGACTTTGTTCTTTTTCGAGTCAAAATATCTTAGTAGAATTATTTTCACTCGTTTTTCTACCCTAGAAGCCTTATTGAATCTTTGCAGAGTTGGGATTTCTGGTTTTCTCAAGCTGTTAGCATCTGATTTTATAGCCAGTGTTTTTTGTAGGTATGTGCTGTCAGTTAGCATTTTTCCATTTCCTTTATTATTATAAACCACAGGAAAATGTGCACTTTAAGTATCTGGTCTCACATTTGGAAATGACATGTTTTCTGGCAAAGTTAGGTAATTTTAAAGTTCTCATGCAACAATTAAGGGTGCACCTAAAGTGGCCAGGGCAGGTGTAATAACCTCTAAGGGTTTTCTGAGTCCTGCTAATCCTGCTAAGTGCTATTTCCTTGAAGTTTAAATCAGGGCTACAAATCAGTTCTTTCTGGTTTGAACTTCTGCTGAGAATGTGGATTTCTAACAAGTTCCCAGGTGATGCCGATGCTGCTAGTTAGGGACCAGCTCTGAGAACCACTAGTAGAGCAGTGGTTCTCAAAATTTATTATATGTAAGAATCATTTGAGGATTTTTTTAAGGTGTAAATTCTGATTCAGTATATCTGGGGTGGGAATAGAAATTTTCAGCAGGGATTTGAATTGGAACGAACCAGTTTGAAGCCCTGGTTTAAATCTCTGCCTGATGTTTTGAAGTTTGGAACTGTGGCCATATACAATATGGGAATTTAAGATTAGAAGGGAGCATAGTCAGTCAGTTGGTTGTTTGGCCTGTGACTTAACATATTCAGGATATGACATTGGTTGTGACTGCAGCACCACCGACAGCCAGTAGCTGTGAGTTGTCTCAGGGTTCTGTTCGTGATGTCATTGAGCTTCCAGCTCAGTTTTTACATAGACCTGACTAAAAAACAAACCTGTTCTTGTAGAGTTGATTCTGACTCATGGCAAATAGTCAGAATCAACTCTGACTATATCAAATAGACCTGCCACATAGGGTTTTTTTTGGCTATAATATTAATGGAAGCAGATCGTCAGGGACTTTCTTCTGGCGTACTGCTGGGTAGTTTCTAATCACCAACCTTTATGTTAGTAGTAGTGTGCAAACCACTTGCGCCGCCTGGTGATCCTGGTAGTGTAATGCTTAAGCACTTGGCTGCCAACCTAAAGGTGGTTTGAACCCACCCAGTGGCTTTGTGAGACAAAGATCTGGCGATCTGCTTGCATAAGTATTACAGCTTAGGAAACCCTCTGGGGGCAGTTCTACTCTGGCACATTGCGTTGCTGTGATTCAGAATCGACTTGAAGGCACTTAAGAACAGCAGCAGGAGGGTAACATTACTAGATTACTCTTCATGATGAGAATTTATATCAAAAGCCTTAAGGCAGAAAGACCAATTTCTTCACATCAAATATCCTTTCTCTAATATTCTTGAAAGCTCATCCAGCCTTTTCTTGAATATCCCTGGGGTGAGGAGCTAAAATAAATACTCTGCAAAATAGTCATGTCGTTGTTTGGTGATACTTTTTTAGAATTTTCTTTTTAGAAAGTTCATCCATTTTGCCCAAATCTTCTCTGTAAGTCTTGTCCACTGATTTTAGTTTTCTTTCCTGGTACAATTCAGAAAGTCTTTGATAAAATTTTACCCTTCAACTGTTTGAAAACAGTTTTTATGTCTCTCCTGAGAAGATTTCTCAGTTACTTGTCCTTTGGATGCATCCTGGCTTCAGTTGCCTCTAGTTGTGTGGACTTCTGTGTCTAAGTCCACATATTTTAGATGTGGTCAGATGGGATCATATGCTTTGATGACTTGGACAAATTCTTTAATTACTCTTGATTTCATTTGTCAGATGAAGTTTTTGGGCTAGAACAGAGATTTGATGGTGAATTTGGACCCTAGACATTTATTTTTTAGCTTGGTTAGAAACTATTAAATTGGTGTTCAACATTTCAGAATCTGGAGTCCACATAAAAATCCACATTTTAAATGCTTCTTGGGAAATCGTCAGTCTGGTTGCAGGGGGTCTACATTTCCTCGTGGCATAGCATTGTTGGCTACAGTTGAAAGGGGGCGTCTCTCCCTTTGGGGGTGGGGACATGCCCCCTCCAGTTTGTTCTTGGTTCCCCCCACCCCCCGCAGCCTTTGCCGTTTTTTTATTTTACCTGCTTGCCATTGTAGACGTTTGGATTTGTAACTCTTAGGAATGGAGGAGTTATAAGGTTCGTTTTTATGCTGTGGACACAATTTAAAAACTCGGTTGTCGTCGAGTCCATTCTGAGTCATGGTGATTCCGTGTGTGCCTAGAACTGTGCTCCAGAGGGTTTTCAAGGCTGATTTCGGAAGTAGATCACCAGGCCTTTCTGGAGGGGCCTCTGGTTGAACTAAAACATCCAACCTATTTTAGGTTATCATCTGAGCATGTTACTCTCTGCACCACTCAGGGACTCTGTTAGAACCATAGACTTCTAAAGTTGTTGGGAGCCTAAATTATTTTGTGAACCTTTTTGCCTGGATTAGAACCATGATTGCTTTCTCTTGTTTGGCAGTCAGGGAACAGTGGTTGCCTCACATTGTTTCTAATAATTAAAATATAAGGTGGTTGATAATGTTGTTCAAATCTTCTCAATCTGTTTTCTTACCTATTTTGTCAGTTATTGAGAGGTGTTGAAATCTCTGACTGTAATTATGGGTTTATTTCTCCTTGAGTTTGTATCGGTTTTTGCATCACATATTTTGAAGATCCGTTACTAAATGCATAAAACGTTTTAGAACATATGGAATACAGTTAAAAGAACTTATTTTTAATGTCCTTGTCTATTTTATCATCTGTGTCATTTCTAGGTTTGTTTCTATTTTTTTCTGTTCATTATGAGGGTATATTCCTGCTTTGTTCTGGGATGAAATTACTTGGAGATAGTTTGATCCCTTTGAGGTTTTTTTTTAAGCTTTTGTTTGGTGGGACCAGAGCAGTCTTTGTTGTTGTTGTGTGCTGCCAAGTCCATTCCGACTCACAGTGACCTGTAGGATAGAATAGAACTGCCCTATAGGGTTTCTGGAAACTCTGGTGGCGTAGTGGTTAAGTGCTACAGCTGCTAACCAAAGGGTCGGCCGTTCGAATTCGCCAGGCGCTCCTTGGAAACTCAGCGGGGCAGTTCTACTCTGACCTATAGAGTCTCTATGAGTCCGCACCTAACAACAACAGGGTTTCTGTATGGAAGCAGACTGCCACATCTTTTCTCCGTGAAGTGAACAGCTGTTGGCTTCATACCACTGACCTTTCTGTTAACAGTTGAGTGCTTAACCTCCTTACTTTAGGGCTAGTTTTTCCCTACTACAGAGGCACACAACAACAATTGAGGCAAGAATCTTCTGACAACTCTATGTAATGCCAGGTGAATTACCACCCTGGGTGGTAAGAACAGGAATTGTTTTCCTACCTCTGATTACAGGGATTGTTCCTTTGCTTGTTTCAGGTGGTTGTGTCTCCAGACTTAGTTTCCTCATATGCATATGTTGATTAGTACTCAGCTGAAGACTTGAGATAGACTGTGTAAATCTCTGGAGCTCTTTCTGTGCAGCTCGCTCATTTCTGGTACTCTTTCTTGGGAAGTCCAGAGGTCTTGGGCTCACAGCGCTGTCTTCTAAACCCAGGGAGACCATCAGGGTTTGTCTTGGCTCTCCCTTCCTGTGCTGTGGCCTGAGAACTCTCCAGATGGTGAGTTGGAGTGGTTACAGTACTCACTTCATTTGTACCACCTCTTGGAAATCACTGTCCTGTACTGCCTGTTTTCTAGTCAATACATGAATACCATTGCTTTGTCTAGTTTTTTAGTTGTTTCAGGTCGGAGAGTAAATCTGGTTATTCCCTTCCTTTTGGAAGTGGAAGTCAGATCATATTGTAAACATACACTGACCAGTACAGCAGCCACTAGCTATAAAAAAAAAATATATATATATAAAAATATATATAAGACAATTTAATTTAATTAAAGTGAAATAAAATTTGAAAGATCCAGTTCTTCAGTAATGCTTAGCTACATTTTAAGTGCTCAGTAGCAACATGTGGCTGGCTAATGGCTACCATATTGGATACGGCAAATATAGAACATTTCCATCATTGCATAAAGTTCTACTGGACAATGATATAACAAGTAAAAAAAACTCAGATTTGTTTCCGAAAGCTATGGGAGCAGTGAAAGATGCCTTCGATATTTTCATCCCAAATTTTTATTTTAAAGTGGTGAGCTGGATGGGATTATGGAGTTTACCACTGTAGCCTCTAGAAAAATTTCTCAATTTAGTGTTATCTAATGGGATTCAAGGAAACTCTGGTGGCATAGTGGTTAATTGCTAGGGCTGCTAGCCAAAGGGTCGGCAGTTCGAATCCGCCAGGTGCTCCTTGGAAACTCTGGGGGGCAGTTCTCTGCCCTATAGGGTCGCTATGAGTCGGAATCGACTTGACGGCCCTCGGTTTGGTTTGTTTTTGGTTAATAGGATTCAAGGTGTTGCACAGTGTTAATGTAGCAAAAGGTTTTTATTTTTTTAAAAGATAAAATAATTTAAATATTTCTTCCTTTCAAATAAGGCAGTCTGAAATGTCAAGTGTGCATTGGGAAAATTAGAGGTGACATAACCAGTTAATAAATCTCTGTGTCTGCCATGATGGTTTTAAATTGTTTAAATTCTTAGTTACGTATCACGTTAACTCTTAGCCATATTGTTTTAATTCTTTGTCATGTATTAATGCATATCCATTCAGTGGATCATTGCTTAAAGACAAACTTTAAGAAAGAGTTGATATTTGAATATAGTAGGTAATAAACAACAAAAACCAAACCCAGTGCCTTTGTTGAGTCGATTCCGACTCACAGCGACCCTATAGGACAGAGTAGAATTGCCCCATAGAGTTTCCAAGGAGTGCCTGGTGGATTCGAACTGCCAACCCTTTGGTTAGCAGCTGTAGCACTTAACCACTACACCACCAGAGTTTCCTGTAGTAGGTAATAAGGAGCATAAAATTGGCTCTAAGTATTTGCTTCATGATAGTTATTGTCCCTCTCTGTAAGTTGATTGTGTTCTACTAACATCCTGTATGTATCAACAAAGTTGCTAATATTTCAGAAACAAGGTTAAAAAGAGAAAATATACCCAGTTTGGCTTCTTAATTTTAGATAATAAAGACTATTTACACATGATATGTGTTACTTAAAAATTGTTTGCAAATACCAATCTGAAAAAAGCTACCTTTAATTCATCATTTAGTAACAGAACATAAAGACAGTTAAAAAAATTTACCAAAAAATGCAGGAATTCCAAACATCAGGTCACATAGCCAGTTTTGTCCCTACGTAATTTATTGAATTTAGTCTACATTTTTAACATTCATGAGTTTACAAACATGTCATTTTAAATAGATGCATGAAATAATGCATTTTGTTACGTAATTAAACTTCTTAGAACTCAAAATTTGTGTTTGTATGTTTAATCAAAATGAACCTTATAGTATAATCTTGTCTTAGTTATTTAGTGCTGCTATAACAGAAATACCACAAGTGGGTGGCTTCAACAAAAACATTTATTTTCTCACAATTTAGGAGGCTGGAAGCCCAAAATCAGGGTGCTAGCTCTAGGGGAAGGCTTTCTCTCTCTCTTACCTCTGGAGGAACGTCCGTGTCTTTGTCTCTTCAGCTTCTTCTGGTTCTTTGGAGATCTGCTTGTGTCTTGGCATCTATTTTTCTCCCCTGCTTGCTTGTTTAATCTCTTTTCTGTCTCGAAAGAGATTGACTCAAGATATGCCCTACACTAATCCTGCCTCATTAACATAAACAAAGACAACTCATTCCCAAGTGGGATTGTAACCACAGGCATAGAGGTTAGGATTTACAGCACATGTTTTTGGGGGACACAAATCTATCCATAACAATCTTTAACAATATGCCAATTAAAAATATTTTTTTCTTAAAATCACTTCATCACATTTTTCACTTAAATTATGAAATGATTAGGAAAATTCCTTAGGAGTGCATGTTACTGTGTAAGATAGCATGAAGGCAAAAAGTTTAAAGTATTTTAGTGGTGGATCAGAATTATTTGGAGAGCATTTTAAAAATACACATTTCTGGGCAGCATCCCCAGCTACATTGAGTCAAATCTGGAGTAGGCTGCGTAGGTGATTCTAATGCTAACACCTGAATGAGAATACTTCTTATGTGAGGTTCATATGAGACGACACACTCCTCCTCTCCAGCCTGTATGCACCGTGCCCATTCAACCAGCTCCTGTCCCCCGCTGCCTTCTCATCTTGCCCCCAGACAGGAGCTTCCCACATAGTCTCATGTGTCTACTTGAGCCAGGAAGCTCACTTCTCACCGGTATCATCATCTGTTTTATAGTCCAGTCCAATCCCTGTCTGAAGAGTTGGCTTCTGGAATGGTGCCAGTCTTGGGGTAACAGAAGGTCCGGGGACCATGACCTCAGGGGTCCCTTTAGTCTCAAACCATTAAGTCTGGTCTTTTTACGAGAATTTGAGGCCTGCATCCCACTGTTCTCCGGCTCCATCAGTGATTCTTTGTTGTGTTCCCTGTCGGGACAGTCTTTGGCGGTAGCCGGGCGTACCATCTAGTTCATCTGGTCTCAGGCACATGTAGTTTTTTGGTTTATGTGGCCCTTTCTGTCTCTTGGGCGCATATTTACCTTGTTTCTTTGGTGTTCTTTATTCTCCTTTGCTCCAGGTGGGTTGAGACCAATTGATACATCTTAGATGGCCGCTTGCTTTTGCTAGCAGTTCTTAGGAATTGTTTTCAGGACTATGGAATCTAGGTGACTAGGAATCTTTAAAGGGAGTAGTAATAGTTTGGGCATAGCTGTTTGAATTAGAGAACTAATAATTTCTTCAGTACCTTAATTTGTCATATGGACCTGTTGATTTTTTTTTGAGCATGCTTTTTCTCTTTGGTTTGCTTCTAAAATAAACTGCTTGGAAAAGTTTGAAAGAACAGATTTTAAGTGTCATTGAACGAAAAAGTTAAAGAAGAAAAATCGACCTTGAATAGCAAGCCCCACTGAGTGGGAAATGGTATTGTTTTAACAGGGCTCTCTGGTCTCAATTTCTCTTGGACTAAAACTTATTACTCTTTATAGTGGCCCCAATAATATTTCTGCATTTTGTCTAATGAAAAGATTTTTAAAGAGGTTTAGACCTCAACATATGCCTACAAAAAATATATATTGGGTATCGGTTTTGCAAGACTAAGAATGTGCTTTAAAAAGAAGATAACTTCAGAGTTTTAATTGTCCAAGAAGAGTTAATTCATTTATGCTCGCATGCTCAGTGATGTGTATGATCTTTGTATGGTGTAGTCATTTTTTTCCTGGCTTGAGTTCAGAGATTATTTCCATTTGCATGTATTCAGAAGACATCCCTAGTTTCTGCTGAAGAACATTCCGTACCTTTAATTTTGGGTTGTAATTTGGTGTTGTGATTCAGAGATACCGCTGTAGAGGCTAAAATGTGTTAGCATGCCTTGTTCAGTGATGGTGCGGCAGGCACTAGCAGTGCTTGCCAAATAGCTGGGCCCCCAGGAATTATTTGCATAAGCAATTTGATAGGGGAGATGGTTTATTAAGTGAAAATAGCTTAAACAACTAACTCTTCATTTGAAAAAGGTGGAGAGTGGGGATGTTTAGATCAGTGGATTGGGTTATGGAAGGCCCTATCTCAGACCTTTGACATCAGTTGGAGAGGTGCGTTCTCTCATTCTTTATATGTGTCTTGATATTGCTGATGAAGACTGAGTCTAGGCTGAAAGAATCATGACTCAAATTCAGTGTAGTTGTTCTCATATCGCAGGGGGAGGGGATAGAGTATTTGTGTATATTTGGGTTGATTAGCATCAATTTATCGCTACTACTAGAAAAAAACTCGATTTTATAAGGGTTTTTTTTTTTTTTTTTTTTTTTTATAAGCAAGTAAGTAAGGCTTCCTGAAGTGATAGCACTTAGGAAAACCAGCTCAGTCTAATCATATGACTTTAATGTAAATATACACACACAGTCTTTAGTTAAGATTTCTGATGCTGTGAATTCTTAGACTGCTGTGTAGGTTGAGGTTTATTTTTGTTGGAATCTTTTTACAGAGAAGATAGTGCAGTGGATTGTAGTATAAATGTTGACTTGAAAACATTTAACTTAAAAAATTGAGGTCAGTGTATAGACAATCCAGCCAGTGCTTCTTGCAGCTCCAGTTTCTGTACAGCAAGTATTTCCTGAACCTCAAAGAGCTGGTGTGTAACATGGGTCTTCTTCCTTTTGCTCTTCTGCCGGAGTCACTATCCATATTGCTAGCACCTGTTTCTGTTTCTTCTTCCCAAAAAAGGTTTTATGTCTTGTGGCTAATTATTGATTCTGCTCTGGCCTTGTTTCAGTAATCATTCTCTTTGATAAGTGATGGTGGTTGTTAGTTGCCATCAAGTTGCTTCTGACTCGTGGTGACCCCATGTGTGCAGAGTAGAACTGCTTCATAGGGTTTTTAAGGCTGTGACCTTTTGGAAGCAGATTGCCAGACCTGTCTCCCAAGGCGCCTCTGAGTGGGTTTGAACTGCCAACCGAGTGATTAACTGTTGAGGATGATGTTGGCTGTTGGTTTTGTATAAATGCTCTTTTTTATGTTGAGGAATTTCCCTCTATACCTAAATGAATAATTTCTTTTATAAGGATCAGCACAAATCTGGTTCCTATGAGGCAGAGGTTAGAGATGTCCCAAATGTCTAACTTTTCCAAGCTTCTGTACCACTCTAACATTGCCTACTCCCTCTCACCTCAGTACTTTCTCTCCTGTCTTTGGTTTCCCTAATACCTTGAGACGTCTCACAGAGCTCATGGACCATGTAAGAATATGGCTTACGAGGTTCGGAGGTTGGCAAGTCCCAAATTCATGGGTCAGGCATAGACTTCTCCCTGGCCCTCAGTCTCTGCCCACAAGTAAAGTTCTCTCGCTCCATGGGCTGGGAAGCCCACTGTGCCATGTCCCGCGGGTCTCTGCTACTGGTTTGTCCTGCAGGTCTGTCCTTCAGTGCTGGTGGGCTCCCCTCTTTGCTCTGGAATTGGCTGTCTTTTAAGGCAAAACTGACCAATCCCCTTGGTAGGCCACAGTCACATGGGTGAGAGTTACAAGACCATGGCTATGAAGGCCACACACAAAAGTAATTAATCCACCACAATACCTATTTTATTGAGAGTTTTTATCAGGAATGTGTGTTGGACTTTGTTGAAGGCCTTTTTTGTGTCGACTGAGATGAGTGTGTGATTTTTAAAATTTTATTTATGGGGTGGATTATGTTGATTTTCTTAATGTTGAACTGTCCTTGGATACTTGGTATGAATCCCACTTGGTTGTGGTGTTTTTTTTTTTATTTTATATGATGCTTAATTGTATTGGCTGGAATTTTGTCGAAAGTTTTTGCATCTGTGAGAGAGACTGGCCTGTAATTTTCTTTCTTTTTTTTTTTTGTGGTGTCTTTGCCTGGTTTTTGTATCAGGGTTATGCTGGCTTCATGAAATGCGTTTGGAAGTATCCCTTCCTTTTCTGTGTTCTGAAATAGTTTGAGTAGTACTGGTATAAGCTCTTCTCTGAGTGTTTGGTAGAGTTCTCCAGTTAAGCTATCTAAGGGCAGCACTTTTTTTTGTCGGCTTTTTTTAAAATGACCCTTTCAGTCTCTTGTTATGGGTCTGTTCAGATTTTTAACATTATTTTGTGTTAGTTTGGGTAGGTAATATGTTTTTAGAAGTTTGTCCATTTCCTCTAGGTTTTCAAGTTTTTTAGAGTATAGTTTTTCACAGTACTGTGTTACCGTCCTTTTTATTTCACTTGGGTCTGTTGTAATGTCCCTCATTTCATTTCTTATTTGGGCTATTTGCATCCTCCCCTGTTTTTCTTTGGTCAGTTTGGCCAGTGGTTTACAGATTTTGTTGATCTTTCAAAGAACCAACTTTTGATTTTGTTGATTCTTTTGTTTTTCTATCTTCTATTTCATTTATTTGTGTCTGATCATTATTTCTTTTCTTGTGACTGTGGGCTCTTTTACTTTTGTCTTTCTGTTTGTTTGAGTTGTGTAGCTAATGTTTTGATTTTGTCCCTTTATTTTTTTGATGTGTGCATCTATTGCTATAAATTGACTTCTGAGCACTGCCCTTGCTGTGTCCCAGAGGTTTTAGTATGATGTGTTTTTATTCTTGTTTGATGCTAGGAATTTTTTTATTGCCTCTTTGATTGCTTCTATTACCCAGTGATTTTTAAGCAGGATATTTTTGAATTCAGTTTCCATGCATTTGATTTTTTTCATTGCTCTTCCTGTTAATTTCTACGTTGATGGCACTGTGATTGGAGAAGATACTTTGTATTATCTCAAGGGTTTGGATTTTGTTGAGGGCTGCTTTGTGGCCTAAGATGTAGTCTATTCTGAAGAGTGTTCCATGTGCTTCGGAAAAGAATATGTACTTTGCAGCTGGTGGGTGGAGTGTTCTACATATGTCAATGAGGTCAAGTTGGCTGATTGTGACCTTCAGATCTTCTGTACCTTTGTTGAGTTTCTTTCTAGATATTATGTCCTTTACCGAGAGTGGTGTGTTGAAGTCTCCTGCTGTTACTGTGGAACTGTCAATTTCTCTTTTCAGTGCTGTTAAGAGTTCGTTTTATGTATTTTGGATCCCTGTGATTGGATGCATAGAAATTTATTATGGTTATGTATTCATGATGGATCCTCCTTTTAATCATTATATAATGTTCTTCTTGTCTTTTATGGTGGATTTTGTTTTAAAGTTTATTTTATCTGAGATTAGTATTCTCTCTCCTGTTCTTTTTTGGTAGCTGTTGATACTTTTTTTCCCCATCCATTGATTTTTAATAAATTTATGTCTTTGTTCCTAAGGTGTGTCTCTTGTATTGATGGATCCTGTTGTTTTATCCATTCTGTTACTCTATCTCTTTATGGGTGCATTTAGGCCATTTACATTTAGTGTAATTTTTTTTTTTTATAATTTTTTGTTTAGTGTGTTTTAGGTGAAAGTTTACAGCTCAAATTAATTTCTCATTCAAAAATTTATACATCTATTGTTATGTGACACTAGTTGCAATCCCTATAATGTGAGAGCACACTACTTCTTTCCAGCCTGGGTTTCCCATGTCCATTCAACAAGCATCTGTCCCGTTCTGCATTCTCATACTGCCTCCGGACAGGAGCTGCCCATTTAGTCTTATCTCCTTGAACTAAGAAGCACACTCTTTATGAGTATTTTATGTTTTATAGTCCAGTCTAATGTTTTCTGAAGAGTTGGCTTCGGGAGTGCTTTTAGATGTGGGTTAACAGAGCCTGGGGACCATGTCTTCGAGAGTTCCTCTAGTCTCAGACCATTAAGTCTGGTCTTTTCACATGAATCTGAGTTCTGCACTACACTTTTCTCCTGCTCCATCAGGGACTCCCTTGTGTTTCCTGTGTCTAGTTCTTCTGGCATCATCTAGTTCTTTTGGTTTCAGGCTGATGGAGTCTCTGGTTTATGTGGCCCGTCTGTTTTTGGGCTAATATTTTCCTTGTGTCTTTGATGTTCTAGGGAGGGAGAGGGAATTTCACTAACTAGATAGTAGACAAGAATTATCTTAGGTAAAGGGAAATGTGTCGCCACTCCTGCTCTTTTTTGGTAGTTGTTTTTCTGATATTTTTTTCATCCTTTGATTTTTAAAAAAGTTTATGTCTTTGTTTCCAGGGTGTCTCTCTTGTTAACAGCATATTGAGGTCCTGTTTTTTTTTTTTATCCATACATTTGGTATAATTGTTGTTAGGTGTGAATTTATTGCTGTCATTTTATAGTGCTTTTTTTGTGGTGTTAACATTTTCTTGGTTCCTCTTACTCTCCTGTGCCGAGTTCCTTTTGTGTGTGGATTGTTTTTTCATTTTTTTGTTTTTGTAGATTTTATACTTACTGAGACTTTGTTTTTCTTCTTTACTTTGATGGGTAGGCTTGTTAACTTTGTGGTTACCTTGGAAGTTATGCTTCGTGAATTCGACCCAGTATTTTATTACTTGGTGTCTTGCCCTTTTCTCCATTTGAAAGCTGTACACCTACAGCGTTTATTTACTCTGTTATTTTTCTGATGTTGTCATTTACAGATTAACTTTTCTGGTTCCCTGTGTAAATCTTTTAGGTTTGATTAATCCTTGAGAGTTAATTACTGGGTTGCTATCTGGCTGATGTGGTCTTGTGTCCTAGATTCAGGCTGTCATCTGATGTTGTTTGTTCTCAAACTGAAGGGCTCTTTTAGTAATTCTTGTAAGTTGGGTTTTATTTTTACACATTCCCTTAATTTCTGTTTATCTGGAAATGTCCTAATTTCACCATTGTATCTGAGTGAGAGTTTTGCAGGATACGTTATGGTTGGTTGGCAATTTTTTTCTTTCAAGGTTTTATATGTCATCCCATTGCCTTTTGCCTGCATGGTTTCTGCCAAGTAATCAGAGTTTAATCGTACTGTTTCTCCTTTGTATGTGATTTTTTGAGCTGCTCTCAGGATTCCTTCTTTGTCTTTGGTTTTAGCGAGTCTGATTATGATATGCCTTGGGTGATTTTCTTTTGGGGTTTATTCCTGTATGGGGTTCGTTGGGCTTCTTGAATGGTCAGCTTTTCATCTTTCGTGATATTAGGGAAGTTTTCTGTCTTGATATATAGGATCATGTCATCTGTGAAAGGGATAGTTTGACTTTTTTTTTCAATTTAGATGCCCTTTATTTCTTTTTCTTGCTGTATTGCTCTAGCTAGGACTTCGAAAAAAAAAAAAAACTTCCAGCACAGTGTAAAACAGGGGTGGTGATAAAGGGCATTCATGTCTTGTTTTTTCTCAGAGTGAATGCTTTAAGCCTCTCTCCCTTGAGAATGATGTTTACTTTTGGTTTTGTATAGATGCCCTTTATTATGTTGAATAATTTCCCTTCTATTCCTATTTTATTGAGAGTTTTTATCAGAAATGGGTGTTGGACTTTATCCAGATGACTATTATCAATTGAGATGGTCATGTGACTTTTTTCTTTGTTCTATTTATGTGGTGGATTCCATTGATTGATTTTCTAATGTTGAACTATTGTAGGTTTTATTGTTTGTTCATCATTACAACCATGTCCAGTGTTCCCAGGATTTTTTTTTTTTTTTTTTTAAGGCATAGCCATTATCAATATTATTTTGTCTTGTGCTTCTTTCTCCCACACCCCTCTTCCCAACTAAGCTTAATTTTCCCCAGAAATCTGGTCAAAATATTGTTGTTGCTGATGGGTGCTATAGAGTTGGTTCTGACTCATAGCGACCCTATAGGACAGAGTAGAACTGCCCCATAGGTTTTCCAAGGAGCAGCTGGTGGACTTGAACTAACGACCTTTTGGTTAGCAGCCGAGCTCTTAACCACTATGCCACCAGGGCTCCTGGTCAAAGTATTAGTGGGGTTAAATGCCCTCACAATTAAAGTAGAGAATCAAATATATTGCTTCAGAAGTGATCACAACATTATTTACTTGGTAGTCTTCATATAAATATGAAATTTATTGTGTGGTCAGCTCTACTAATGGTGCTTTGAAGTGAGTGGATTACCGGTTTCTTTGTTCAAAACTGGCAGCAGCTATGTATCTACAAGAGTTTGCCAAATGGATAACGTGGCCCTGATGTCTGCTTATGCTAAGAATGGATGTATATCTTTTGTATAGAGAAAGGGGCAAGCTGATTGGAGACCTAGTCACAATTTGTCCATTTCTTCATTTATTTTGGTTTTGCAGGTCATTCAGACTTATGCTGCTCTTATAAACCTTGATGCTGGCAGTGGTTCTTGGAAAGGGGGCACATGGCAGCCAACCCAAGAGCTAACTTTGGCCTATTAATACTGTAAAAGAATAATTTGAATGATCTATGGTAAATGTGTTTAATAAAATGGAAGCTTTGGCCCTAAAAACATGTTGATTGGGGAAAATAAGTTAACAAGATACTTTTTTTTGATGGGAAAATTAAGGCCTTTTCCTAAGGCTTTTCAACATTTTTCTTTTAAATTAAATGGTAATCTGATTTGAAAGTCTTTAAAATTGTCAGGTGTGATAATGACATCATGGATAAATAAGAAAATGTATCTTGTGACTTATCCAGATATATATAAAGAGGTAAGTTAACGATGTCTAGGATATGCTTTAAAGTGCTTAAGAAGAAAAGGTGGATGGATGAAGCAGATGTGGCCATAATCTTGATTATTTAATCTAGGTGATGGGTATATGAAGGTTATAGTATTTTCTGCTTTTGTGTGTTTGGTTGAAAATTTCTATAATAAAAAGCTGCACAAAAATTAAGGGCATTAAAAATCTAATATTAAATAGCTCAGTAATTTATTTACCAACATTTTTGTATTTCCAGAAATAGAATTGTGGTATTCTAAAGCTAAGTTTTAGTCTCAAATCATAAATGGCTGACTTGGGGAAGGGAAAAGGTAAAGAAAAGGGGAAGAATAGAAATCATTAACTCTCTTTTTTAAAGATGAAAAGTAAAAACGAATATTTTGTCTTCTTAGGGGTAACACATAATCCTCTAGCATTATTTAAACAAGACACATAAGTATCAAATCCATTTAATTACAAGACTCTTTGTACTATGTACAGGAAGGTAATTCCAGGTTAAAGACTCAAGGCAATGTGGTGAGAACTATAAATTTTTAAAGTCTGATAATGTGTAGTTTGAGTCAGTCTTTTTTTTGTACCTGAGTGTGAAACTTTATGGAATACAATCTAAGCTAAAATAAATGAAACCTCTCCTCAAACACTCCTGAATTTAATATAATAGAGAGTATACTAGTGAGTGGCATGTGTTCTCTTTGACTCACATTGTCTATTTTATTTTTTACATGTACAGTTCAGTGACATAAATTTCATTCGCCAAGTTGTGAAACTATCACCACTAGCCATTTCTGAATTTTTTCCCTTACCCTTAACAGAAACTTGTGCCCTTTAAGCAGTAACTCCTTCTTTCCCCACTTCTGCTCACCCCTGGTAAACACTAATAAACTTTGGCTCTGTAAATTTATCTGTTCTAGATATTTCGTATGAGTGGGACCATACAATATTTGTCCTTTTGTATCTGACATTTACCACAATGATTTCAAGGTTTATCCGTGTTGTAGTATGTGTCAGAACTTCATTTCTCTCTATGGCTGAATAATGTTCTGTTGTATGTGTATATCACATTTTGTTTATCATTCATCTGTTGATGGACACTTAGGTTGTTTCTGTCTCTTGGCTGTTGCAAACATTGGTGTGTTGTTGTGTGCCGTCAAGCCGATTCTGGCCCTGAGTCTGGTGAACATTGGTGTACAGGTATATATTTGAGTCTCTGCTTCCAAGTCTTTTTGATATCTACCTAGAAGTGGACTTGGTGAGTCATATGGTAATTAGGGTGCTGTTATTTCTTTTATGGGCTTGTCTATTGTTTGGGTGGAAGGTGGTCTTCCAGAATGGCTTCAGTTCTATGTCAGAAGGGTATCTTAGGGCCGTAGTTTCTGGGGTTCCTCCAGTCTTTGTCAGACCAGTAAGCCTGGTGTTTTTTGTAAATTTGATTTTTTGTTAAACACATTTTTCTCCTGCTCCGTGTGGGAGTCTTTGTTTTGATCCCAGTCAGAGCGATCAGTAGTGGTAGCTGGGCGCCGTCTAGTTCCTCTGGTCTTGGGTCCTGTGGACTAATTGCTCCCTTGAGTCTTTTTGTTTTTTTTTCACTCTCCTTTGCTCCAGACTGGAAGAGAACAATAGTATCTTAGATGGCCACTCGCAAACTTTTAAGACCCCAGGTGCTACTCATCAAAGTAGGATGTCGAACATTGTCTTTATGAACTGTGTTGTGCCAAGTGACCTAGGTAACCCCTGAGTCCTTTGCCTTTGAGCCTAGGAACTTTATTCTCTGAGGTGTTCTGTTATGTCTGAGAGGTTTCCCTGACTGTGCCACTTGTGTGTTCTCTTGTCTGTATGATTGGGTGCACTTACAGTCATGTATTTAGAAGTACCTGCCAGCAAACCTGTATCTGTTGATGGGTATGCTTCTTTGCACCCCCCTACACCTCTTGGCATATCTATCTGTGTATCCATTCGTACGTTATTCTTTGTTAATGCTGTTGTTGCAGGATGGTCATTTGAACGTCAGCCTTTTGGTTAGCAGCTAAATGTTTGACTACTGTGCCACCAGGGCCCCTGTAGTTACCATAAAAAAAACAAAAACCAAAACCATTGCTGTTGAGTCGATTCCGACTCATAGTGACCCTATAGGACAGAGTAGGACTGCCCATAGAGTTTCCGAAGAGCACTTAGTGGATTCCAACTGCCAACCTTTTGGCTCGCAGCCATAGATAGCACTTAACCACTATGCCACCAGGGTTTTCATAGTTGCCCTTTATTCCTGCATTCCTCTCAGTGTGCTCTCTTGCCTTGGTCGTGTTGTGCTGACTTTTTTCATATCGTGTATTGTCTTTCTTTGTACCAGTATTTACACATGTCTTTTATCTATTAGAATCACCAGCCACTCCATGGCAACTCTGTGGGGCAGTTCTACCCTGTCCTGTAGGGTTGCTATAAGTTGGAATTGACTCGACGGCAGTGGTTTTTTTTTTTTCCCCCCACTTGGTTTTATCTATTTGGTAATTTTCCCTCCCTTCCCCTCCTATTCCTGGTAACCATCAAAGAATGTTTTTTCTTTTTTCTGTGTGTAAACCTTCTGTTGTTATTTTATATAAGCAATCTCAAACAATATTTGTCTTTTTGTGATTGACTTATTTCATTCAGCATGGTGTCCTCCAAATTCATCCATGCTGTGAGATGTTTCACAGATGGTTATTATTTATCATTGAGAAGTGTTCCATGTATGTACCACAGTTCGTTAATCCACTCGTCTGTTGATGCGCACTTACGTTTTTCCACCTTTTTGCTGTTGTAAGTAATACTGCAGTGAACATGTGTGTGCGTATGTCTGTCTGTGTCACGGCTTTTATTAGGGTGTATACCTACGAGTGGAATTGCTGGATCATAAGGTATTTGTTTCTAGCTTTTTGAGGAAGCACCATATCATTTTCCATAGTGGTTGTACCGTTTTACATTCCCTCTGTTGTCGTTAGGTGCCGTCGAGTCGGTTCCAACTCATAGCGACCCTGTGCGCAACAGAAAGAAACAGTGCCTGGTCCTGAGCTATCCTCACAATTGTTGTTATGCTTGAGCTCATTGTTGTAGCCACTGTGTCAATCCACCTCGTTGAGGGTCTTCTTCTTTTCCGCTTACCCTGTACTCTTCCAAGCATGATGTCCTTCTCCAGGGACTGATCCCTCCTGACAACATGTCCAAAGTATGTAAGATGCAGTCTCGCCACCCTTGGCATCTATGGAGCATTCTGGTTGTACTTCTAAGACAGATTTATTTGATCTTTTGGCAGTCCATGGTTTATTCAGTATTCTTTGCCAACACCACAATTCAGAGGCGTCAGTTCTTCTTCAGTCTTCCTTATTCATTGTCCAGCTTTCACATGCATATGATGCTATTGAAAATACCATGGCTTGGATCAGGCACACCTTAGTCTTCAAGGTGACATCTTTGCTCTTCAAAACTTTAAGGAGGGCATTCACCAAGAGGGCATTCCTTTGCAGCAGATTTACCCAATGCAATGCGTCTTTTGATTTCTTGACTGCTGCTTCCTTGGCTGTTGTTTGTGGATCCAAGTAAAATGAAATCCTTGACAACTTCAGCCTTTTTTCCGTTTATCATGATGCTGCTCATTGGTCCAGTTATGAGGATTTTTATTTTCTTTATGTTGAGGCGCAATCCATACTGAAGGCTGTGGTCTTTGATCTTCATCAGTAAGTGCTTCAAGTCCTCTTCACTTTCAGCAAGCAAGGTTGTGCCATCTGCATAACACTGGTTGTTAATGAGTCTTCCTCCAATCCTAATGCACCGTTCTCCTTTGTATAGTCCAGCTTCTCGGATTATTTGCTGAGCATACAGATTGAATAGGTATGGTGAAAGGATACAACCCTGACGCACACCTTTCCTGGCTTTAAACCAATCAATATCCCCTTGTTCTGTCTGAACAACTGCCTCTTGATCTATGTAAAGGTTCCTCATGAGCACAATTAAGTGTTCTGGAATTCCCATTCTTCGCAGTGTTATCCGTAATTCGTTATGATCCACACAGTCGAATGCCTTTGCATAGTCGATAAAACACAGGTAAACGTCATTCTGGCGTTCTCTGCTTTCAGCCAGGATCCATCTGACATCAGCAATGATATCCCTGGTTCCACGTCCTCTTCTGAAACTGGCCTGAATATCTGGCAGTTCCCTGTCGATATACTGCTGCAGCCGTTTTTGAATGATCTTCAGCAAAATTTTGCTTGCATGTGATATTAATGATATTGTTCTGTAATTTCCACATTCGGTTGGATCACCGTTCTTGGGAATAGGCATAAATACGGATCTTTTCCAGTCAGTTGGCCAGGAAGCTGTCTTCCGTATTTCTTGGCATAGGTGAGTGAGTACCTCCAGCGCTGCATCTGTTTGTTGAAACATCTCAGTTGATATTCCATCAATTCCTGGAGCCTTGTTTTTGGCCAGTGCCTTCAGAGCAGCTTAGACTTCTTCCTTCAGTACCATGGGTTCCTGATCATATGCCACCTCTTGAAATGGCTGAATATCGACTAATTCTTTTTGGTGTAACGACTCTGTGTATTCCTTCCATCTTCTTTTGATGCTTCCTGTGTTGTTTAATATTTTCCCCATGGAATCCTTCACTGTTGCAACTCGAGGCTTGAATTTTTTCTTCAGTTCTTTCAGCTTGAGAAACACCAAGGATGTTCTTCCCTCTTGGTTTTCCATCTCCAGCTCTTTGCACATGTCATTATAATACTTTACTTTGTCTTCTCGAGACGCCCTTTGAAATCTTCTGTTCAGTTCTTTTACTTCCTCAATTCTTCCTTGGGCTTTAGCTGCTTCATGTTCGAGAGCAAGTTTCCAGAGTCTCCTCTGACATCCATCTTGGTCTTTTCTTTCTTTCCTGTCTTTTCAGTGACCTCTCGCTTTCTTCATGGATAATGTCCTTGATGTCATTCCACAACTTGTCTGGTCTTTGGCCACTAGTGTTCAATGTGTTAAATCTATTCTTGAGATGGTCTCTAAATTCAGGTGGGATATACTCAAGGTTATATTTTGGCTCTCGTGGACTTGTTCTGATTCTCTTGTTTCAGCTTGAACTTGCATATGAGCAGTTGATGGTCTGTTCCACAGTTGGCCCCTGGCCTTGTTCTGACTGATGATATTGTGCTTTCCCATCGTCTTTTTCCACAGATATAGTCAATTTGATCTGTGTTCAATCTGGCGAGGTCCGTGTGTATAGTCGCCGTTTATGTTGGTGAAAGAAGGTATTTGCAATGAAGACATTGTTGGTCTTGCAAAATTGTGTCATTTGATCTCCGGCATTGTTTCTGTTACCAAGGCCATACTTTCCAACTACTGATCCTTCTTCTTTGTTTCCAATTTTCGCATTCCAGTCACCAGTAATTATCAATGCATCTTGATTGCATGTTCGATCAGTTTCAGACTGCGGTAGCTGATAAAGTCTTCAGTTCTTTGGCCCTAGTGGTTGGTGCATAAATTTGAATATTAGTCATATTAACTGGTCTTCCTTGTAGGCATATGGATATTATCCTATCACTGACAGCGTTGTACTTCAGGATAGATCTTGAAACATTCTTTTTGACGATGAATGCAACACCATTCCTCTTCAAGTTGTCATTTCCAACATAGTAGACTATATGGTTGTCCGATTCAAAATGGCCAATACCAGTTCATTTCCACTCACTAATGCCTAGGATATCGATGTTTATGTGTTCCATTTCATTTTTGATGATTTCCAATTTTCCTAGATTCATTCTTTGTACATTCCAGGTTCCGATTATTAATGGATGTTTGCAGCTGTTCGTTCTCGTTTTGAGTCGTGCCACATCATCAAATGAAGGTCTTAAAAGCTTTACTCCATGCATGTCATTAAGGTTGACTCTACTTTGAGGCGGCAGCTTTTCCGAGGCATCTTTTTGAGCGCCTTCCAACCCGGGGGGCTCATTTTCCAGCACTGTATCAGACAGTGTTCAGCTGCTATTCATAAGGTTTTCACTGGCTAGTGCTTTTCAGAAGTAGACTGCTGGGTCTTTGTTCCTAGTCAGTCTTAGTCTGGAAGCTCAGCTGAAGCTTGTCTGTCCTCCATGGGTGACCCTGCATAGCTTCCAGCATCACAGCAACGCACAAGCCCCCACAGTACTATAAACTGACAGACACGTGGGGGACATCCCTTAGAAGTGTATAAAAGTTCCAGTCTCTCCCCAACCTTGCCAATATTTGTTATTTTCTACTTTTTTGATTAGTGCCAGTAATATTGGGATACATAGCACCATTTATTGAATAGACCATTCTTTTCCCGTTGAATGACTTGGTATTCTTGTTGAAAACCAGTTAAACATAGATGTATGGGTTCAGTTGTGGACTCTCAGTTGTTACACCTGTACCAGACTGTTTTGAGTACTGTAGCTTTATAGGATGTTTTGTATATGGAGTGCTTATGAGCCCTCCTATTTTGTACTACTTTTTCAAGGTTGTTTTGGTTATTTGGGGGCCCTTTCAGTTCCATAAGGAGCCCTGGTGGTGCAGTAGTTAAGTGCTCAGCTGCTAACCAAAAGGTCGGCAGTTTGAATGCACCAGCTGTTCCTGTGGAGAAAGATGTTGCAGTCTGCTTCCATAAAGATGACAGCCTTAGAAACCTTATGGGGCAGTTCTCTCCTGTACTGTAGGGTCGCTTTCAGTCAGAATTGAGTGATCGGCCACAGGTTTGTTTTGGTTTTTGGTTTTCAGTTCCGTAGAGTCTCTGGATAGAGCAACGATTAAGTGCTTGGCTTTTGACTGAAAGGTTGGCAGTTTGAATCCCCCCAAAGCTGCCTCAAAAGTAAGGCCTGGTGATCTACTTCCAAAAGATCGCAGCCATCGAAAACCCTATGGAGCACAGTTCTATTCTGCCACACATAGGGGGTGTCATCAGTCAGAATTAACTTGATGGCCACTGGTTTAATTCTTTTTGTGGGGGGCAGTCTCATAAATTTGAGGATTGACTTTTCGTGTCTGCAAGAAAGCTGCTGGAGTTCTTACAGGTATTCCATTGAATCTGTAGAATCCCTTTGTATAGTGTTGATAAAAGTTGGTTCTGATGTAAGTGGAATATTTCTTTAAGTTGAATCTTTGTTTTTCAGTTATTAGTGCCTTTTATTATCAGTATCTTTACAAATCTGATCTTTCAACATGAACATCTTGGAAGGATAACATCAGCAAATTATACAGTGCAACGTTGTATGTAGTATGTATTTTTAACAATAAGATGTACCAGAAAGAAAACAAAAAAGCACCATCACAAGTGCGGTTTGTTGTAACTTGAATATGTCATAAGTTGGGGACTACTGTATTATGTCTTCCAGTCCATGAATATGGAATATCCTTTCATTTATTTAGATTTTCTTTAATCTCTTTCAGTGGAGTTTTATAGTTTTCAGAATACGTGTCTTTCACCTCCCTGGTTGAATTTATTTCTAGGGATCTTATTCTTTTAGCCGCTACTGTAAAGGGGATTGTTTTCTTAATTTACTTTTCAGATTGCTCATTGCTGGTGTGGAGAAACACAGTTGATTTTTGTTTTTTGACGTCGTACCCTGCAACTTTGCTGAATTACTTTATTAGCTCTCATAGCTTTTTTGTAGATTCTTTGAGATTTTCTGTATACAGAATCATGTCATTTGCCAATAGGGTTAGTTTTACTTCTTCCTTCTCGATTTAGGTATTTTTATTTTTTTCTTACTCTGGCTAGAACTTGCAGTACAATTTTGAATATCATGTTTTTTTTAATCATGTACAGTTCATTGACAAATTTTGTCAAATGAACTAACTGTACATGTGACATTCACATTGAGTCACGATTCTGCTATCTCTGCCCATATTGTTTCTTGACCATTACTTTCTGCCCCTTAAAGTTCTCGTCTGTCCTTCAAAGTTACTGTTGTCAATTTGATCTCATACAAACCTATTGCCATTGCGTTGATTCCGACTCGTAGTGACCCTGTGGGACAGGGTAGAACTGCCCCATATGGTCTCCAAGGCTGTGATCTTTATAGAAGCAGATTGCCACACTTTGCTGCTGCAGAGCAGCTGGTGAGTTTGAATCACTGACCTTTCAGTTAGCATATGTGCGCTTAACTGCCACGCCCCCAGGGCTCCTCTGTGATTTCATGTAGGTAATTCTTTAAAAAAGCAATGCTCAAGGCAAACATTCTTTTTTTTTTTTTTTTTTTTGCTGTTTTATAGTCACTAGTTTATTCTTTACTTTGCCATATTTTTTTTTGCAGGTTAAAAAAAATTATTGCTGTTGAGAATATGCACAATAAAACATACACCAGTTCAACAGTTTCTATGTGTACAATTTAGTGACATTGATTACATTCTTCAAGTTGTGCAGTCATTCTTACCCTCTTTTTCTGAGTCATTCTTCTGCCATTAATATAAACTCACTGCCCTCTAAGGTATCCTATCTAATCTATCGAGTTGCTGTTGTCCATTTGATGCCATGTAGATAGTTCTTAAAAGAGCATAATGCTCAAAGCAGACATTTTTTACTAGTTAAGCTAAACTATTGTTTGTCTTTAGGACTTCAGGGGTTCGTCTACGTTCTATGGCTCCAGGAAGTCTGGAGTCCATGAGAATTTGAAATTCTGTTTTGTATTTCTCCCTTTTTGGTTGGGATTCTTTTATAGAATCTTTAATCAAGATGTTCAGTAATGGTAGCTGGGCACCATCCAGCTTTGGTCTCATAGCAGAGGAAGCAGTTGTTCATGGAGGCAATTAGCCATACAATCTGTATCCTCCTCCTGCTGCTGACTCTTCTTCCTCTGTTGTTCCAGGTGAATAGCGACCAATTGTGGCTTGGATGGCTGCTTGCAAGCTTTTAACACCCCAGGTGCTATGCGTGAGGTCATACAATACTTGTCCTTTTGTGATTGGCTTATCTTGCTCAGCATAATGTCTTCAAGCTCTGTCAGCACTGTAGCATGTATCAAGACTTCATTTCTCCTACTGGCCAAGTAGTATCCCATTGTATGTATGTACCACATTTTGATTATCCATTCATCTGTTGATGAACATTTAGGTTGTTTTTACTTTTTAGCTATTGTGAATGGTGCTGCAGTGAACATTGGAGTAAAAGTCTCTGTTTTAGTCTTTTGGATATATATCTGGGAGTGGGATTGCTTGGTCATATGGTAGTTCGTTTTTTTTTTTAAGGAACCACCACACTGATTTCTGCTGTACCATTTTGCATTCCCACCAGCCGTGAATAAGGGTTCCAATTTCTCCACATCCTCACCAACCTTTGTTATTTATCTTAGCCATTGTAGTGAAGTGGTATCTCATTGTGGTTTTCATTTGCATCTCTGTAGTGGCTAATGATGTTGAGCATCTTTTCATGTGTTTGGTGGCCATTTGGATATCTTCTTTGGTGACATTTATTGAAGTCCTTTGCCCACTTTAACTATAGGGTCACTGACTCGGAATCAACTTGACGGTAATGGGTTTTGAACATTTTATGATTAGGTTTTTTTTTGTTGTCAAAGTTTCATATATATATAAGTTATTAGATTTTTGTTGGATACATGGTTTCTGAAAATATTCTCCCAGTCGGTATCTTGTCTTTTCACTTTTTTGGTAAGGTCTTTTGATGAACAAAAGTTTTTAATTTTATGAGGTCCCATTTATCTATTTTGTCTTTTACTGTTTGTGCTTTTGTTATAATATTAGATAACCCATAGTTGAAAGGTAGGCCTGACAGCATTACCTCTGCTTGTTCTTCTAAGAATTTTATGGTTTTAGTTTGCACATTTAGGTCCTTAATCCATTTTGAATTTGTTTTTATATATGGTGTGAGGCATGGATCCTGTTTCATTTTTCTACTTGCGGAAATCTAATTTTCCCAGCACCATTTATTAAAGAGACTCTTCCTTTCCCCCATCGAATGGACATAGCGCTCTTGTCAAAAATCAGTTGACTGTACAAAAAAAGAACAGACTTACTGGCGTGACAGAGACTGGAGAATCCCTGACAGTATGGTCCCTGGAAACCTTTTTAACTTGGTAGTGAAATCACTCCTGAGGTTCATCCTAAAGCCAAAGATTAGACAGGCCCATAAAACAAAGCCATACTAAAGGGGCACACCATCCCCGGGGCAAGGAAGGACTAAAAGGCAGGAGGGGACAGGAAAGGTGGTAATAGGGAACCCAAGCTCTAGAAGGGAAAGTGTTGACATGTTGTGGGGTTGTTAACCAAGGTCATAAAACAATGTGTACTTAAAAAAAAAAAAAATCAGTTGATCGTAGACATGTAGGTTTATTTCTGGACTCTCAGTTCTGTTCCATTGGCCTGTGTGTCTGTTGTTACATCAGTACCAGGCTGTTTTGATTACTGTAGCTGTGTAGTCTGTTTTTAATTTTTTTATTGTGCTTTAAGTGAAAGTTTACAATTCAAGTCAGTTTCTCATACAAAAACATACGCAGATTGTTATGTGACCCTAGTTGCTTTGCCTGTATTGTGACAGCATACTTCTCCTCTCCACCCTGTATTTCCCATGTCCGTTCAGCCAGCTCCTGTCCCCCTCTGCCTTCTCATTTTGTCTCCGGATAGGAGCTGCCCACATAGTCTCATGTGTCTACTTGAGCTAAGAAGCACGCTCCCCATCAGTATCATTTTATGTCTTATAGTCCCGTCTAATCTTTCTCTGAAGAGTTGGCTTCGGGATTGGTTTTAGTTTTGGGCTAACAGAGAGAGTCCAGGGGCCATGTCCTCTGGGGTCCCTCCAGTCTCAGTCAGACCATTAAGTGTGATCTTTTTACATGAATTTGAGTTCCGCATCCCACTTTTCTCCTGCTCCATCAGAGATTCTCTGTTGTGTTCCCTGTCAGGGAAGTCATTAGTGGTAGCCAGGTACCATCTAGTTTTTGGGGTCTCAGGCTGATGGAGTATCTAGTTTATGTGGCCCTTTCTGTCTCTTGGGCTCATATTTTCCTTGTGTCCTTGTTGTTCTTCATTCTCCTTTGCTCCAGGTGGGTTGAGACCAATTGATGCATCTTAGATGGCTGCTAGCTAGCTTTTAAGACCCCACACGCCACTCACCAAAGTAGGATGCAGAACGTTTTCTTAATACACTTTTTTATGCCAGTTGATCTAGATATGCCCTGAAACCATGGTCCCCTGCCCTGCTACTCTGTCCCTCAAAGTGTTTGGTTGTATTCAGGAAACTTCTTAGCTTTTGGTTTAGTACAGTTGTGCTGACTTCCGCTGTATTGTGTGTTGTCCTTCCGTTCACCTAAAATAATTCTTGTCTACCACCTAGTTAGTGAATACCCATCTCTCTCCTTCCCCACCCTCATAACCATCAAATAATGTTTTCTTCTGTGTATAAACCTTTTCTTGAGTTCTTGTAATAGTGGTCTCATACAATATTTGTCCATTTGTGGCTGATTTCACTCAGCATAATGCCTTCCAGATTCATCCATGTTATGAGACATTTCATGGATTCATCGTTGTTCTTCATCATTGCGTAGTGTTCCGTTGTGTGAGTGTAACAATTTCTTTATTCTTCCGTTGATGGGCACCTTGGTTATTTACATCTTTTTGTTATTGTAAACAGTGCTGCAGTGAACATGGATGTGCAGATATCTATTTATGTGAGAGCTCTTATTTTTCTAGGATATATTCCAAGGAGTGGGATTGCTGGATCATATGGTAGTTCTGTTTCTAGCTTTTTAAGGAAGTGCCAAATCGATTTCTAAAGTGGTTGTACCATTCTACAGTCCCACCAGCAGTGTGTAAGTGTTCAGTCTCTCCACAACTTAACATTTATTGTTTTGTGTCTTTTGGATTAATGCTATCCTTGTTGGGGTGAGATGGTATCTCATTGTAGTTTCAATTTGCATTTCTCTAACGGGTAATGATGGTGAGCATTTCGTCATGTATCCCTTAGCCTCCTGAATGTTGTCGTTGGAGAAGTGCCTGTTCATATCCTTTGCCGATTTTTTAGCTGGGTTATTTGTCTTTTTGTCGTTGAGGTTTTGCAGTATCTTGTAGATTTTAGAGATTAGATACTGATCAGATTTGTCGTAGCCAAAATTTTTTTCCCAGTCTGTATATTGTCTTTTTACTTTTTTGGTGAAGTCTTTGGATGAGCATTTAAGTGTTTGATTTTTAGGAGCTCCCAGTTATCTAGTTTCTCTTCTGGTGTTTGTGCATTGTTAGTAATGTTTTGTATACTGTTTATGTCATTTATTAGGGTTCGTAGTGTTGTCCGTATTTTTTCTTTATCATTTTAGATTTTGTGTTTGGGTCTTAGATCCATTTTGAGTTAATTTTTGTGCATGGTGTGAGGACCGGTCTTGTTTCATGTTTTTTTTTTTTTTGCGGATGGAGATCCAGTTATGCCAGCACCATTTGTTAAAGAGACTGACTTTTCCCCAATTAATGGACTTTGGGCCTTTGTCAAATATCAGCTGCTCATAAGTGGATGAATTTACGTCTGGATTCTCAATAATAAGTTCTAAAATCAGGTAGTTTGAGGCCTACTTTGTTCTTCTTCAGCAATGCTTTACTTATCTCGGGCCTATTCCCTTTCCTTATGAAGCTGGCGATTTGTTTCTCCATTTCATTAAAAAATGCCATTGAAATTTGGATCGGGATTGCATTGTATCTATAGATTGCTTTGGGTAGAAGACATTTTTACAATGTTGAGTCTTCCTATCCATGAACAAGGTATGTTTTCCACTTATGTGGGTCTCTTGTAGTTTTCCTTGTATAGGTCTGGTTAGATTTATTCCTAAGTATTTTATCTTTTTGGGGGCTGCTGTAAATGGTATTAATTTGGTGATTTCCTCTTCGATGTTCTCTTTGGTGGTGTAGCGGAATCCAACTGATTTTTGTATGTGTATTTTGTATGTGTATTACGTAGTTTTCTTGTGGATCTTCAGGGTTTTCTGTGTGTAAGATCACACACAGGAAAGCGTGTCCCTGTTCTTTAGAGTGCATAGGTGGGTGGGTTTTGCAGCCAGATCATAGGCATCCAGTGCTGTTGGCTGTAAGGACTGGGAGGTACCACTTATCCTTGGACCTCTGTCATGGAAGGCTAGGTGGCATGGGTAGAGCCACCAATCCTCAGGCCCCCGATGTGGGTAAATGAGGACCGTGCATAATAGGCAGAGCTGTGTCAAACATCAGGAGCCTGCCTCTTCACCATATAGCTGAAACAGTTGAGGTTAGACTTCAGGTATATACCCTGTTGTACTGTGATGATGACGGCCTATGCTGTTGAGATGGGCCCACACAGGTCTATGCAGGGATGAAAGGCATTCAAAGTCTGTGGACCCCTTATGCCTCTGTCTAGGCAAAGAAGCTGCTTCTGCCGAGTTCCCGGCTTAGGGGAGCCGGCAGATTATTTTCTCCCTGTTTGTTAATTTTTTTTCCTTCCCCAAGGGCAGGAGAATGGCTCAGGGTGTGTGACAGGTCCTACTTCGGGCCCAGGGAAAGTGGCTATTGCTGAAGTTGGCTGGGGACCCAGTGCAGAGCAGGGAGGGGTCAGGGAAATGGGAGAGAGTTTTTTCCAAAAGGGGTAGTTTTTGGTCCATGGGGTAGACTAGACACATGTATTTATCTTTTGCGAGAATGCTGCTTTTCGCTGATTACGGAGGCATGAGTGGACTCTTTGCTGCTTGGTTTCTCCCTATGTGGAAAACTCATCCCGAATGCTACTGCTTGTGTCACTGTGCTTTTGCCAGCGGATCTGGCCTGTGCGGTGCTGGTTCCCACCAGGTCAGGTCTGGCAACTCCTTGCTGCTTCTGAACTATGTCTCCTTCCCCCTGCCGCTCAGTTTGATTCTTTAGTTTGCCTGTGATGTTCACGGCTCCTAGATTGTCATATATAATTGATTCATTTGTTTTTTCCAGGTCTTTGTTGTAAGAGGGACCACAGGAGATGTCTGACTACTCTGCTATCTTGGCCTGCCTCCTGTATGAAACAAAAAAAAACTCATTGCCATCGAATCGATTCCAACTCATAGCGACCCTATAGGACGGCGTAGAACTGCCTCATAGAATTTCCAAGTAGTGCTTGGTGCATTCAAACTGCAGACCTTTTGGTTAGCAGCTGTAGCACTTAACCACTACGCCACCAGGGTTTCCAGCCTCCTATATATAGTATGTTTTTAAAACCAGATTGCGATTTGTTTTTGTATTTCTGTAAAGAAAGCTGTTGGAATTTTGATCGGGATTGCATTGTATCTGTAGATTGCTTTGGATAGTGTTGACATCTTAACAATATAAGTATTTTAATCTATGCATATGGAATGTCTTTCCATTTATTTGTCATCTTTAATCTCTTTCAGCAGTGTTTTATAGTTTTCATTGTATAAGTCCTTCATGTCTGTGGTTACATTTATTCCTAAGTATTTTATTGTCTTAGATGCTGTCGTAAATGGAATTGTTCCCCTAATTTGTCTTCTAGGTTTCTCATTGCTGATTCATAGGAATCCAGCTGATGTTGTTTGTTGCCTGTACCCTGCAACTTTGCTGAATTTCTCTATTAGCTCTAGAAGTTTTCTTGTGGACTTTACTGATTTTCTGTATGTAGTATAATATCACCCTTTCCAGTCAGAAGGCAAACATCATTAATTGAGCTGAACTGCTTTTAAAGATGACTTTTTAGGACAATTTTGCTTCCAGGTTTAAAAGTTGTTTCCAGGCATTGGATTTGGGGATTCCTCCAGTTGCAGTGTATCTGGTAAATCTGGTTTTCCCGTAAGAATATGAGGTTCTCTTCCACAGTTTTCCTCCTTTTGATCAAGATCCATCTATTGGGTCCCTGATCAAAATGTTCAGTAATTGTAGCCAGTCACCACCCATTTCTTCTGGTCTCATGGAAAAGGAAGGAAGTAGTTCATTGAGGTAGTCAGGACCTGCTGACCGTTTCCTTCTTGGATTCTTGGGTCTCCTCCTCCCTCTGTTGCTCCAGGCCAGTATTGTTGTAGCTTGGATGACCTGTTCTTAAGAGGAAAGCTCTCGGTCTTTCTCTGTTGAATAGAATGTTAGCTGTGGATTTTTCATAGATGCCTTTTATTAGATGAAGGAATTTTCCTTCTGTTCTTAGTTTCCTGAGTGTTTTTATTACGAAAGGGTGTTTGATTTTGTTAAATGCCTCTTCTGTGTCCATTGAGATTATCATGTTTCTTTTTATTTGTTCTATTAATGTGGGGTATTTCAAGGACTGATTTTCTAATGCTGAATCACCCTTGCATTCCTGGAATAAATCTCACTTGGTTATGGTGTCTAATCCTTTTAATATGGTATTAGATTCAGTTTGATAGTACTGTTGAAGATTTTTGTATCTATATTCATAAGGGATAGTAGTTTTCTTGTGGTGTCTTTGTCTGGCTTTGATAATCAGGGCATTGCTGGCCTCGTAGAATGAGTTAGGAAATGTTCCCTCTTCTGTTTTTGGAAGAGTTTGAGAAAGATTGGCATTTTTATAGTCTTTAAATGTTTGGTAAAATTGCCCAGTGAAGCCATCTGGTCCTGGACTTTTCTCTTTTTGGATGGTTTTTGACTAGATTCAGTCTCTTCACTTGCTATGCGTCTGTTGATGTCTTTTATTTCTTTTTGAGTCAGTGTTTATATGTGTTATGGATTGAATTGTGTCCCTCCAAAATGTATGTCAACTTGGCTAGTCCATGTTTCCCAGTATTGTGTGATTTTCCACCATTTTGTCATTGGATGCCATTTTTCTATGTGTTGTAAATTCTACCTCTGTGATGTTAATGAGGTGGGATCAGTGGCAGCTATGTTAACGAAGCAGGACTCAAATCTACAAGATGGGGTTGTGTCTTACCTCAGTCTCTTTTGAGATATAAAAAAGAGAAGCCAGCAGAGAGACATGGGGGCTCATGCCACCAAGAAACAAGAGCCAGGAGACTAGACTGTCCTTTGGACTCAGGGTCCCTGCGCTGGGCTTAGTTTGCTTGATTTTTCTAGTTCTTCCAGTTGTAAAATTAGATTCTTGATTTGATTTCTTTCTTTCCTTCTGAGCACTACCTTTATTGCATCTCATAAGTTTTGGTATGTTGTGCTTTCATTTTCATTAACGTCTGTGTATTTTCTGATTTTTTTTGTGGTAGATTGTTGTTCTTAGTTCATTTTTGTTGTTTTTGAGAATATACATAGTAGAACATAAACCAGTTCAGTAGTTTACTCAGGTACAATTCAGTGAAGTTGATTACACTCTTCAAGTTGTATTTTCTGATTGCTTTCTTGATTTTTTTCCTTGACCCATTGGTTCATTTCAACATAGTTGCGCGTTTTTCAGTTTTCCTTTTGTTACTAATTTCTAGTTTCACTCGATTGTGGTTGTAGGAGGATACTTTGTATGATTTTAGTCTTTTTAAATTTATTGAGAGTTGTTTTGTCACCTGGCATATGGCCTGTCCTGGAGGGTGATCCATATGCACTGGAGAAGAAGGTATATTATGCTTTTAATGGGTAGTCTTTATATGTGTGTTTGGTTTATAGTGTTGTTCATATTCTTAATTTCCTTATTGATCTTTTTTTTTTTGGATCTTCTCTCCACTATCGAAAGTGCTGTATTGAATTTTCCAACTATCATTGTGTTGTCTGTTTCACCCTTCAATTCTTTTAGTATTGGCTTCATATATTTTGGGGCTCTGATGTTTGGTGCATCTGTAGTTATAATTGTTATATATATATTTTTTTGATGAATTGACCTTTATATCTTTATCTAATGCCTTTGTCTCTTACAATAGATCTTGGTTTTAAGTTTGTCTGATCTTATATTTCTTAAATTTATTTTTAGTGTTTTCTTTTTTGATACTATTGTGAATGGAATTTTAAAAATTTCAATTTCTGGTATTGTTAATTTACAGAAATAGTTTTTTTTTTTTTTTTAATATTGAGCTTGTTCCTGGGACTTTGGTAAATTCCTTTATTAGTTCTCATAGGGTTTTGTGTATTGTATGTATTTCTTAGGATTTTGTATATATTGGGTCATGTAATCTGTTACTAAAAAAGTTGTACTTCTTTTCAACCTGAGTAAATTTTTTTTTCTTTGACCTTATTGCACTAGTTAGAACCTTTCGTACAATGTTGAATAGAAAATGGTGGAAACTGGCATACACTTCCTTGTTCCTGAACTTTGAGGGAAAAAGAGGGGAATGTTCAGTGTGTCAGCATTAAGTATGGTTGGATGTAGATGCCTGCTTTCAGGTTGGAGAAGTTTCTATTTCTCTTGTCTTGAGATACTTATTTTTTACTGTAAGTTTGTGTTGGATTATGTTTCTGGGTTCTGTTAAATGTTTTGGTAAGGATTTTTGTGTGTATGTTCATGAAGGTTTGGTCTGTGTTTTCTTGTGTCTGGCCTTGGCGTCAGGGTTAAAACTGGCCTTAATATAGTGAATTTTCTCCTCATCAATTTTAGGTTATTAATTTCTTTTTAAATTTGTTGTTAGACTATTCAGGTCTTCAGATTTTTTCTTGAGTCAGTTTTGGTAATTTGTGTTTTTCTAGAAATTCATCCATTTCATTTAAGCTTCAAGTTGTTCGTAGTATTTTCTTCTAACACTTTAAATTTCTGTAGGGTACTGGTGATGTCCTGACCTCTTCATTCCTGATTTTGGTAATTTGTATCTTCTCTTTTTTTGGTGTACATTCTAGCTAAGGTTTTAGGTGTTTTTAAAGAACCACTTTTTGGTGTTACTGATTTATTTCTTTGGTTTTTCTGTTGTCTCTTTTATTGGGTTCTGCTCTAATCTTAAATATTTCCTTCTTACCACTTAGTTTGCCCTTCTTTTTTATTAAGGTGAAAGCTTAGGTTATTGGTTCCAAGGCCTTTTCTGGTTATCAAACTTCAAAGGTATAAAATTCCCTCTTAGGTAGTGTTGTAGCAGTATTTCCTAAGTTTTGATATGTCATGTTTTTGTTTTCATTCAGTTCAAAATGCTTTCTAATTGCCCTGTGATTTCCTCTTTGACTCATAGGTTATTTAAATTAATGTTTAATTTCCAAGTATTTGGGGATTTCCTTGATTTTTAATTTAATTCTGTTGTAACCAGAGAACATTGTATGATTTAAATTCTTTTATGTTCATTGAGATTTGTTTTACAGCCTCCTATATGATCTATCTTGGAGAATGGGGGCAGCCCCAGACCAGAAAACTGCAGATTGCCACTATTTGAGATAAGGGAATGGGGAATATGGCATGGAAATGAAGTGAGCTATTGAGTATTGTTCTCTTTCTTTTGTATTTTTTGCTGTTTGGTGAGTTTAAACAGTCTCACATTTTGACAGATTACTTATAATCTCATCTTAATTCCAGTATATGAAAATGTTTGTTTATTTTACTAAAATTTTTGCTTTCCTCCTTTTTTTCCCCTCTTAGGACATTTGCTACAAGACCCTATTGCACCTACCAACTCCACCTGCCAACACTATGTCTGCAAAACTTGTAAAGGCAAGAAAATGATGATGAAACCTTCATGTAGCTGGTGCAAAGACTATGAGCAGTTTGAGGAGAACAAGCAGTTAAGCATCCTAGTGAATTGCTACAAAAAATTATGTGAATATATAACACAGACTACCTTGGCACGGGATATAATAGAAGCAGTCGACTGTTCTTCTGATATTTTGGCTTTGCTTAATGATGGATCATTGTTTTGTGAGGAGACAGAAAAACCCTCAGATTCATCCTTTACTTTGTGTTTGACACATTCCCCTTTACCTTCAACCTCAGAACCTACGACTGATCCTCAAGCTAGTTTATCTCCAGTATCTGAAAGCACCCTCAGCATTGCTATTGGCGGTTCTGTTATCAATGGTTTGCCTACTTATAATGGGCTTTCAATAGATAGATTTGGTATTAATATTCCTTCACCTGAACATTCAAATACGATTGATGTATGTAACACTGTTGACATAAAAACTGAGGATCTGTCTGACAGCCTGCCACCTGTCTGTGACACGGTAGCCACTGACTTATGCTCCACAGGCATTGATATCTGCAGTTTCAGTGAAGACATAAAACCTGGTGACTCTCTGTTACTGAGTGTTGAAGAAGTACTCCGCAGCTTAGAAACAGTTTCGAATACAGAGGTTTGTTGCCCTAATTTGCAGCCCAACTTGGAAGCCACTGTATCCAATGGACCTTTTCTGCAGCTTTCTTCCCAGTCTCTTAGCCATAATGTTTTCATGTCCACCAGTCCTGCACTTCATGGGTTATCATGTACAGCAGCAACTCCGAAGGTAGCAAAGTTGAATAGAAAAAGATCCAGATCAGAAAGTGACAGTGAGAAAGTTCAGCCACTTCCAATTTCTACCATTATCCGAGGCCCAACACTGGGGGCATCTGCTCCTGTGACAGTGAAACGGGAGAGCAAAATCTCTCTCCAGCCTATAGCAACTGTTCCCAATGGAGGCACAACACCCAAAATCAGTAAAACCGTACTTTTATCTACTAAAAGCATGAAAAAGAGTCATGAACATGGATCGAAGAAATCTCACTCTAAAACCAAGCCAGGTATTCTAAAAAAAGATAAAGCAGTAAAGGAAAAGATTCCTACTCATCATTTTATGCCAGGATGTCCTACCAAGACTGTGTACAAAAAACCCCAGGAAAAGAAAGGGTGTAAATGTGGGCGTGCTACTCAAAATCCAAGTGTTCTTACATGCCGCGGCCAACGCTGCCCTTGCTACTCTAACCGCAAAGCCTGCTTAGATTGTATATGTCGTGGCTGCCAAAACTCCTATATGGCCAATGGGGAGAAGAAGCTGGAGGCGTTTGCTGTGCCAGAAAAGGCCTTGGAGCAGACCAGGCTCACTTTGGGCATTAATGTGACTAGCATTGCCGTACGCAATGCTAGTACTAGCACCAGTGTAATTAATGTCACAGGGTCCCCAGTAACAACATTTTTAGCTGCCAGTACACATGATGATAAAAGTTTGGATGAAGCTATAGACATGAGATTCGACTGTTAAATCAGTGGGTCTTTAGACCTACCTCTGGTAGGAAAAATAGCTACAGTTTTACGGCAGCTATGGTTCTGTTGGTTTAACTTGCCGGAGCTCCTGCGTATAGATCACTTGTATCAAGTGTTTTCATTGCTAAGTTATATGTGTTAGTGTCGGGGAAATAGTTTGCAGTTAATGGAGGAGTAACCCTACAACTATATGTCCTTAGTTCTTACAGAACCTCATAGTTTGAGAACAAATGCTGATGCAGCTGATTTATACAAAATGAACTTTGGCAAGGAAAATAACATTAACCTCATTGTTTATGGTCATGCTTTGTGCATAATCAAAGTTTATGATTAAATGTAAGGAAGTGGTATCTAGTCAGTACATAAAGATTGTGCTAATTTTTTTTTTGTGGAAAAGTAGCCATTAGTTTGTTCAGGAGACTCAGTGCTGCCTTCAGATGCCATTGATATTTCTCCTGTTGAAAAGCTGATGTGTCCAGCTCAACCTTTGTGGTGACATAATACCATTTCTGATCATGAAAATTGGCTACGTGGTGTATGTAGCAGTTCTTAAATCAGCAGTATTATGAAAGAAAATTTATTGGCCCCTCATTAGAATATTTAAGAAATCCGTCTTTTAAAAAAGTGAAAAAAACTGAAATTCTATCAGACCGCAGATGTTTAGCTGTTCTGTTTATGCTACAAAACTCTTCTGAGTTGAGCCCTTTTTTTAGTTAAGTCTGATTCATTTCTAGGAAAAAATTCTACACCCCTCCTTCGCTTTGAACAGTGTTCTAATTGGTTAAATGAAGTGGAGAAAAGTAGTTTTATTCCAAAGGTAATTGAATTTGGACTATACATATGTGACAGAACTTAAAACAATTATAAAAAAATGTTTTACTTAGAAATTAGGATTTATTTGAAATAATTTTGGAATAATGCCCCCAGACTTACCCAGATTTATGCATTATACTTATTGCCATTGGCCACTTATTCAATATTTGCTTCCTTTAATAGTTTGCCACAGATTTTATTTTGAATATGCTCTTTTTTTTAGGGTGCTATTCATTATGAAGGCTTCTTTGTAGAAGCCTAATAAAAATGCCTTTTTATGAAGCCTGTGCGTTTAAAAAAAAAAAAAAATTTTTTTTTTTTTTTTAGTGCGTTTAGGTAGGTTTAAAGCTAAGAGGATTTTCTTCAGAATGCCCTTTTCCATGTAAAGCACAAACTACGTTCCCGTGTTGCCCTTCTTCCCTTCAGTTTTTATGGGGAAGGCAAATGAGTCACAAATATTTTGTTGAAGGGAAATCTAGTCAGTTGCTTCAAAGAGCACAGCCCAAATAAAACAAGGACTGACTAGGTTGTAAAGACGTGACCTGGTGAATTTCGAGATGCTGCTTTAACAGTGCTTACTTAAAAATACTGCTGGAAAATCTCCAATTTCTACTACATTCACCATCTCTAGTGAGATCTGAGATATATTGAAGTTATGTTTTGATTTGGCACTCAGCATGTTCAATGATGGTTACTCACCTAGTACAAAAAATGGAGACGAAACCTTTGGACACAGAGCAGATGACACCTCCTTCTGTTTTGTAGTGTATCCTGGTGTCATTTTCTGTGAATGTGGTCAGGTAGAGTTGTTTTTGTTGTTGTTGTTGGTTTTTTTTTTTTTTTCCTCCCCTTTGTCTCTTTTGGTGGGGTGGGGGTGGGCTAAAGCCATAGGAAGAAAAATGTGATGTATGTGTCCAGTATGTACTATTTTGTTTCTGTTTTGCAAGAAGATTGAACTATTTTTGATAACAAGAGTAAATGGTGGAAAATGCTTCTTAGTTGTCTTGTCTTTATTTTCCAAGTTTTGGAATTTTATTTAATTCCTTCAAGTGTTAGCAGTGTCTTATGAAACATGTATTTGCCTAAAATTTGTAATAATTTTGTGTTGAACCCAGATGCCCTGCTATATAAACTTGTAAATCTTTTCTTTATTTACTAATGATCACTGCAAAAATGACTAGAAATGAGATTGTACACATGGGTGATTAGGATATATTTTGCAAATCTCAATTTCCTGATACTATGATCTTGAAATTCATAAAGTACTTTATTGCGTCCCAAGTTTGATAATACTAGTTTTCTGTTTTTGAGGCATGGGAGGTTGGCAATATAGACAAAGTGGAAATCATCAGTATGTGAAGGCCTTGATTGTTATGTAATATTGCCAGTGATGAATTCAGGTGGTTTTTAGCACAAGTTTCTCTTTTTTATGCTGGTATTCTCACTGCCACATTTTTGGAAACCTGTATTACACCTTCAAATTTACCAATAAATGTTAGTTTTCTAATTCTATGTTGTAGAATACTGAGGAGTTCGGGATAGCATGCTCTGAGTGGTCTGCTTTATACATCTGGGGGAAGAGTAATTAATTACAGTGCCTTGATTTTTATATTGTTTTTATGCCTCGAGTTATTTGGGAATGCTGATCAATGGCTAACTTGGCATGACTGACAGATTATTCCTGAAGTGACTGGATTTACCTCATGAGGCTTGGAAACCACCAAACATTAACAGCATTTAATATGACACATCTTCAGTGCTCTTTGGGTCCTCGTTATTAACATCGATGATCAAATGATTTTTCTCTGAAGGTTATGTAAGAAGCTTTAGAGCTGACAGTTTATCTTTTGTTTAGCAGGTTTAGTTTGGTCCTAGGGTAAAGCATTTGTTTTATTCATTGTGTTTTGGCTCTCAGAACAATTCCATGATGATCTTGCTGAAGCACACGAGTTTTACAATGATCAGATGAAAAATGAAATTGCCCCCCCCAACCAGAAGTAACAAATGCTTTAGGAAATACTAGATTCAAAATACATTATCTAAATCTAATACTTGAATGCATTTTATGCTTTTCCCTCTGCTTTTTAAATAGTTACTGAAATAACAGATACACATTCTGTTTAAAAAAAACATTATGCATAAGGCTAAAGTCACCTTTGAACCTCTCACACCCAAACCCTAATCCTCCTTCCTTTCACCAGAGGAAACCACTTCAGTGTGGGGTGTTACCCTTCCAGACCTTACTTGATAGTTTTCCTAGGGGTTCAAAGAGTTATTTTCTGAAACTCAAGCTTGTTTACATACAGTATAACTTTTCAAACATAAATTGAGTTACCAAAAACCAAAACCAAGCCTGTTGCTGGCGATTCCAACTCAGTGATCCTGTAGGACGGAGTGGAACTGCCCCATAGGGTCTCCAAGGAGCTGCTGGTGGATTCGAACTGCCAACCTTTTGGTTTGCAGCTGAGCTTTTAACTGCTGTGCCACCAGGGCTCCAAACTTAGTTATAAGTGTGATTAGAACCAAAAGTGCGTAGTGATCATTCTAGTGAACATGATTCATATTTGACAGTTTTTCTTTATTTCGTTCTGCAAAAAGGGAAAAACAAAAGTCATGCAGCCTTCTCCATCCAAACACACCTTATCGTTTACAAAAACTGAGCAAATGACTTCTTATTTATAAACACTTGAACAGTACATGGTGATACAGAATAAGGTGCAGGGAAAACACACAGAATTCTACTTTATCTTGATTACCTCAGCAATTAATGTTATGCTGTGAAACTCAAGTTTCATTGAATAGCATTCAGATCATAACAACCTTTGATGTATCTTTTATCAAGGAGCCTGGAATATTATAACTTGAAATTTCCGGTTTGGCAGTAATGATTATATTCAGCGTGATCTTTACCAGAAAGTCAAGCAATATACTGCCCTAGTTTCTCAAGCCACACTCCTTGCATTCAGATCTAAGAGTACATGAAACATATGTTTATAATGTCTGAAAATGTGGTACTTTGGGAAACCTAAATTTATTTTAAACCAGCCTTATCTTAAATGCAATAGTATTGCTAGCTGTACTTTTACATTTACAGACTGTTTTTAAACTAAATACGGGTCAAAATTAAAGTAAGATGACTTTAGTATGGAGCAACAAGGGAAAAAGGCAAAGCCAGATGTTAAGAAAATATATATATACACTGGAAAAATGAATATTTTTATTTTTTTGCTGAGTCTTAGAAACAGTTTAGATCATTACGGATAATAAAACCTTTAAAGCATATCTGGTTCTAAAAAAAGCCAGTATTACATTTTTTGTATTTTCATCTGAAATAAATGGTTGCTTTTCTTCCCTGGTAAAGGCTGGATGGGCTGGACAATAAATTCATGTTATCACATAAGTGATCCTAATAATTTTATCAGTGTTCTTAGGTTACTGCACGTAGTGTTTTCTAAATTTAGTCACTTTTAAACTTTGTTCTGCGTAAACTATTAGTTTTAATAATTGTCACTTTCTATAATGGTTTCCATTAAACCAGATGGTCAGTTCTAATCATGAAGATAAAATAACAGGAAACTGGGAGGATTTTGTCTCAGGAAGGATTGTTAACTTGCTGATTATGGAGTTTATAAATTCCCTCACTTTTTGCCTACCATAGCCCAAGGTATGGTTACTTAAATGCCTGACCTGCAGACCTGCAAGGGGGCCAAGATGGTGCTGAAGGGAAGCTATTCTGACACTTTTAGGACTTAAGATAAAAAACAAAACAAGAGGAAAAGATGATTTTTGACAAAGATGCTAAAAAGGTGCCTGGAATAGTAGTTTGTTTTCAACATGAAGAAACTGTTTACATTGAGGCCTTTACTGTCCGCCTACTTTGTAATACTTAGTAAAGGAAGGAATATAGTGTAGTTAAAAATTTTCATGTTAAGTCTTTAATTTTCCTTTAAGTCTTCAAATAGGCCTTCTAATACGAAGAGACGGGGGATTCAACTAATTTGGAGATTAATCAGTTCTCTACAAATGTTAAAGAGTTTTTCCCCCAGATGTGAACCAAATTCTGTACTTGTCTTCATCTAGTAAGTTTTTTCTTGAGATTTTATATAAGATCTACAGTCATGATTGGGGAAGGATTATTCAAAGCTTGGCAATAAGGTTGGAAAGCCCAGTGGTTACAATACCTGAGGATGTAAAGTGACTCATAGCTTGGCAGGTCATTGTGAAATTAAACTGGTAAGTTCAAGATCTTTCAACTCCAGTACACATAAAATTGAAAGAAGTCTCTGAGATGTTTTGGCAGTGCTTTTATTACCAGGGCTGAGTCAACTCTGGAAGCCCTTACTGCTCTTTCAAGTTTCAAAAATTTTTAACTCAAGTTGAAGGTTTCTTTTAGGCTCCATAGGAGCCCTGAGGGGCCTCAGGGATGCTGACCGACAGTGAGGCAGTTCCTACTTCTGTAGAGTGAACTGTGCTTGGCACTGTCCACAAGAGATCCCTGGTATAATCAGGGTTGTAGAGAGTGGATTCTCAGACTTTGGAAGGTGATGTACATGATTATATTTGGTTTTGAGGAAAAGCTCTGCAAGAGGTTTGAGGCAAACTGGAGGAGTCTCCCAAGTTGAGTGTGTATCCAGACCTATTGCTTAAAAACACTTTAAGGTTCCTAGGGCAGACACACACTTGCAGAAATCAAAGCCTTTAAGAAAGCAGTGTACAAATGAGCATTTCTTCACAAGAAAAAACATCCAAAATACAGCTACTCTTCATCCACTGACTGAAGCTTTCCACATTTCTCTGAAAGGTTTGAGGTTACTATTTTATTTCCTTTGTTTCCAAATTCAGAGGGAGGGACAGGTTCATCTGTTTCATAGTCTTCAAAGGAGCTGAAAGAACAAAAAGAAGTCAGTTTGGCAAACCAGAGACTGAAGACCAGCCTATGAAAGTATCCTCAGTTGCTAAACGGTAGCTGTAAACAACAGAGCATCTCTCTAGAGAAGAAAACATTCTTCTCCCTGTTGCTTGAAACTCAAATCCATGTTAGAAATTGCTGAAATCTCTGCTGTATAAAGCTTTTCCTAGGAGTGCTTACTGGGAATGAGAGCACTATGGATAGTGTTAGGTTAGGGTGGATTTGAGGTCCATAAATCAACAACTCTGTGAACGGTTCCACTGAAGTGGGCTCCGTGCAGCCTGGGAAACTTTCTCAACTCCCAAATTACTTCCATCCATGGCTTTCAAGCAGCACACTTCAGATGTGCAAGTGTGTACACAGAACAGACTATACAGCCCGTTCACGTGTTTCCCTCCATCCTCCGTTGCGGAACCTAGCGTACCTAGATGTTCATCCTGAGGAAGATCCCCCGTTCACTTCCTTTAGAGAGTTACCGGTATACTCTGAATTCCACATCCTCCAGGCTATCCTGAAGGTGGATTTAGGTGGAGTTGACACAAAATATATTTTATCTCTTGGAAATGCTGCCTGCCTGAAGTATTACACCAGAAAGCGGAGGTTACATCTGAGCGCGGAAAAAGATACATGATCAGTTAGCAACGTCTAGTACAGTATTTGGCTCCACCGGCTTAGTCTTGTTAACCACTGTAGGGCCTTACACAGCAGCACTCGAACAGAAACACCTGGACATAACAGTCTCTCCATCAGACATACCACCACAGATGAGCGAGGAAAAATATGCTGAGGCAGGGATACCCAGTAGGTGGCACCGATTCAAGTAAGACATTTTTTGCTTGCAGAGGTTAGAGATGGTTAAATGGGGAGGGGGATGTTTGGAAAGCTTCCCTATGAGTACCAGTTTATGATGCTACCCAGAGCCATTTACAACTTGATTATTTTGCACAAAAGACTCCATATTTAATCTCCACCCCCTCTCCCCAATTTCCTTAAGGTCTCTAACTGGGATATATGCTGGATAAGGAGGCAATAAGGAGGGTACCTTGCTCTAATAAGAGTGAAACAGGGTTGATGGCAGAACCTTCATTTCTGGAACAAGATGCTGAAGAATTAATTCTTGAGATGTGTCTGCTCTATGACTGCTTATTTTGTGTCAGAATGGAAGAGATTTTCTTCCTCTCTGCCGTAACTTGCTGTTTGCAAGCTGTATCTTAAACACTTCGATCAAGTGCTGGAGAGAAATCTGAAGTGAGACTCATTCAGCAACTACTTGAACTCCTGTTATGTATTAAGCATGAGCCAAAAGCTAGGAATATAATGATAAAAAGACTGAACCAGGCCCTTTCTCACAGAGCTTGTGGCCTGGTGGAGCCCATCCGGAATAATGGTTAAGTGGCTTAACCTTAGAGCTTTGAAGTCCGACTCCAATGTCAGGTTCCAGTCTTAAATCATTTATTGTGACTCTGGGCATGTTAAATTAACCCTTCTGCATCAGTTTCCTCAACTAATGAGTTAACAGTTCCTACTTCTCATGAGGCTGAGGTAGAGATTCGGTGAGAGGGCCTGATAAACCATAAACTCTTGGAAAATATCAGCTCCTATTTTCATGATGGGGAAGTGCCGGGGCTCAATGGAGCATGATGCTGATACTTAACCCATATTACGGGGCAGAGTTACAGAGAAAGCCATTGAACTTTTTTTGGCATTTGTGAGTAAAAGATTTAAAGTACATCTTTCTTTCCCACTCTAGTCTCACACCAGAAATGTGATTTCTAGCAATAGATTTAATTCAGTCTGGTACATAAACATATTCTAATGCCCTGTGGGCTGGATAGGCTAGAAGAGTACAGAAGAAAAAGGTGTGTGTGTTATGCTTTGTATATAACGATAAGAAAAGACGAATCTGAGAAAGCTTGAGATGTATCTCTTTGGAGTTTAGCAGTCACAGCCAAGTGACAGCAGTAAATCACTTGGGCCGCAACTTCCAATTTTCTCTCACAATCCCTGATGTCAACTTTGTCCATCCCTTTGTTTCCTCCTCAGAGATTAAAAAAAAAAAACCCATTGCCATTGATTCTGCCTCATAGTGACCCTATAGAGAGAACTGTAAGATATTTATCCCTCTTCTTTCTTCTTCAACCCACTGCAGTCTACTATTGGTCCCCACTGCTACACTAAAACAGATCTTGTCCAGGTCACCAGTGAACCCTCATGCTCATGATGTCCACATTTTAAATGTTCCATTCAGACCTCTCCTTTGAGCTCTAGATTCACATCCACATGCCTACTTGATTTCTTGATGATTCACTAGTTTCATACTTCTGATAGGACTCTGTGTTCCTCCAACACCCCATCTGTTCCCTCACTAATTGTACCCATCTCAGTAAACGGCCCCACCATCCATTCAGTTGCTTAAGCTACAAATCATGGAGTCCTGTATGTCTTTGTTTTACACCTCCTATCCATCAGCAAATTTGTTGATCCAAACTATTGGCAAGTTACCACTTAAATAGATCTTAAATCCCTGTTTTTCTCTATGGTAACTGCTGTCACCCTAGCCTGAACTACCATCATCTCTTACTTAGATGACTGTAATGTCTTCCTTATTCTTCTCCCTGCTTCTGCTCATACCTCCACCGATCCAGCAGAGTGATCTTCAAAGGACGTAAGTGGAATTAATTACTTTCCTGTGTAACACTTTTCAGTAGCTTCCCTAGGCCCCGCAGGACCTTGCTGTTAGATGCTGTTGGGTTGGTTTCACCTCACAGCAACCCTGTGTCAACAGAAGGAAACACTGCCCAGTCCTGCACCATCCTCACAATCGCTACGCTTCAGCCCACCGTTGCGCTCTTTCCAACCACACTTCCCTCAGTTGTTCCCTATTCCAGGTAAGCTGATCTTTTTAAATTTCCCCAACATACTGTTTCCTGTTCCTTTATGTAGAATATTCTTCTTCTAGGCTTTTTGCATAACTGTTTCTTCTCAACCTTTAGCTCTTCAGTTCCTCAGGGAATTCTTCCTTCAGCACCCTAAGCTGGAACCCCCTCTCCATTGTTGGTTCATCCGATTTGTTTCCTTCATAATTACATAATTAAATGTGTCTCTCTTCCCAACTAAATAAAAGTGCCCATTTTGTACTCCTTAATTTTCTTGGGCTATATCTGCTGTAGTGCCTGGCACTACGTACGTGCTCAAAATCAATTGTTGGATGAAAAGAGATGTCTTAATATTCTTGTAAAAAAGTTGTTAGGGAAGGGTAGAGTCAGTGGTATGGTGAGGGTACAGAAGTCATCTTGAAGTCAGATCTGTGAGAGCCTTCCTTTTTATCCAGCTCTTCAGGAGGAATTCCAGAGAACATGGAGGGAGACAGTGAGTCAGTTAATTGCTTCTAACTGCCACTTCCAGGTCACTTGGAATTCTTCTGGAGTCAAATGAAGATTATTATATGAGAGGTATCCTGTTAACTGGCCTTTTTTTTTTTTTTTTTAAGTGAAAGGAAACAGACTGTACTTTTTATTTAAAAAATGTACATGCATGAACGCACAGGTTTTAAATCATGAGTTGTGATGAACGTAAGGACTCATTTAGTCAAAACCAATTCCCTCCTTCCCCTCTCCCATCTATAGGTAGCCACTGTTTTGTTATTTGGATGATTTGCTAACTAGTTTTGCCAGTTCTTGAACTTCACGTGATTAGAATTGTATGGTACGTAGTTTTTTGTCTTTTTTTTTTGTTCAATATTTTTTTTTAATGCATGTTTTAGATGGAAGTTTACAGTGCAATTAGTTTTTCATTAAAAAATTTATACACAAATTGTTTTGTGACATTGGTTGCATTAACTGGCCATTTTTGAGTGAGAAGAAGGGTCAGGATTAAAGCAGAATTTACAGGGTTCACAAACAGCTCACTACAAATCACAAGTATCAAATTGAGAACAGATTTTTTAACATAGAATTAACAGTATTGTTAATAACATTGAAATAATGGTTCATGTATTTTTTTTAACCAACAATGTCATTGCCTTTAGGAACCTGTTCCCTTAACAAAGTTTTCTCTTCCAGATGACAGCTCCTGGAAAAAGTACTAAGGCTGGTTTTACAGATTCCTGGGAGAGAAGCATAATAACTGAATTTGGTAGAGATAATGACTAGCACACACATAGTCTGACAAAGTATTTTATGCAGTTTTAAGGTGGTGTCTGGGTGTTGTGGTTTAATTCAAATTTCGGGGATTATTATTGTTTACAAGGACAAAGGACAGAATATTTAATTCAGGGCCGGTATGGGGAACCCTAAGACATACAGTAGGTATAGGCATAGAATGAAATGTTAATTAGTTCCCTATTTTGGAATCTGTAACACTTCAACTATAGGAGTGGATGAATTTTACCTTTACACTTTTAAATTAAAAACAAGTATCCAAAACCATTTATATAAACAATGGGTTAACTGAAATGCTTTAGAAGCTGGTTATTTGGTTCACTGAGGTTTTTTAATCCATCTTTGTTGTTGTTACCATGGCGTTGACTCTGACTCATGGCGACCCTGTGTGTGCAGAGTAGAATTGCTCCATAGGGTTTTCAAGGCTGCGACCTTTCAGAAGCAGATCGCCAAGCCTGTCTTATGAGGTGCTTCCGGTTGGGTTCGAACCGCCAACCTTTTGGCTAGCAGTTGAATGCTCATTTATGCCACCCAGGGACTCCGGTTAACCATAAAGTGATTGGAAAAGTCTTTTGTTTCAACTCTTGTTAAAATTTCCTAATAAGTAACGCCCATTTTCCAGCCTCAGGAAATTGGTCTCATTTCATTTTTTGATGGTTGAAGGTTTCTTGCAAGTGACTGTATTAGTCTCCTAGGGCTGCCATAGGAAATTACAAGACTGGTGGCTTAGAACAACAGAAATTTATTCTCTAAGTTTTGGAGGCTACAAGTTCTAAATTAAAGTGTTGGCAGGACCATGCTGCCTCTGTAGACTCTAGGGAAGAATCTGTTCTGTGACACTCTCCTAGCTTTTGGTTGTTTCCAGCAGTCTTTGGTGTTCTTATTGGTGTATCCCTCCAATCTCTTTGTCTTCACATGACTGTCTTCCCTCTGTGTGTGTGTCTCCTCTTCTTATAAGGATACTAGTCATATTGGATTTAGAGCCCACACCAATCCAGTGTGACTGCAACTAATTATATCTACGAAGATCCTATTCCCAAATAAGGTCACATTCCACGGTACCATGTAGACATGAATTCGGGGGGTGGGGGGGGCATTATTCAGCCCAGTGCAGTGCTCCAGGATCATAAGACCACCAGTTGTTAATTCTTATTATGGGTGTAGGCAGTATAACAATTTTGGCTACATATATCCTAATTATGGACTCAAAGGGAAGGACATTCATTTTTATTACCAAGCACAGTGCCTGGCATAGAAAAGATACCAGTGAATATCTGTTGAAATAAATTAAGTTTGATTTGTTTTGTTGAATGTATATAAAACACCATATTAACTTCTGTCCATATAAAAGCTTTGTACATTGAGCATTGTAGAAAAAGACCCCGAATTATTATAGCAGTAAAACTATACTCATGCTTTGGAATATTAATTCCTGTCATTTTTTCTTTCTCCACACCCCAATATACACATGTATGTGCACACACACTCCACTATCCCGCTCCTCTGCCTTCCACTTCACTGAGGATAATCAGTTTCCAGACAACCCCTTACCTGCAGACTCAGTGGCTTACTTTCCTGGAAGATTGCTCTGGTGGGCTCTTGGCTGGCCTGCCTTATTTTCCTGAGCTGGTAGAAGTAAATGTAGAATTTCACAAAGACTAATTTGTATGAGGTTATATTTAACATAAATTCTAAAGGAAACGCTGCCTTTACTGAAAAAACATTTAGTAGAAAACAGTTCTTCTAAACTACCAGTAATAGTTGTTTGAGAAAACACTCTGAAGTATTAAGAATCGTATGTTTGAAAACGCTAGATTAAGTGCCAAAAGGAAATAGACCAGAGTGTTAATAATGATTATCTCTGGGTAATTGAACCAAGGGTAATTTTTAAGCTTATATTTTTTCAATTTTTCTGCAACAAGCCTGTGTTTCCCTACTAATCAGATAAAGACTTTAAAAAAAAAAAAAATCTAGGTTACTCAAAAGTGAAGCTGTTGGTGAAACAACACCAGAGTGTAAGAAAGCATTCTAAAAGGCCTTAACTAGTCAAATTAGCAGAAAAAGCTTGTTTCTGATTACGGATGGTCTCTCAATTTCTTTAGAAACACGAAGGACCCTTTAGCCTGCTTTACATAATTTTTGTGAGGTTTTTAACTTTACTGCAGAAACCCTGAGAATTTTAATTATAAACATATAACCTACCATCTTTGTATAAAACCACCCACTGCCGTTAAGTCAATTCTGGCTCAATAGCGACTCTATGGGACAGAGTAGAACTGCCCCATTGGGTTTCCAAGGAGTGGCTGGTGGATTTGAACTGCGACCTTTTAGTTAGCAGCCAAGCTCTTAACCACTGCGCCACCAGGGCTCCAATCTTTGTATAGGTGACACATTTAGATGAACAGGTGTAAGTAACTGGCACCCTGTCTTTGTGGTTTCTCCTTCATTGCCTGGTTGAATTTATGGAAATGCCATTGTATGTTGTGATCACCTTATCTGGAAGATGTGATAATTCACAATGTTTACAGCCTTATACCCACGGAGACACTTGATCCTCCTTCACCTCATTAATAGATTACTTAATGAAGGCATTACTAATTACCAGGCTTGAATCAGAAGTTACAGGTACTTGGCACAAAGGCTACCTATGATTGTTGTTAGAGTGGTAAAGTAGATGGAGAATTTCAAGTTATTTTTGGAGGCCCAAGTGGGCTCCTACAGTTACCCTTGTGAGGTGGCTGCTAGTATTGCTGCCTTCTGTGTTACTCAGTAAACATTTGCCGAGGACCTCCAACATCCCTGACATTCTGCCAGGTGCTGGGATTACAAGATGAATAAGACAAGAGTCTCTGCCCTAGGGGGAATCCAGAGTCTAGTGGAGAGACGCAGAGCTTAATTTTTTCAAGTGTTTATAGGCCAGACACTGTTGGATATGTTATATACGTTATCTCCAATTCTCAGTACAGCCCTGCTGTTCATGTGACAGATACTGTGTGCCATCATGTACTGTACCCTGGGAATGAAGGGAACAAGGTAGATGGTGGAATGCTAATATTACAGTTGATTAAACCCTAGTTCAGAGATGTTAGTAATGTGCCCAAGATGACATAAGTGGTAGCAATGGTAGCCATTGTTTGTTTATTACATAAGCACTGTGCTAGGGCTTTATATTATATACATTGTCTTACTTAGTCCTTAAAACAGCATGTATGGCAAGTGGAATTCTCATTGTATAGAGGATGCTGAGGCTTGGATGCCTGAGATCACATAGCTAGTAAGTGGCAAAGCAGGAGCTGAATTTAGGTTTGTCTAACATTCTATGCTTTTAACCACAATGTTACACCCTCGCATCTCTTCGTAAGAGTAGTAGTGTTGTTAGGTGCTGTGGAGTTGATTCCAACTCATAGCGACCCTATGTACAAAAGAAGAAAACACTACCCAGTTATGTGCCATCCTCATGATTGTTATACTTGAGCACACTGTTGCAGTGACTGTGTCAATCCGTATCGAGGGTCTTCCTGTCTTTCGCTGACCCTTTACCAAGCATGATGTCTTTCTCCAGGGACTGATCCCTTCTGATAACATGTCCAAAGTATGTGAGACAAAGTCTCACCATCCTTGCTTCTAAGGAGCATTCTGACTGTACTTCCTCCAAAACAGATTTGTTCGTTCTTTTTGCAGTCCATGGTATATTCAGTATTCTTCGCCAACACCGTAATTCAAAGGCATTGATTCTTCTTTGGTCTTCCTTATTCATCATCCGGCTTTAACATGCATAAGAGGTGACTGAAAACACCATGACTTGGTTCAGGCACACTTTAGTCTTCAAGGTGACATCTTTGCTTTTTAACACTTTAAAGAGGTCTTTTGCAGCAGATTTGCCCAATTCAGTGTGTCATTTGATTTCTTGACTGCTGCTTCTACGGGTGTTGTCGATCCAAGTAAAATGAAATCCATGACAACTTCAATCTCTTGTCCATTTATCATGATGTTGCTTATTGGTCCAGTTGTGAGGATTTTTGTTTTATGCTGAGATGTAATCCATACTGAAGGCTGTCATCTGTGATCTTCATCAGTAGGTGTGTTAAGTGCTCTTCGCTTTCAGCAAGCAAGGTTGTGTCACCTGCATATTGCAGGTTGTTAATGAGTCTTCCTCCAATCCTGATGCTCGACCCTGACACATACCTTTCCTGACTTTAAACCATGCAGGTATCCCCTTGTTCTGTTCGAACGACCACCTCTTGATCTATGTACAGGTTCCTTATGAGCACAATTAAGTGTTCTGGAATTCCCGTTCTTCACAGTATCCATAATTAGTTATGATCCATACAGCTGAATGCCTTTGCATAGTCAATAAAACATAGGTAAACATCTTTCTGCTATTCTCTGCTTTCAGCCAGGATCCATCTGACATCAGCAATGATATCCCTCATTCCACGTCCAAATAGCTACTATTTATCAGGCATCTACTGTGTGCCAGGTGTTTACATGTATTATCTCAGATTCTCACAACTACCATGCGGTTTAAGTTGCTGGTATCCTCTGAAACTGAGCCTCAGGAGTCAGGTAACCTGCCCAGCTGGTGAGTGGTTGTAGAATCAGATCTGTCTGGCTTCTGAGCCTCTACTCTTTCCAAGGTACCACCATTCTTCTCCTCTTTCTAATATTTGAGTCTGGTAATTTCTCTTTGGCAGTTAGACTCATCCTAACTTATTTTTAAATTCCTCTTGAGGTGAAGCTCTGAGTGGTGTAATGTGTTATCTTCAGATTTGATCTGGCTTTGCTTTTGAACCAGTCAGCTATTAACTCTTGTGAACAGGCCTTTCCTTTCCTTTGTTAACAGTTTTAGTGCTCGATCTCTGAGCTGTGGCTGCTGTAAGCCTTCTCCTCTCCCTGGGAACCTCATCACCCCATGTACTCTGTGTAGGCCTTATCTTATCTCCTGTAACATGAGGAGAGGGCAGTCCAGCAGAAGCCTGTCATATACAGCAGAATTTCACTACAGCTGGTCTCTGCCATCTCCTCTCAGACCACTCACCTGTACTGCTGTCTGCATCCCCTTGTCCCTTCTCTCTCCCCTCCACCCACACTGGCACCTTCTTTTAGTGCTACCACAACTTGAAAAAACTGCTTGAGCTGCCCAGTTTCCTCTCCTCTTTTAGACTAACGTGTGTATAAAGTGTTTAGACCTGCTATCTCTATTTTTTCCTCCCTGTAAAGCAGGTTACAAAGCAATAAAAAACAAAACAAAAAAACCTGTTGCTGTCGAGTTGATTCCAACTCAGCAACCCTATAGGGCAGAGTAGAACTGCCTCACAGGGTTTCCGAGGAACGGCTGGTGGATTCGAACTGCTGACCTTTTGGTTAGTAGCCAAGCTCTTAACCACTGCACTGCCAGGGCTCCTACAAAGCAATATATAGTATAAATTCCATTTTTATAAAACATCTATTTGCATAGAAATGTCTAGAAGGATATACCTCAAAATGATAAAACAGGCTGTCTCTAGGTGGTATATTTCAGGTGAAGATTTTTATCTCTATTTTGTACCTCTTCTGTGGTGAACATGTATTACCTATGTAACCAAACCAAACCTAGTGCCGTCGAGTCAATTCCGACTCATAGCAACCTATGTAACAGAGGAGAAAAAATAACCTTTTTCTTGTTTATTAAAGTAATACATACTGGCCGTATGAACCTCTCATAAATTATAGAACAGTACAAGAAAACAAATTACTTGCAATCCCACAGTCCAGAATTAGCCACTGTTAATATTTTGGAGCATTATCTTTTAGCTTGTGTATATAAATAAACACATTTTTAATACTAAGATTATATCACAATTTTGTAACCTTGATTTCTCCAGGTCAAGTGATGTCTTTGTGCAAGCACAAAATTTAAATGGCTGCATAATATGACACAGTTATACCATGACTTGTTCAACCACTGTACGTTTGTGTTGCTTCAAATTTATTTTAGGATTACCTGTGACCGATGCCAATTAACTGGATAGATCAATTCTATCCATATTTCTTATTATTTGTGATAGATAGCCAGAAGTAAAATCGGGGAGTCAAAGGGGAAAAATTCAGGCAATTGCTGTGTATTGTCAAGTTACTTTCCAGGGAGGTTTTGCTACCAGCAATGTCTGAAAGTGCTTGTGTTAGAGCACAGTCAGGCCCTAGAAAGAGTGAGGTGTTTTTGTAATGTGCTTCCTCTGTGAGAAAGCAGTTAAGACACTTCATTTTAATTGTATCTGTCTTCCCTACTAGGGCCAATTATCCCATCTTTGTTCACCAATATTCAATAATGGTTAATGTAAGTAGAAATGCAAACATTTACTGGATTAATATTCTAAAAAATTTCTGCCAATTTAATAAGCAAATCTGTTTTTGGCTGTTGCTTTTTAAAAACCTGCTTTATTGAAGTATAATTTATATACTATAGAATTCACCAATTTTAACTGTCACAGTTCAATGTGCTTTAGTAAAATTAAAAAATTGCACAACTGTCACCACAATCCAATTTAGAACAGTTTCATCTCCTCATTTGCCCCTCCTGTCCCTTACGCTTGTTCGCATTCAGTCACCACACCCATCCTGGAACTACGCAACCAACGATGGTCTGCTTTCTTGGTTCTATAATTTTGCCTTTTCTAAAAATTTCATATAAATGGAATCATATAATATGTAGCCTTTAGTGTCTTTCACGTAGAATGATGTTTCCGAGAGATTTATACATGTTGTATGTATTTGTACTTCATTCCTTTTTTTCCCTTTTATTTACCGAAATGTAGTTCACATACAATAAATGTTTCACACTCTAAGTATACGATAAATTTTGACTCTTGTATATACCGGTGAAATCATCACAAAATAAGATAATGAAAATATCTACCCCCCTCCCCCAGGTATTTCTGTAAGCTCTCTATGGTAATTTTTTTTACAGAAACATGCGGAAAGAAGATAAGCATAGTGGTGCTTATGAGGGTGCCTGGGGGGGCGTGGTCAGCAAACAGAATGTGGTACACATGTCAATTTCAAAAATTTACACATGCACAATTCAGTGACATTGATTCCATTCTTCATGTCGTACAACCATTATCACTATCTTTTTCTCAATTACTCCACCACAATTAACAGGTCTCTGTGCCCCCTAAGCAGTAACTCCTCCTTTCTGTTCCCTTACCATTGTAACCACCAATAAGCTATGGCTTCATATATTTGCCTTTTTCATGTAAGTATTTGTCCTTATGTTACTTATTTGACTCTGCATAATGTGTTCGAGGTTCACCCATGTTGTGGCACGTGTCAGGACTTTATTCCTCTTTATGGCTGTGTAATATTCCCTCGTATGTATATATTACATTTTATGTATCCAGTCATTTGTTGATGGACATTTAGGTTGTTTCCACCTTTTGTTTATTGTGAATAGAGCTGCAATGAACATTGGTGTACAGGTTTCTGTTTATATTCCTGCTCTCAATTCTTTTGGGTATATACTTAGGATTGGGATTGCTGGGTCATGTGGTAGTTCTATGTTTAGCTTTTTGAGGAATCTCAAAACTTTTGCACAGTGGCTGCAGCATTTTGCATTCCCACTAGCAGTGGATGAGGGTTCCAGTTTCTCCACATTCTAATCAACACCTGTTATTTTATTTTGATCATGGCCATTCTAGTAAAGGTAAGGTGGTATCTCATTGTGGTTTTTATTTGCATCTCCCTAATGGCTAATGACGTTGAGCATCTTTTCACGTGCTTGTTGGCTATTTGTATATTCTCTTTGGTGAAACGTCTATTCAAGTCTTTTGCCCATTTTTCAACCAGGTTGTTTGTCTTTTTGTTGTTAGATTGCAGGTGTTCTTATATATATTCTGGGTATTAAACCTTTATCAGTTCCCCAAAACTTTCTTCCATTTTGTAGGTTGTCTCTTCACTTTGTTGATACTCATTGCAGTTTTAATTTGTATATTCCTAATGTCTGGTGACGTAGAGCATATTTTCTTTTTTTTTAAAAAAAAATTTTATTGTACTTTAGATGAAGGTTTACAGAACTAGTTTCTCATCAAACAGTACACAAATTGTTCTATGACACTCATTAATAACCCCATGACATGTCAATGCTTTCGCTTCTCAACCCTGGGTTCCCTATTACCAGGCTTTCCTGTTCCCTCCTGCCTTTTAGTCCCTGCCCCAGGGCTGGTGTGCCCCTTTAGTCTTGTTTTGTTCCAAGGGCCTGTTCAAACTTTGGCTAAAGGGTGAACCTCAGGAGTGGCCTCATTACTGAGCTGAAAGGGTGTCCAGGGGCCATACTCTCAGGGCTTCTCCAGTCTCTCAGGCCACCTAGTCTGGTCTTTCTTTTTGAGTTAGAACGTTGTTCTACATTTTTCTCCAACTCTGTCCAAGATCCTCTATTGTGATCCCTGTCAGAGCAGTCAGTAGTGGTAGCCAGGCACCATCTAGTTGTACTTGGACTCAGTCTGATGGAGGCTGTGTTAGATGTGGTCCATTAGATGTAGAGCATATTTTCATATACTATTTGCTATTTGTATCTTATTTAATGAAATGTTTATTCAAATTTTTGCCCATTAAAAAATATTATTAGTCTTAATTATTGAGTTGTAAGAGTTTTTGTTTTTTTAAAATATATTCTGGATATGAGTCTTTTATCAGAATGTTTTAGACATTTTCTCCCTGTCTTTTCATTTAATTGTGTCTTTTGAAGAGCAATAGTTTTCAATTTTGAAGGAAGTCCAATTTATAAATTTTTTTACACATGCATAATCCAAGGTCACAAAGGGTTTCTCCTATGTTTTATTCTGCAGTTTTAGAGCTAATATTTAGGTTATTATCTATTTTTGCATATGATGCAAGGTATGGATTGAAGTTCTGTTCTTTTTTTTGCACAGGGTTATCAATTATTACAGTATCATTTTTGAAAAGATTATCCTTTCCACTTCTGTTGAAAATTAATTTATCCATATATATGAGAGAGTCTACTTCTGGAGTGTTTATTCTGTTTCATTTATTTATGTTTATACTTACACCAATACTACAGTGTCTTCATTGTTTGTTTTATTATAAATTATGAAATCAGGGAGTGTAAGTCCTTCAACTTTTTTTTTTAAAGTGTTTCGGCTTTTCTAGGTACATTTATATATAAATTTCAGGATTAGCTTGCCAATTTCTAGAACAAAAACCTGCTGGGACTTTAATAGGGATTGGGTTAAGTCTGTAGATCAATTTGGGGAGCACTGATACTTTAACAATACGGAGCCTTCCACTTCTTCTATTTATTTAGGTCTTTAATTTCTCTCAGCACTGTTTTGTAGTTTTTAGTGTAGAGGTATTATACACTGGTTTTTGTATATTGAGGTATTATACACTGATTTTTGTATACTGAGCTTACATCCTGAGACCCTGATAAGTTATTAGTTCTAGTAGCTTTTTGATAGATTTCTTTGGACTTTCTATTTATGCAATCCCAATGTCTGTGAAACAGTTTTACTTCTTCCTTTCCATTCTGGATGCCTTTAGTGTTTTTTTTTTTTTTTGCCTTACTGAACTAGATATGACCTCCAGGTACAATGCTGAATAGAAATAGTGAGAGTGGACATTCTTCCCTTGTTCCTGATCATATGCGGAAGGCATTCCATTTTCACCATAAGTATGTCAACTCTAGATTTTTTGTAGATTCCCTGTTTATCAGGTTGAAGAAGTTCCCTTCTTTCCTTACTCGGGTGAGAATTTTTTTTTTTAAATCATTTTTGGGTATTGAATTTTGTCAAATGTTTTATTTTTTTTGGGTCTATTGAGATAATCATGTTGTTTTTTGCCCTGTATCCTATTTATATGGTGTATTGTTGTTAGGTGCTGTCAAGTTTGTTCCAAACGAAACACTGCGTGGTCCCATGTCATCCTTACAATCATTGTTATGCTTGAGCCCACTGTTGCAACCACTGTATCGATCCATCTCATTGAGGGTTTTCCTGTCTTTCACTGACCCTCTACTTTACCAAGCAGGATGTCCTTCTCCAGGGATTGGTCCCTCCTGATAACATGTCCTAAGTACCTGAGACGAAGTCTCGCCATTCACGCTTCCAAGGAGCATTCTGGGTATACTTCTTCCGAGACAGAATTCGTTCTCCTGGCAGTCCATGGTACATTCAATATTCTCTGCCAAAACCATAATTCAAAGGTATCAATTCTTCTTTGGTCTTCCTTATTCATTGTCCAGTTTTTCCATGTATATGGGGCAATTAAAAATATCACGGCTTGGGGTCAAATGCACCTTAGTCCTCACAGTGACATCTTTGCTTTTTACATTTTAAAGAGGTCTTTTACAGCAGATTTGCCTAATGCAACGCGACATTTGATTTCCTGACTGATGCTTCCATGGGCATTGACTGTGGATCCAAGTAAAATGAAATCCTTGACAACTTGAATGTCTTCTCCGTTTATCATGAAGTTGCTTATTGGTCCAGTTGTGAGGATTTTTGTTTTCTTTATGTTGAGGTATAATCCATACTGAAGGCTGTAATCTTAATCTTCATCAGTAAGTGCTTCAAGTCCTCTTCGCTTTCAGTGAGCAAGATTGTGTCATCTGCATATCGCAGGTTTTTAATGAGTTTTCGTCGTACTTCATATAGTCCAGCTTCTTGGATTATTTGCTCAGCATACAGATTGAATAAGTATGGTGAAAGGCTACAACCTTGATGCAACCTTTTCTGATTTTAAACTACACAGTATCTTTTTGTTCTGTTCAAACAACTACCTGTTGGTCTATGTACAGGAACCCCATGAGCACAATTAAGTGTTCTGGAATTCCCATCTTTGCAGTGTTTTCCATAATTAGTTATAACCCACACAGTTGAATGCCTTTGTGTAGTCAACAGAACACAGGTTAACATCTTTCTGATATTCTCTACTTTCAGCTAAGATCCATCTGACATCAGCAATGATATCCCTCATACCATGTCTTCTTCTGAATCTGGCTTGAATTTCTGGCCTTGTTGATGTATTACAGCAACCATTTTTTAATTATCTTCGGCAAAATTTCACTTGTGTGTGATATTAATGATATTGTTCGATATTTTCTACATTCTGTTGGATCACCTTTCTTTGGAATGGGCACAAATGTGGATCTCTTCCAGTCGGTTGGCCAGGTAGCTGTCTTCCAAATTTCTTGGCATAGACAAGTGAGTGCTTCCAGTGTTGCAGTCAATTGTTGAAACATCTCAATTGGTATTCTGTCAATTCCTGGATTCTTGTTTTTTGCCAATGCCTTCAACGCAGCTTGGACTTTTTCCTTCAATTCCATTGGTTCTTAATCATATACTACCTCCTGAAATGGTTGAATATCAACCAATTCTTTTTGGTACAGTAACTCTGTGTTGTTCCTTTTTTTTCCTTCCATCTTCTTTTGATACTTTCTGCATCATTTAATATTTTGCCCATAGCATCCTTCAATATTGCAACTTGAGGCTTGAATTTCTTCTTCATTTCTTTCAAGTTGAGAACTGCCAAGCATGTTCTTTCCTTTTGGTATTCTATCTCCAAGTCTTTGCACATTTCTTTATTTTACTTCGCCTCCTTGAGCCATCCTTTGAAATCTTCTATTCAGCTCTTTCACTTCATCATTTCTTCTGTTTGTTTTAGCTGCTCTACATTCAAGAGGAAGTTTTAGAGTATCTTCTGACATCCATCCATTTTGGTCTTTTTTTTTTTCTTTCCTGTCTTTTCACTGACCTTTTGTATTCTTCATGTATCATGTTCTTAATGTTATCCCTCAATTCATCTGGTCTTTGATCATTAGTGTTCAAAGCCTCAAATCTATTCTTTAGATGACCTCTAAATTCAAGTAGGATATACTCAAGGTTGTCCTTTGGCTCTCCTGGACTTTAGTTTTCTTCATCTTCAACTTGAAACATGCAAACGAGCAACTGATGGTCTGTTCTGCAACTGGCCCCTAGTCTTGTTCTGACTGATGACCGTGCGTCTCCATTGTGTCTTTCCACAGATGTAGTCTATTTATTTCTGTGTGTTGCATCCAGTGAGGGCCATGTGTATATAGTTGCTGTTTATATTGTTGAAAAAAGGTATTTGCAATGAAAAAGTCACTGGTCTTGCAGAATTCTGTCATGTGATCTTTGGTGTCATTTCTGTCACCAAGGCCATATTTTCCAACTACTGATTTATTGATTTTCCAATGTTAAACTAACCTTTCATTCTGTGATAAACCCCACCCCACCTAGTCTTGGTGTATAACTGTTTATATGTTGCTAGATTTGATATGCTAATATTTTACAAGAAGTTTTGTATCAGTGTTCATGAGGGATATTGGTTTGAATTTTTATTTCTTGTTTTATAATTGTTTCGCTTTGGTATCGGGGTAATATTGACTTTATAAAATGATTCTGGAAGTGTTCCCTTCTACTACTCCTTTCTGAGAGTTACTTGTCAAAGATTGATATTTTTACTTTAAATATGTAACAGAATTCACCAGTGAAGCCATCTGGACCTGGACTTTTCTTTTGAGGAAAACTACTAATGACTAATTCAGTATCTTTATTTTCTATAAGCCTATTCTGATTTTCCATTTCTTCTTCTGTCAGTTTTGGTAATTTGAATTTTTTCTAGGAATTTGTCCCATTTTCATCTGTGTTGCAAAATTTATTGGGATAAAGTTGTTCATAACATTCTCTTTATAATGCTTTTAATTTCTGTAGGGTCTACAGTGATAGCTAAGGATTTATCCATTTTTCCGCCCATCTTTCTGAAGAAAATATTTAGTTTGACCAATTCTTTTCTACTGTTTCTATGTCATGGATTTCCACTCTATATTATTTCCTTCTATTACTTTGTTCTTCTTTTTCTAGCTTTTTAAATTGGAAGCTTATATTTTATGTTTGACCTTTCTAAGCTATAAAAATCCCTTTAAGGGCTGCTTTAATTGCATCCATGTATTTTCATACATTCTTATATTTTTATTGATTTTAAGATATTTTTTAAATTTCCCCTTTTGCCCATTAGTTTTTAGAAGTGTGCTATTTAATTTCCAGATATTTTGGGATTTCCAGATTTCTTTCTGTTGTTGATTTCTAATGTAACTCCATTATGGTCAGACAACATATTTTATATTACTCAAGTCTTATTTTATCGAACCTACCAGGTCTTGTCTTAGTGCCCCAACATATGGTCTGTCTTGAAGTACCATGTGTACTTAAAAAAAAAGTGTGTATTTTGTTTTGTGGAGTTTTTCTACATGTTAAGTCAATTACTTTGATAGAGTTCAAGTTTTCTGCTGCCTTACTGATTATCCGTCTCGTTGTTCCATTGATTACTAACAGAGATGTGTTGAAATCTCTAACTACGATCATTGAATTGTCTGTCTTTTCAAGTTAGCATCTTTTGTTTCATGTATTTTGTGGCTCCATTATGTACACACACATTTAACCCTTTTATTACCGAATTTATTAAAAAATTTTTTTTGGATGGCATGTGCTTTCAGTATTGGAATGTATGCGTACTAACTGAGTGTGTTTAAATTTTTGGTTGGTAGTATCAACTTTGAGAAATACTATCTGGCAATACAATCTGCCAATGAGACTAGTGGCACTGTAGTGCCACCAACTGTGGTATGACGGTATGCCAATTGGAACTAGAGGCACCTTTTCTAAACAAACCTATCAGGGTTCTCTAACTATCACACAATAAAGCCATAATTATGCTTGCAAGCCTTATTTCACAGAAATAAAAGGGAAAAAAGGCAAAAGTTTACAAAACTAAATTCTATCCAGGAAGAATCACCTGATAGAATGCTCAACCTATGCAACAATAAGGCTCCAACTCCTGGTCTGCTGAGCTTCATGCAATTCAAAAGAGATCCATCTTGACCTCTAAATGCATTAGAACCAGAATAATGCCTTGCCAATGAGGTCTAGAGGCATAAAAAGTGTCTGGCAAACCATTTATGCCAATGGTAACGCAAAGATTAAAAAATTGTTATATTTGGCTATTGCACTTTAACTGTTGATGAAGTGGGATTTTTTCATGTGTATTTCCTGGGTGAGTTTTCTACTTTTTGACTGTCTTAAAATTGGGTATTATTCATGTTTTTACTATTGATTTTAAATAACCATAGTTATGAAAGAATAACATTGGCCCTTGGTCACATGATACAACCCACTTTGCCTTTTAATTGTGGTAAAGAATTTGTGACTTTTAAAATGAACTCAAATCTAAAGGTTATTTCCTTTTAAATTTCTCCCACTACTAATATGCTTTCAAAGTCTGTTTATTTGCATTCAGACATTAGTTTCATATGTACTTTCTTGCCCCACCCATAGAGAGTCAATTTTTTACTGACCAATCTTTTTCTGATACATTCAAGATGCCATCTTATCATATACTACATTGCCGGGCATACATTTTACACTATGGCATGCATAGCCTATTGAGTTTAATTATAATGGCTTTATAGTCCACAGCTCACACTTTCCACCATACCTTTTTTTCTTTTCAAAAGTCATTGTTATTCTTGGGTATTTATTGTTCCATGTGAGTTTTAAAATTAGCTTGTAAAGTTCCACAAAATATTTTGGCAGATGATATTAAATTAGCAAATTAATTTTAGAAGAGAATTCACTTCTTTATATTATTGAGTGGTTTTATCTATGGCATGGTAACAAGTCTTTATATATCTTTTGGTGAAATTTTATAGTTTTCTTCGTATGTATTTTTAAGTCACTTCTTTTTTCTTTATAAAGAATCTTTTATTATATATTAAGCTGGCTATTTCTGGGGAGTAAGATTAATATCTTTGTCAGATAAGGAGGTGCTCTTTGTAGTTTGCTTAATTTTAAGACTTTTTTCTCCAAACTAGAAAATAAAAATTTATCAGGTGTTTTCAAAAAATCAATTTAATTTTATAATCTTTCACCTTCAATATATTAGTAACAGATTTTGTAAGGTTGAACCATTGTTGCAGTCTGGGGATAAAACCCACTTGCTTATGATGTATTCTTTTATATACTGATGGATTTGACTGTGGCTCAGTTTTCATACTGTAAAATGGAGATGTGAGTATTAATAGGTATTTTTTGTTACCATCCAGTGAGTTACTTAGAACAGTGCTTGGCACATAGTATGCTCTGTGTGTATGTAAATTAATAAAGTATTAAATTATAAATTAAAAATATACATTTTAAATAAAATTTTTAAATTTCTTTCTTCTGTGTGAGTTATTTGGATCTATTTTTCATCCATCTTGAGCGGACAGCTTGAATCATTTGTTTCAGTCTACAAGTTACAAACTTTCCTTTGTCCATATCTGGTAGATTGTAATAAATGTAATGCTTTGTTCTGAAAAGATTGTAATTTCTAGTTTGATTTCCTCTTTAGGTTGAAAGTTATAATTTCTATGTGTTTTTAATTTCCAGATATGTGTATTTTTTGCTATGTTTCTTTTAAATTCAGGTTGCATTTTAAATGGGATATGTGGCCTCTATGTTAGTAATAAAAAAAAAATGTGTTTTCCTTTAGGCCTTAATAAATAGGAATTTTTGTGGTGGTTTAATGTGTATTTGTTGGGTACCAAGTATACTTTTGAATATCTCTATATTTTTTTATGAGATCAACCTACTAATTGTGTTTTTGTGCTTTTTCTTTTTGTCCCCTTTTTTTTTTACTTTGGTGGAAATCGGTCCCTTTATCTATAGTATTCTCCTTGTGGCCGTATTTTCCAATTTTCCTTGGGAAAACATACGGTTTAGATGGACTTGACTCCTGTCAAAGCTTAGTTCTAGGCCTGACCGGTCAAAGCATGAACCCAAACCAAGCTAGTCGGAGCCAAAGTAACACAAATCCTGGGTTTTTGTTGGAACTTGGGGGAAAGGGATTTTCTTTGTCGGGATTTGATACTACTAAGTGATTATCTTGCCACCACATAAGAAAAACGTGCTGAAGAGTGAAAGCAACACAAAGAAATGCATATCTAACACAGAACAGATAAAGCCCTACTTTTATAATTTTGAGTTCTATAATACCTTCCTTTTTTGATTATGCTTTTTGTTTGTTTATGCCAATTAGAGTTGAGTTTTGGTCACTTGCCACCAAGAATATACTGATTAACACACTTGTCTTTTAGTAGATTAAGTTTTCTTTTCTCAGCCCTTTTCCAATTAATAATCTACTGTCTTTTTTTCTAAAACTGATTTGAAAGTTTTTCATTTGATTTTTTTTCTTTTAGTGATTGACCTTAAGTTTTCAACAGACGAACTCTAGCCATTTGTAGAGAAGTACACATTTACTTTTGTCTGTATTCTCCACTCTAATAAAGAACCATAGCTTATTATTCCAACTCTGTTTTGTCCTCTTATGTTAACAGTATCTGTGATCAACAGTTACACACTATTAATAAGGAATTTTACTTATTTTGTTCCTTATGATTGTTTCTTGCATCTCACTATTCCCTTAGGATTCGTTTCCCTTCTTGCTGAAGAATATATCCTTTAGTATTTCTTTCAGACAGAGATGGTCTGCAGGTGGTACACTTTTGGCATCTCTGAATGTCTGAAAATATCTTTACCTGACCCTTACATTTGAATAAGAATATACTTACACGTCGTTATTTTCTTTACATTACTTAGATATTGTTCTTTTTTAAATTGTGCTTTAGATAAAGGTTTATAGAGCAAATTAGTTTCTCATTAAACAATTGATACACATATTATTTTGTATATTAACATTGGTTGCCAACCCTATGATGTGTCAACACTCTCCGCTTCTCAACCTTGGGTTCCCCATTTCCATTCGTCCAGCTTTCCCGTCCCCTCCTGCCTTCTCGTCCTGGCTCCTGGGCTGATGTACCCATTTAGTATCTTGTATATACAGTTGAGCTATGTGTATTATTGTTTGTTTTATGGGCCTGTCTAAACTTCGGCTGAAGGGTGAACCTTAGGAGGAACCTCAGTACTGAGTTAAAAAGGTATCCGGGGGCCATACTCTCGGGGTTTCTCCACTCTATGTCAGAACAGTAAGTCTAGTCCTTTTCTGTGTTCCATTTCTTTTTATGTTCACTTTGTGGATAACCGAAGTCCTGATGGCGCAGTGGTTGAGAGTTATGGCTTCTAACTAAAAGGTCAGTAGTTCGAATCCACCAGCTGCTGCTTGGAAACTATGGGGGCAGTTCTACTTTGTCCTGTAGGGTCGCGATGAGTTGGAATCAACTCGATGGCGATGGGTTTTTTGTGGATAATCTGTTTTTTCTCTCTGGTAGATTTTAAGTTCTTTATCTTTTATGTTCTGAAATTTCACTCTGATGTAGGGGTCAACAAACTATTGTATGTGGGCCAAATCTGGCTCATTGCCTCTTTTTGTGTACCCAGTGAACTAAGAATGGTTTTACATTATTAAATTTGAAAAAAAAAAAAAAAATCAAAAGATTTCATGACGTGAAGATGTTATGAAATTCAAACTTCAGTGTTATTAAAGTTTTATTGGAACACAGATATGTTCATTTACATACTGTCTATGGTTCCTTTCATGCCACAATGGCAGAGCTGAGTAGTTGTGAAAGAGTTGTGATAGAAACCCATAAAATCTAAAATATTTACTAGTTGGCAGGAAAACATCCGCTGATTCCTGTGTATTTTTTTGTTCAAATGGGTACAATTTTGGGAATTACTAGGCTATTTTTTCCACTGCTTTCTAAGAGGATTTCTTATCCCGATGTCCCAATCAATTAGTTAATTTTAGCTGTTATCATTTTATTATTTAGCTGAATGATTAAATTTTTCATTTCAAAAATATTTTTATTTACAAGAAACTGACTAGTCTTGCTTGAGGAATATGATACATTCTGTTATCTCTCTGAGAAGAAAAAAGATAATAATTTCAAAGTCTTTTTCTGATTACTGTATTAACGGCTTCCAAGGGTGTGAGTTCTTCCATTTATAGTGTATGTTATTGGTAATTCTCAAAAGGTTAGTTTCTTAGGCTGGGTTCTCTAGAGAAGCAAACCAGTAAAGCGTGTGTGTGTGTGTGATCACATTTATATCAAGGAAATGGCTCATGCGGTTGTAGAGGCTGTAATGTCCCAAGTCTGTGGATCAGCAAAGACTTCTCTTGATTCCCATAGCCACAGGGGCTGGCGAACCCAAGATCAGTAGGCTAGAGAGCAGGGCTGTTGCTCACGGGCTATGAAAATCAATGACTACCTAGACTGGCAGAGAAGACTGCAGCTAGCGGGTAAGCTGTAGCTCAAGTCCCAAGAACCAGAGGTCAGATGAACAGGAGCCAGCTGCAGGATCCAGAACAAGCAAAAGCCCTGGCAAGGAGAAAAGGAAGAGCTAGGTGGTGGAGGGTGAAGAGGTGAAGGCTGAGGGCGGTGGTGAGCTCCCACAAGCCCCGCCCCTGCAGCGACATGATCACAACATTACATGACTACCAAAACACTGAGAATCACAGCCTAGCCAAGCTGACACTCAACCTTAACCATCACAGTCCGCCCTCTGTCAACTCTGAACCTGTACACATCTCCTTAAACCATCCATAATCCCTGAATAAAGACAATTATAGAATTATACTTGGGGCTAAGATGATACAACGAACACACATACAACTGAAAATCTAATAGCCCTGTTTATACCTTATATAAGTGAAGAAAACAAAAATATTTGATGCACACAAAGCAGAAATACTCATATAACAATTACCATCCTCGTTTCTGCAACTGGTCACGTGGCTGTAAGTGGTATTTAGAACTACCTTCTTCCACCACCCACTCCGTTATTCCCTTTGTTCTCAGCAAGCACTTCAGCTGGTTGTGGTTCTTTGCCTGGTGGGGTGACCCAAACCTTCATTCCTGAAGGGTCTGGGACATTAGTAGTCATATCAGAATTGGGTTGCTGTAATTTTCCACTGACTTTAATCATAGGGCATGGTAGTACTAAGAGATACCCTAAAGGATCTCCTGCATTCTAGACATACTCTACCTCCATTATGTAATATCAATCTATTTTCCTCTTGGTAATCAGGATCAATTATACCAACCAATATGGTAACTCCCTTCTTTGCCTGTTGATCCAGAGGCATAAGGAGCCCAAGGTAGCCAGGTGGCATTCTTAACTTCCAGTTTAATGGAATCAGTGATGTGTCTCCAGATGGGAGCATTCCTCCCTTTGGAATTAAGACCTCAAGAGCATAAGGTCACAGGGACAGGAATGAAAATCTTGCTAGTGGGTCACTAGGGGTAATAGTGGTGCCACTCCCATTTCCACCCCTTGATTCCTGGATTATGAATCCTGACTCTGGGAGATACAGCACCATACACTGGATGCTAGTTTAGAGCATATACAGCCCCAATGCTGCAAAGTATTGCCTCCTCACTGGTGCCCTAATTGTGTCTTTAGGAGGCCATTGCATTGTTCTATCAAGCCAGGTGCTTTGGGATGATGGGGATCATGGTAAGACCAGTGAATTCTGTGAGCACGGGCCCACTGCCACACTTCATTTGCTGTGAAGTGAGTCCCTTGATCCAAGTCAATGCTGTGTGGGAAACCATGATGGTGGATAAGGCATTCTGTAAGTCCACAGATGGTAGTTTTGGCAGAAGCATTACGTGCAGGAAAGGTAAATCCATATCCAGAGTAAGTATCTATTCCAGGAAGAACAAAATGCTGCTGTTTCCATGATGCAAGTTGTCCAGTGTAATCAATTTGCCACCAGGCTGCTGGGCCCATGCATAACCTCCATCCCTGCCACCATGGCTACTGTGTTCATGAGTCCATTGAGCAACAACAGGAATATATGGGGAGAGAGGATGAGTGGCTTCCACAAAATATGTCATCCTCTCCACCTGGCTGTTTAAAATCCTCCTCTGCTGAGGCCACCCTTTGGTGAGCATTCATATGAGACACAAATATCTTCACTTCTTTGACCCATTCATAGAGGTTTATCCACATACCTCTTCCCCATAAAGCCTTGTCTCCAATTTTCCAACCGTGTTCCTTCCAATTCCCTGACCATCCAGCCAAACCACTGGCCACAGCCCATCAATCAGTATACAGTTGCACATCTGGCCATTTCTCCTTCCAAGCGAAGTGAACAACCAGGTGCACCACTTGAAGTTCTGCTTATCAGGAGGAGTTCCCTTCAACACTGTCCTTCGGGGAGGTCCCAGAAAGGGGCTGTAGTGCTGCCACTGTCCACTTTTGAGTGGTGTCTGCATATTGTGCAGAACTATCTGTAAACCAGGCAGGAGTTTTCTCTTCTTCAGTCAACTGATCATATGGAACTCCCCATGAGGTCACAGGTGCAGACAGGAGATGGAAAGTAAGGTGACAGGAGTGGAGACCATGGGCATGTGGCCACTTTCTCATGCAACTTGTGCCTTCAGGTCCTGCTGGGACCCGATCTTGTATATACCACTTCCCTTTAATGATGGAGTGCTGCTATGCACATCCAACTTTATGACTCTGTGGGTCAGACAACACTCAGTTCATGATGGGCAGCTCATTCCGCATGGTAATTTGGTTTCCCATAGTTAAGAGTTTAGTCTCTATTATGGCCCAGTAACAAGCCAAAAAACTGTTTCTCAAAAGGACAGTGGTTATCTGTAGAGGATGGCAGGGCTTTGCTCCAAAATCCTAAGAGTTTTGAGCTGTGACTCACCAAGAGGGGCCTGCCAAAGACACCAAACAGCATCTCTATCTGCCACGGACACTTCGAGCACCACTGGATCAGCTGGATCATATGGCTTAAATGGCAGAGCAGCTTGCATGGCAGCCTGAACCTGTAGCAGAGCCTTCTCTTATTCTGGGCCCCGTTCAAAACTAGCAGCTTTTGGAGTCACTTGCCAAACAGGCTGGAGTAGCACACCCAAATGAGGAATATGTTGCCTCCAAAATCCAAAGAGGCCCACTAGGTGTTGTGCCTCCTTTTTAGTTGTGGAAGGGGCCAGATGCAATAACTTTTCCTTCACTTTAGAAGGAATATCTAGACATGCTCCACACAATTGGACCCCTAGAAGTTTCACAGAGGTGTAAGGTGCTTGAATTTTTGTGGAATTAATTTCCTTCTCACTAGCACACAAATGTTTTACCCTTAAGTCCAGAGTCATTGAAACTTCCTTACTAGGTCCAATCATCATAATGTCATCAATGTAATGGACCAGTGTGATGTCTTGTGGAAGAGAAAGACGATCAAGGTCCCTGCAAACTAAATTATGATATAGGGCTGGAGAGTTGATGTAGCCCTGAAGTAGGCCACTGAAGGTGTATTACTGGCCTTGCCAGTGAAAGGCAAACTGTTTCTGATGGTCCTCTGAAACAGGTATGGAGAAAAGGCATTAGGCTGCTCAACAGTTGCACATCAGGTACCCGGAGATGTATGAATTTGCTGAA